>NC_089237.1:34098449-34408032 GCF_963924675.1 Phocoena phocoena | reverse complement strand
AAGGAAACACAAGTGTTAAATGATACATTAAACAAGATGGACTTAATTGATATTTATACTACATTCCATCCAAAACCAACAGAATACACATTTTTCTCAAGTGCTCATGGAACATTCTCCAGGATAGATCATATCTTGGATCACAAATCAAGCCTTGGTAAATTTAAGAAAATTGAAATTGTATCACGTATCTTTCTGACCACAGTGCTATGAGACTAGATATCAATTACAGGAAAAGATCTGTAAAAAATACAAACACATGGAGGCTAAACAAAACACTACTTAATAACAAAGTGGTCAAAGAAGGAAATAAAATAAATCAAAGAGGAAATAAAAACATACCTAGAAACAATTGACAATGGAGACACGACGACCCAAAACCTATGGGATGCAGCAAAAGCAGTGCAAAGAGGGAAGTTTATAACAATAAAATCCTACCTTAAGAAACAGGAAACATCTCGAATAAACAACCTAACCTTGAACCTAAAGCAATTAGAGAAAGAAGAACAAAAAATCCCAAAGTTAGCAAAAGGAAAGAAATCATAAAGATCAGATCAGAAATAAATGAAAAAGAAATGAAGGAAACTATAGCAAAGATTAATAAAACTAAAAGCTGGTTCTTTGAGAAGATAAACAAAATTGGTAAACCATTAGGCAGACTCATCAAGAAAAAAAGGGAGATGACTCAAATGAATAGAATTAGAAATAAAAAAGGAGGAGAAGTAACAACTGACACTGCAGAAATACAAAGGATCATGAGAGATTACTACAGACATCTGTATGCCAATAAAATGGACAACCTGGAAGAAATGGACAAATTCCTAGAAATGCACTACCTGCCAAGATTGAATCAGGATGAAATAGAAAATATGGACAGACCAATCACAAGCACTGAAATTGAAACTGTGATTTAAAATCTTCCAACAAACAAAAGCCCAGGACCAGATGGCTTCACAGGCGAATTCTAATCAAACATTTAGAGAAGGGCTAACACCTATCCTTCTCAAACTCTTCCAAAATATAGCAGAGGGAAGAACACTCACAAACTCATGCTACAAGGCCACCATCACCCTCATACCAAAACCAGATAAGGATGTCACAAAGAAAGAAATCTACAGGCCAATATCACTGATGAACATAGATGCAAAAATCCTCAACAAAATACTGGCAAACAGAATCCAACAGTACATTAAAAGGATCATACACCATGATCAAGTGGGGTTTATTCCAGGAATGCAAGGATTCTTCAATGTATGCAAATCAATCAATGTGATATACCACATTAACAAATTGAAGGAGAAAAACCGTATAGTCATCTAAATAGATGCAGAGAAAGCTTTTGACAAAATTCAATACCGATTTATGATAAAAACCCTCCAGAAAGTAGGCATAGAGGGAACTTTCCTCAACATAATAAAGCCATATATGACAAAACCACAGACAACATCATCCTCAATAGTGAAACATTGTAAGCATTTCCACTAAGATCAGGAAAAAGACAATGTTGCCCACTTTCACCACTATTATTCAACATAGTTTTGGAAGTTTTATCCACAGCAATCAGAGAAGAATAGGAAATAAAAGGAATCCAAATCAGAAAAGAAGAAGTAAAGCCTTTACTGTTTGCAGATGACATGATACTATACATAGAGAATCCTAAATGTGCTACCAGAAAACTACCAGAGCTAATCAATGAATTTGGTAAAGTAGCAGGATACAAAATAGATGCACAGAATTCTCTGGCATTGCTATACACTAATGATGAAAAATCTTAAAATGAAATCAAGAAAACCCTCCCATTTACCACTGCAAAAATAAATAAAATATCTAGGAATAAACCTACCTAAGGAGACAAAAGACATGTATGCAGAAAATTATAAGACACTGATGAAAGAAATTAAAGATGATACAAATAGATGGAGAGATATACCATGTTCTTGGATTGGAAGAATCAACCTTGTGAAAATGACTCTACTACCCAAAGCAAGCTACAGATTCAATGCAATCCCTATCAAACTACCACTGGCATTTTTCACAGAACTGGAGCAAAAAATTTCACAATTTGTACGGAAACACAAAAGACCCCAAATAGCCAAAGCAATCTTTAGAATGAGAAATGGAGCTGGAGGAATCAGGCTCCCTGACTTCACACTATACTACAAAGCTACATTAATAAAGACAGTATGGTACTGGCACAAAAGCAGAAATATAGATCCATGGAATAGGATAGAAAGCCCAGAGATAAACCCATGAACATATGGTCAAGTTAGCTTTGATAAAAGAAGCAGGAATGTACAGTGGAGAAAGGACAGCCTCTTCAATAAATGGTGCTGGGAAAACTGGACAAGTACATGTAAAAGTACGGGATTAGATCACTCCCTAACACCATACACAAAAATAAACTCAAAATGGATTAAAGACCTAAATGTAAGGCCAGAAACTATCAAACTCTTAGAAGAAAACATAGGCAGAACACTCTATGACATAAATCACAGCAAGATCCTTTTTGACCCACCTCCTAGAGAAATGGAAATAAAAACAAAAGTAAACAAATGGGACCTAATGAAACTTAAAAGCTTTTGCACAGCAAAGGAAACCATAAACAAGACCAAAAGACAACCCTCAGAATGGGAGAAAATATTTGCAAATGAAGCAACTGACAAAGGATTAATCTCCGAAATTTACAAGCAGCACATGCAGCTCAATAACAAAAAAACAAACAACCCAATCCAAAAATGGGCTGAAATCCTAAACAGACATTTCTCCAAAGAAGATATACAGAATGCCAACAAACACATGAAAGAATGCTCAACATCATTAATCATTAGAGAAATGCAAATCAAAAGTACAATGAGATATCATCTTATACCAGTCAGAATGGCCATCATCAAAAAATCTAGAAACAATAAATGCTGGAGAGGGTGTGGAGAAAAGGGAACATTCTTGCACTGCTGGTTGGAATGTGAATTGGTACAGCCACTATGGAGAACAGTATGGAGTTTCCTTAAAAAACTACAAATAGAACTGCCATATGACCCAGCAATCCCACTACTCGGCATATACCCTGAGAAAACCATAATTCAAAAAGAGTCATGTACCAAAATGTTCATTGAAGCTCTATTTACAATAGCCAGTAGATGGAAACAACCTAAGTGTCCATCATCAGATGAATGGATAAAGAAGATGTGGCACATATATACATGGAATATTACTCAGCCATAAAAATAAACGAAATTGAGCTATTTGTAATGAGTGGATAGACCTAGAGTCTGTCATACAGAATGAAGTAAGTCAGAAAGAGAAAGACAAATACCGTATGCCAACACATATATATATACGGAATTAAGAAAAAAAAATGTCATGAAGAACCTAGGTGTAAGAGAGCAATAAAGACACAGACCTACTAGAGAATGGACTTGAGGGGATGGGTATGGGGAAGGGCAAGGGGTGACATAGTGAGAAAGAGGCATGGACATATATACACTACCAAATGTAAAATAGATAGCTGGTGGGAAGCAGCTGCATAGCACAGGGAGGTCAGCTTGGTGCTTTGTGACCACCTGGAGGGGTGGGATAGAGGGGGTGGGAGGGAGAGAGATGCAAGAGGGAGGAGATATGGGAACATATGTATATTTATAGCTGATTCACTTTGTTGTCGGGCAGAAACTAGCACACCATTGTAAAGCAATTATACTCCAATAATGATGTAAAAAAAAAAAAAGATTACTTAGACTATTTGAGGTCTTTCATGTTTCCATACAAATTTTAAGGCTTTTGTTCTAGTTCTGTGAAAAACGCCATTGGTACTTTGATAGGAATTGCATTTAATCTGTAGATTGCTTTGGGTAGTACAGTCATTTCCACAATATTGATTCTTCCAAAGCAAGAACATGGTATGTATCTCAGTCTGTGTCATCTTTGATTTCTCTCATCAGTGTCTTAGAGTTTTCTGAGTACAGGTCTTTTACCTCCTTAGGTAGGTTTATTCCTAGTTATTTTATTTGTTTTGTGGCAATGGTGAATGGGTTTGTTTCTTAAATTTCTCTTTCTGATTTTTCATCATTAGTGTATAGGAATGCCAGAGATTTATGTGCATTAATTTTGTATCCTGTTACTTTACCAAATTCATTCATTAGCTCTAGTAGTTTTCTGGTAGCATCTTTAGGATTCTCTACGTATAGTATCATATCATCTGAAAACAGTGACGTTTTACTTCTTCTTTTCTAATTTGGATTCCTTTTATTTCTTTTTCTTGTCTGATTTCCGTGGCTAGGACTTCCAAAACTATGTTGAATCATAGTAGTGAGAGTGGACATCCTTGTCTTTTTCCTGATCTTAGAGGAAATACTTTCAGTTTTTCACCATTGAGAATGATGTTTACTGAGTTTGTCATATATGGCCTTTATTATGTTGAGGTAGGTTCCCTCTATGCTCACTTTCTGGAGAGTTTTTATCATAAATTGGTGTTGAATTTTGTTGAAAGCTTTCTCTGCATCTATTGAGATGATCATATGTTTTTTTTCTTCTTCAGTTTGGTAATATGGTGTATCACATTGAATGATTTGCATACGTTGAAGAATCTTTGTGTCCCTGGAAAAAATCTCAATTGATCATGCTGTATGATCGTTTTAATGTGTTGCTGGTTTCTGTTTGCTAGTATTTTGTTGACGATATTTGCTTCTATGTTCATCAGTAATATTGGTCTATAATTTTCTTTTTTGTGATATCTTTGTGTGGTTTTGGTATCAGGGTGATGGTGGTCTTGTAGAGTGAGCTTGGGAGTGTTCCTTCCTCTGCAATTTTTTGGAAGAGTTTGAGAAGGATGGATGTTAGCTCTTCTTTAAACGTTTGATAGAATTCGTCTGTGAAGCCATCTGGTAGTGGACTTATTTTGGGAAGATTTTTAATTGCAGTTTCAATCTCATTACTTATGATTGACCTGTTTATATTTTCTATTTCTTCCTGGTCCAGTCTTGGAAGTGTATACCTTTCTAAGAATTTGTCCATTTCTTTCATGTTGTCCATTTTATTAGCATAGAGTTGCTTGTAGTAATCTCTTATGCTCCTTTGTATATCTGCAGTGTCTGTTGTAATTTCTCCTTTTTCATTTCTAATTTTACTGATTTGAGTCCTCTTCCTCTTTTTCTTGATTAGTCTGCCTAACGTTTATCAATTTTGTTTATCTTATCAAAGAACCAGATTTCATTTTTTTTTATTTTTGCTATTGCTTTCTTTGTTTCCATTTCATTTCTTTCTTCTCTGATTTTTATGTTTTCTTTCCTTCTACTAACTTTTGTCTTTTTGTTGTTGCTCTTCTTCTTTCTCTAGTTACTATAGGTGTAAGGTAACGGTTGTTTATTTGATATTTTTCTTGTTTCTTGTGGTAGGATTTTATTGCTATAACCTTCCTTCTTAGAACTGTTTTTGCTGCATCCTATAGATTTTGGGTCATCGTAATTTCATTGTCATTTGTTTCTATATATCTTTTGACTTCCTCTTTGATATCAGCAGTGATCTCTTGGTTATTTATTTAGTAGCATATTATTTAACCTCTATGTGTTTTTGTTTACATTTTTTTTCCTGTAATTGATTTCTAATCTCATAGTGTTTTTGGGAAAGATGTTTTATATGATTTCATTTTTCTTAAATTTGCCAAGACTTGATTTGTGACCCAAGATGTTATGTATCCTGGAGAACATTCCATGTGCACTTAAGAAGTGTATCCTGTGGTTTTTAGATGAAATGTACTATAAATATCAATTAAGTCTATCTGGTCTATTGTGTCATTTAAAGCTTGTTGCCTTTTTTATTTTCTGTCTAGATAATCGTTCATTGGTGTAAGTGGGATGTTAAAGTCCCCCACTATTATTGTATTACTGTCGATTTCCACTTTTATGGCTGTTAGCATTTGCCTTATGTATTGAGGTGCTCCTATTTGGGGGCATACATATTTTAAATTGCTATATCTTCTTCTTGGATTGATCCCTTGATCATTATATAGTTTCTTTCCTCTTGTCTTGTAACAGTCCTTATTTCCAAGTCTATTTTATCTGATGTGAGTATTGCTACTCCATCTTTCTTTTGATTTCGATTTGCAGGGAATATCTTTTTCCATCTGCACACTTTCAGTCTGTATGTATCCTTAGGTCTGAAGTCGGTCTCTTGTAGACAGCATATATATGGGTCTTGTTTTTGTATCCATTCAGCCAGTCTGTGTGTTTTGGTTGGAACATTTAACCCATTTATAATACATTTAATGTAATTATTGACATGTATGTTCCTATTACCATTTTCTTAATTGTTTTGGGTTTGTTTTTGTAGGTTGTTTTCTTCTCTTGTGTTTGCTGCCTAGAGAAGTTCCTTTAGAATTTGCTGTAGGGATGGTTAGGTGGTTCTGAATTCTCTTAGCTTTTGCTTGTCTGTAAAGCTTTTGATTTCTCTTTCAAATCTGAATGAGATCCTAGCTGGGTAGAGTAATTTTTGTTGTAGGTTTTTCCCCTTCATCACTTTAAATATATCCTGCCACCCCCTTCTGGCCTGCAGAGTTTCTGCTGAAAAATCAGCTGATAACCTTATGGGAATTCCCTTGTATGTTATTTGTTGCTTTTCCCAAGCTTCTCTTAATATTTTTTTCTTTGAATTTAATTTTTATTACTTTGGTTAGTATGTGTCTCAGTATGTTTCTCCTTAGGTTTATCCTGAGTGGGACTCTGTGCTTCCTTGACTTGGGTGGCTATTTCCTTTCTAATGTTAGGGAAGTTTTCAACTACCGTTTTTTCAAATATTTTCTCAGACCATGTCTCTTTCTTTTCTTCTTCTGAGACCCCTATAATTCTAGTGTTGGTGTGTTTAATGTTGTTCCAGAGGTCTCTGATACTGTCTTCATTTCTTTACCTTCTTTTTTTTTTCTTTATTCTGCTCCTCCACAGTTATTTCCACCATTCTATCTTTCAGCTCACTTATTAATTCTTCTGCCTCAGTTATTCTGCTCTTGATTCCTTCTAGAGTATATTTCATTTCAGTTATTGTGTTGTTCATCTCTGTTTGTTTGTTCTTTAGTTCTTTCAGGTCCTTGTTAAACATTTCTTGTATAATCTTGATCCGAGCCTCCATTTTATTTCTGAGATTTTGGATCTTCTTTACTATCATTGGTTTGAATTATTTTTCAAGTAGTTTATCTACTTCCTCTTCATTTATTTGGTCTTGTAGGTTTTTACCTTTCTCTTCAATCTGTAACAAATTTTTTGTCGTCTCATTTTTTTGATGGGTGGGGCTATGTTCCTGTCTTGCTGGTTGTTTGGTCTGAGGTATCCAGCACTGGAGTTTGCAGGAAGTTGGGTGGAGCTGGGTCCTGTTGCTGAGATGAGGAAAACCAGGAGAGCTCACACTGATTAATATTCCCTGGGGCCTAAAATTCTCAGCTAGTCCAGCAGCTTGGACTTGGCATTCCCACCACAGGATCTCAGGCCTGACCCTTGGCCTGGTCACTTGAGGATTCCTCCCACCCACTTAGGTATCCAAGGTCCCCCAATAGCACCCAGTATGTGTTCTACAAGAATTTCTTCAATGCATTCTTTGTGTACTCATGAGTAAATGCAAACTCCATGTCCTCCTATTCTGCCATCTTGACTTCATCTCCCTTATAATGAACTCCTTTAGGAGATCTCTGATCTCTCAAACCAGGTTAGATTTTAAATATTTATTTATTAATAAATAATCTATAATATAATTAATATTATATACTTGCTTTGAATAAATACAAACACCAATAATACTTGGATAATGATTTATATAATTTATTTTCTTCAGTAGACTGTAAGAATTCTGAGAGCTCAGACCACAGCTTTCTTGCTTTTGGCTCTATCCCCAGAGTAAAGCACAGTGCTTTGCATTTTGTAAGAGATCAAGCAATTTGTTAAATGAATGAATACACAGAAGAAATGAACCCTCTTATGTAAGGCAGAAAGGAGCTAATTTCCATGAGTTATCATATATTTTATAAATATTGCCAAGGAAAATGTTCAAAATATAAGAACTGAAACACTAGAATCAAATATGTAGTATGATCTTATTTTTGTAAAAAAAAATATACAAATGTAAAATGTTAAAAGTGCTTCAAGATGCTCTCTGTATGGTAGTATTATAATTTTTTGCTTTTCACCTTGAAATTGCCTATATATTTTTCTATTTTTAATTTTATTTTTGTATCTGTAAATTTATTGAATTTAATTTATGTATACAACACTTAAAGAAAACATATCATTCACAACTCTTATGTAGAAAAAACAGCAGTCCAGAGCTAACCACTTTAATTATTCTATGTACATATTTGCCTATATATTTTTGCTTAACACTAATTCATTACTTTCAATTTTAGATACTTATTGAATTAATACTCTGTGTGGAAACAATATAAGTCCTTTCAGAAATAAAAGTACAAAATCTGAAATGTGATTCTCTTTTTAAGAAGCAAATCAGTTTTAGTGCTGGACTTTGAATATTCCATTTTTTTCTTGATAAGAAAGCTGAATTTATGGCCTATAAACCAGGTAGACATCCACTGAAATGGTTAGAAAAGGCATTAATAGGTCAAACTTATCAGAGCAGTTAAATTTGACTCTTCTCTTTTCCACAGAATAAGTGACATATATACACACACAAATATACAAAGGATTGGTATCAAATTGTTTTACTTTAAAACCTGTCATTATCCTTCTGAAATGTAAGTATCTAAGTTTATGCGAAAATCAAAATTACTAAAAAATGTTTTAGAAAATTGAGCAAAGTCATAAAGTATGACTAGGGTAGGAGAGACTGATGGTTCATAAATCACATCTGCCATTAATCAGTTATACATAAAGGGAACATAAAATTAAATCACTGCTTTTATTTTTCCTTGCCCATATCATTACCAAACTCAAGTTTGGCTGCTGGTCACTCAAAAGCCAATAATTCAAGAGGCAAATGCCAGTAGAAAGGAGAGGTGCTTTAATCAGAAAAGCTGGCAATCTGGGGAGAAGGTGGACTCGTGTCCAGAGAGCAACTCCAAAGATTCTGCTCAGGCATGACAATTCTTAGAGGGAAAAATGGGGGGAAAGGATTTCAGTGAATCATTCAGGTAGGAGATTGGGTTCTGCATTATTCTCCATTGTGTGCAAACTGGCTGAATCTCCCTTCAGATGTTATCTTGCTCGCATGATCTGCCTGCAGGATTCCTTGGGTGGCTGTTAGGGGTAGAGAGCTAATTATTCTTTCTTCTTTTTATTTAGAAAAAGAATTGACAAGTTAGGCAAGGCATGGTGTTCATTCAGGAAAGCATAAGTCAATAGTTAGTTTCAATTGCTTAGTGATCTCATTCCTATAATTGGGTGTTTGAGATTAGGTGGGGACAGAAATAGGTAAACAGAAAAGGAGCAAAAGAGCTGCCTTCATTTAAAATTTCTTCCATGTTCCATACAAAAGTATCGGTATTGATTTTTAAATATATTATCATATTTTCCCCCCATTTCAGTAACTTTACTTTGTACCTATCACTAATTCGTTATCCAAGATCTCCAATAGAATTGTAAAATACTACCTTTAAATATAATCAAATATATTAGGTAATTTACAAAATACATCTTTTCCTTGAGAGTACTCTCTTAGATCTGTGTCATTCTGTTCCAGTCTGATGTGGTTTCTCTCTACACCTACTATGTAGCTGTAATTCTGGATATTATTTTCAGAATCATTGTGGAATCATTCTACTTTTTTGGTTTCCCTGTTTTCTGGAAAGTACCTCTTCTCTGTTAATCCATCCCCTCATTTTTATAGAGGAAATTCTTCCATAAGCCTTCAGATAAAGGACACATCAGAGGTACCTTTGAGATTTAGCAGTCTACATCTTCATTTTTTCATCACATGTGGTTGATGACTTATAAAAGTATAGGTTGGATATTATCTTCCATCAGTTTCTAAATACAGTGTTCCATTCTAGTTTCCAATGTGTAATTGAGAAACCTAATACAATCTGTTTTGAGATCTTTTTCATGGTTTTTTGTTCTTTTTGTTGTGGTGGTGGTAATTGTGTTCTCTCAAGAAGCTTTCAGTGTTTTGGTGTTTTGCATTTACTATCGTGTAAATTTATGTGGATCTCTTTTAATTCCATGTGCTAAACATTTTGTGGAAACTTTCAATTTGGGAATGATTCTCTTTCAGGACAGTGCAAGTTTCTTATAATATATTATGGGCATTCTTCTTTTGCTCTTCCATCTTTTTGAAATTTCTTTCAGTTACATATGGACCTCTTTGGGGAACCTCTAATTATTTTTTCCTATTGTCTATCTATTTATAATTTTTACTTTCTATGATAGTGTCTCAACTTTACCTTTAACCTTTCTACTGTTATATTTCTTTACTTGGGTTAATACATATATTAGTACATAATTTCTAAGAATTTTTTGTTTGTTTTCTAATAGCTAATTTAAAATATGACACTTTATCCTTGTTTCATGGCTACAGTGTTTCTTTATTATTTCTCCATAGTCTTTTTTTTTTTAATTTGTCTCTGTCCCATACATTGACCTTGTTCCCTCTGATTTCAACTTTTGTTTAGTTGTATGTTTGTTTGCTTTGATCTTTTTCTCATAAAAATCTTTATTTAAATGGCTTGTGATCATTGGCTCCTGCTCATGACTAAGAATGGGACTTAGGAGTGAGACACAGAAAAGCTGCTATGGAGCTCTATGTGTTTTGGAGTGAACTTGGTCAATGGGAAGACTGCACCAATGAGTGAATGAGTGCTGAACCTGTGTTGTCGATATCTCTTTACATTTTCTTAGGCTGGCTGTTTTCCCAGAGAACAATCCTCCACTCTCCTGTTTGAGGTGGGGTAGTGGTGGAAGGCAGTAACAGGGAGAGCAGCATTTTGGTGGCTGACAGGATAAGGGAAACTTGGCATATCACTATTCCTTATTTAGAATTTCAATTAATCTGCTTGTTTCTAATACTGTATTGCTTCATTAGTTACACTTTGTCTGGTGTTCCCACAGCCTCTATGGTTAACCAGAGAATGATCATCCATTCTTCTGTCAGGTTGAGAGAGACAGTTGCCTGGCTTCAGTGGGACAAGATTTGAGCACTTAATTTTTCTTTATAAAAACCTGCATCTAACTTTTGGACCCATTTTTCATCACCCCTAACTTCAGCACTACATGGTATTTCTAATTCTTCAGCCTTTTCATGCTTCTGTTTTGTAAATGTCCTTGTATCTTTGTGACATTTCATAGATGAGCTGTAGGCAATTGTTTTACCACATTTCCTGCTCTTTTTTCCCCCCATATGCTTTCCATTGTACAAAATGTAGATATCTCTCATCTACTAAATACTTTTTTATTTGTCTGTTTATATATCTTCATTTTATCTGGGGTTTCAAAAGAGAACAGAGAAAGATGCATGTTTAATCTGCTGTATAATCTGCTATATTTAGCCAGAACCCATGCCTTGTCTATCTCTTTCTCTATCACTGTCATCTAAATCAATATTTCTTAAGAAAGGATACACATCAAAATCACATGAGGAAGTTTTTCATATCCTGTGAGATCTGGACATAATAGTTTTATATAATTTCATTATTTGTATTCACATGCCTAGTAAAACACTACTGATTCTGGTTATCTGTTAGCTGTTTCAGGTTATTAATAATATGACTATGGATTTGTAAGTAGACTTACATTTTAATACATATCTTCATATATCATCTTATTTGATACTCCCAGAAGCATCTGTTTTTCTTACCTACTTAATAGTTAATATCCTTTATCCTTTCTTTCTTCATAATACAACCACATTTTTGTCAATATGATCAAGGAAGTTAGTCTCTCCAGAGTCCCTGCAAGTTAGTGATGATGGATAAGTAAGCCAGTCATGGTCTTTCTTCTCCAGTGAATGTGTTATCCATGGGTGTGCACTATAAGAGACCTGGTGAATTAAAGGAGGGCAAAAAACTTGAGATTTCTATAGAATAAGCATTTTTCTTCCCTGGTAAATATAATTGGGTAAGATGGCACAACCGTTCTTGCTCTTGTCATATAGAATCAACAATAGTTGGTGCTATAACTGTCATGGTGAGATCAAGGGATCTCCTTGGTTTTCTCAAGGGAAAACCAAGGCACTGTCACAGAAGCTGACCAATATCCTCCATACCATTACACTACAAAATCCATGAACTCTGCAGTCATCTACTACCAGAATGATTGTTACATGATATAAGTATTCATAGTTTTAAAGTCAACGTCAGTTAGATATTCTATTATTAGAAACTTCGAATCTCCTACTGAACACCCTCATTAATACTTACAAAAATACCATACTCTAAAATATATTGCTTCCAGTTATCTCAATTTAAATCTGTGTCTAGTCAACTTAATTTAAATATCTTAGATTGAAACTAAAGGGCATGGAAATGTCCCTTAGCTTTCTCAATTATGGTTACTTGATCATTCTTGATAAATTGCAATAGTAGTTTTATTTAATGGGAGGATAATGGGAAGAAGAAATGAGGTCATTTTATGAAAAGTGTCTTTTCTGAACTAATAAGAATTACATCTACTACTGCTATTTTTAAAACTGGTATATAAAACTCCCTTTCCTTAGCTGACACCTGACAACCATTAAAGTGTCAGATGTCAATTGTGATGTGGCAGTTTTGTCATAGTTTTCCCTAATTAGCTGTTTTTATCTTATTACACCTCATATCATGTTCAAGCACTGAGAAAGTTCTGTGTCTGTGAAGAGGTATTGAATTGTTCAGCTGACTCTGTGAACTGCTGAGTGATGTGGGTGGGGAAAGGGAGGAGAATGGAGAAAGTGAAGTGCTCACAGTTCTGAGCTCCTTGACCTGAGGCACCACTCCCTGTGCCAGTCACACACTAGAAATGTTTGAAGAAGTTCTTAAATGCCTTCCAGACTCAGTGGAACATTTGGAAAGTCGGGCTTTTTAATGAGAAAGGGCTTGTTACTTGTTACTGTATGAATTCTTTCATCAGTGATATACTGCTTGGAATATCCTATAGAGTAAATAAGTATTTGTTATTGTGATTCAGAAGACTGGATTTTTATGACTTGGGTTGTCACTAATAGTCATGTCATTGGATTAACCTATAAGACACTCAATAGGGATGTGATGTTTTGATTTCAGCCCTCTACAGTTTTGCTTTCCAGAAGTGTTCTTTAGAGAATGACCCCAACACAAGATTCTGATATATTTTACCTTCTTACTGGAAAATATTTTCATGAAGAAATAAGTTTCTCAAAAGGGATGGAAAGGCAACCCTATAAATGATACAAACAGCTATATCATTCATTCATCATTAAAAATCCATTCAGTGATATAACTTAAAATTTGTTCATGTTTATAGATTGCTTACCCAGAGTCTGATAAGGAGGGATAATGTTTGATGGGAAAAGTGTAGTTCCTACCTCATTAGAACCCCCAGTCTGCTAGTGATGACATATACCAAGAGCATAGGTTTATAGAAAGAATTAAATTTGGACTAAAAGAAATCCTTAATAGTTTAGCTGAGAGTCTACTACAATATATCCTTAATTTCTTCTCTGCTTTTTCTCACGTTTATCCCTCCTTGACTCACTTGCTTATCTGTTCATTAAGGAAGCATGAATGGCTCAGTTACTAAGTGTCAGGCATAGTTCTAAGCAGTGGACCAGCTCTTCCCAGGCACACAGGTGAGAGGTGACAGCCTAACAGGATGGCAGTCATAAAACAACCAATTGCATATGTGATATTTTGAAAGGAATGAGGCTACTACAAGTGCACTTCACAATGTGAGACTGGGAAGGTTTCCTGGAGAAAGATAATTAACCAGGATCTAGAAAGAAAAGGAAGAGACTCCTAGAGTATGTACTTATGTAGGTGATGTCTTCTTATAAACCTCTCTGACTGTTATTTAGCATCATTGACTGTGAATATCCTTAACTACAGTATAGGCAATAGACTTAGTGAACAAGATGGACTTAATGCTCCCTTCAGTTTGACTAAACTTTAGATAGGTTTCTTCCTAATTATAGGCCTCTGAGCTCCCTCTTCTTAGAGCATTTCTTCTCCCCTTGAAATATAGATTTTCTTTCAGTCACTTGCCAGTTTTACAAACCAACAATGTCTTTCTCAAGGACCTGGGAGTTATCTTTTTGAATCATCAAGAAAGACAGTGCCCCTATCTCCTAGTCTCTGTGGGAGAGAAGGAGCCTAACTTCTATTAAGTGCCACTTAACAAACCCGGATGGCATAATTATATTGACCACCCTCCCTTAATTCCCTATAGTACTCTTCCACTAGCTTACCCCAGTGCTTAAAAACCTCTCCTGCCTTTTGTTTCAGTGGAGCTGAGTTTAGTCTTTCTCTCCTATTTCAATAGTCTTGAATAAAATTTTATTTGCCTATTTGCTCCACTCAGTGCAATTTTTCTTTGACATTTGCAAGCATGGGTTGCAAAGAAAGTAGTATGTTTAAAGTCACAAGACCAAGATTCAAGTCATGTAACCACCAGGAAAACTGCTAAATATTTCTGCTCCTTAATTGGTACAACTGTAAAAGGAGTACAAAATATTCCCACCTTATTATGTCATCAGAAGCACTAAATGAGATCATGTTGTAAAAGCATCTTGTAAAGTGTTGTATGCTTTGTACATGGGAATTTTATTCTGCCCTCAGCAGCTAATATAGGGTTGAAAAAGTGGGAGTACAATGGTTGAACACATGAGTTCTGAAATCAGAATGACCCTTAATAAGCTTCATAACCTCTCTTTGTTTCAGTTTCTCTAAATGAAAATGAGGATATAGAACTTCCTAGGGTTGTAAGAAACTAAGGAATTAATTTAGTGCTTAGAATAGTATGTGGCAGATAATTTGCATGAGTGAAAATATAGCATATGTACTATATGTTCACAAATGTAGTTAGATCTTCCCTCTACTTAAAAGTGTCTGGTGGTTCCTCAGTGTTTTTGGTTTAAACCCAAAGTTTTATTGCAAGCCATTCTCCCTGATAACTTATGATCTAATCTGAATGATGTTTTTTATAACTTCATTCAAGTATAATTGATCTACAATAAACTGCATGTATTTAAAATTCATTTTTGATGGTTTAAAAATATTTATACATTCATAAAGTTACCGAATTGTATTATTTTACGTATTTTATTATTTAAAAGGTAAGATTCTGTGGGCCTCAGATTATGCTTTTTCATCACTCAGGACTTCTTTTCTTCTTGCTTTTCCCCACCCCACTCCAGAAATTTTCACCTTAGTCCTTCTGATTTATCCTTGAGATCAATTCATAAGTTACCTCTTCAGAGAAGCCCTTCCTAACACCCCAGACTGAACCATCTAGTCACATAGCTCCCCAGATGTTTCATTCATATGACTTCTCAGAGTTTTGAACTCATGTAATTAATATTACACGACTATTTCATTCTCTCTGACTGGTCTGGAAGCTACCTACATGGTAAATATTGTATTACCAGAGCTGAGCATATAACCCTTTGGCACCTAATTGGAAATATAGCTTTCTCAAGACTAATATTTGTCTGTGAACTTTTTGTATAATATTTTGGGCATGCAAAGTTTTTTTAATCTTTATAAAGTGAACTATGTCAGCCTTACCTATGGAAGTATACTGATCTCTGCAGGCTAGGCTCTTCTCCATGTACATATGCAGATCTTCATCCAGGAGACATTTTACATCATCTTCTAGGCTCCAACAGGGCCCACAGGGGGAAAAGGGCTGCCCAATGCTCTCCACTTCAGTAGACAACTGTCTTGGTTTGCCTGGAACTGCTGAGAAATTTCCTGAGACATGGAACTTACAGTGTTAAAATCAAAATAGTTTTAGGCTAACCAGTACTACTCCCCACCCAAGCTCTCCCAGAGGCACTCCTCTCTCAGCCAGCTGCCTGCCGATCTCAGCAGCCTCTTTCTAGGTATGGAAGGCTGGTGGGAGTTGGAAACAGAGAGAATTCAAGATTCAAACAGATCTGGTCACTATCTTCCCTGAAGTCTATGCATATACCACTTAGCCTAGCATAGAATATACACTCAAAAATCTCTGTTGAGTGAATAGATGAATTCAACATTTTTTTTTAATATAAAGTAGATAAGTGTCTGCCCACAACACCCTAGAAGCTCTTTGGAAAGTTATCATGCATCTCAGCACTGACACCACCCACAGCACATGGGAATCATAGAATTCAGGGCAATGGATATTATTTTCCCTGATAGAAAAACTAAATAGGAGTTTTAGGAAGACATTTAATTAATAGTAAGCAATTTATTAACACAATTGGAAATTATATGTAGAAAACATTCTCCCTTTGGACAAAAGTTCCCCGTTCGTCATCCCCCTTCCTTCATCTCCTGGCAACCACCACTCATAGAAATATCAATAGTTCTATGAGTTTGACTATTTTATATACTCATATAAGTAAGGTATATAAAATAATATTTGTCCTTCTGTGACTGTCCCCAAGTCCATCTATGTTGATTAATGGTATAAAGTTACAGTTATACAAGATAAATAAGCTCTAAAGATCTGCTATACAACGTAGTGTCTGTAGTTAACAGTCTTGTGTACCTGAAAAATTGTTAAGAAGGTAGATCTCATGTAAAGTGTTCTATTCACCAAACAAACAAAGACAAAAAGATGAGGGGACACAAGAATATTTTGGAGGTTATGGATATGGATATGTTTATTACCTTGATTATGGTGAGGGACTCACAGGTATATGCATACATCCGAACTCATCAAAATGTATACGTTGAATGTGTGAAATTTTTGTACATTAAGTATAACTCAATAAAACTTAAAAAAAGGAAAGAAAAACTTCTCCTTGACTCCAAACTTCAATATCTGTTTTTTACTCTGTCACTACACAGGTGGAAATTTTACTTTCTGAGCCCCAAATCTTATCTCCTCAACTGGACAAACACTTCCACCACTAGACCTCCTTAATTCATCTACCTGTTGTGTCTTAGAACTCTTGTTCTAAACTCTTTGGCTTTTTCCAAACCCAAACAGTGCTCTCTATAGTCATGTATTCACAGATTCAGACTTCAGTCTCCAATCTATACTGCATTCTAATTTTTTGCTTTCCTTTCTCAATTACTGCAAATTCAGATTTAATACTTGGTCAGCATGCGCTATGGATGTACCAGTTGTTGATAACTGCCATCTGTTTTTATTGGTCCTCTGTAGTACTAATTGTTAAATATTTTCAATAATAACTGTGATGCTATGGTGGCTGATGTTTCAGAATCTCCCTGCACCCTCCTCCTGCTGTCATATTATAAAATTCAAACACATCTGGGATAGGTAAATCACTAATATATCATTCACCAAGATATGAGCAATTTATTAAACCTTGTTCTTTTTGACCAGTGAGATACATCAATAATAAGTTATTGAGATGGGAATAGGCTGAAGGGAAAATAATTAGAAGGGGAAGAAAGGCCAGAAAACCAATCACTATCTTTGTATTCCTCATGTCTTGTTATATGTCTGACAAGTCATAAACACTCAAATACTTGAATGAATATATGAATCATTGAGTGCATGAATAAATAAATGAAACATGCTCAAAATAACCTTTGTCTCATTTGTATTTGTATATAGAGGTATCTCAGGGATAATATCTAATTGTTCCATTGCTTCAGAGAATGCCTCCTTATAGAAACTTTTTTAACTCTAATTTTAATTCACATCTTACTTACTGTTTTTTTTGGATTTCTTCCTACCTCATATCTTGTGAAAAACTGCCAAAAAGCTTCTGCTTACCTGATCTCCTCTCATGATGATTTACCATTCAGTTAATTTTGACCTCATTATTTAATTTTTTTCTCTTAGACTTTCTCTTCTTTCCCTTCCCTTTCCTTCCTGAACAGTTGTCTTAAATCCATTAGATAAGAGTTCATGAGAAGGTGAGATGGAGCCATAGTAGCTCAGAGTAGGGTGAACGGGGTGTCCACATGAGAGTGGGCGTGGAGATTTGGAATTAGCAATAGGAGATTGATTATATACTGGTAGAATGTGCAAATAGGTAAGTAAATTACGGATAATAGGAGTCAACTTTCTCACTGTTGAAGGAAGTTACAAATATAGAACGGGGAAAACTAGAATGTACCACAAGAAATGTGGTGTTGGATTTAAATTGGAAATATGTGTGTGTGTGTGTGTGTGTGTGTGTGTGTGTGTGTGTGTGTAGAGAAAGAGAGTAGATAGATGATAGATAGATAGATAGGTGAGTGTGTATGTATATACATAGACACCCTGGCTCTGTACACTCACAGGGACCACATGCAGTGATATCCCAATATCAATAAGCACATCTAGCACCAGATGTTTTCTAAATATCATGATCTACCTAAAAGGAAGCAAGGCTTTTGTAGAAATGGCTGATTCCAGGTCTAGGGTAAATAAAATAGAACATGATCCCAAAACATCTTATTGTGCCAGAAAATAAGGTTCTCAAATATTGTTGTAAGCATGCCTAAAGACACAGGAACCAGGATGAAGAGGCTCCTGGTAGACAAATCTAAGACATTTTGGCATCAAAGTAAATAACAATTATAATCCATTGAATAAAATAGGAAACCATGACTCCATACGGACATAAGCATAGTAATATATTAAAATTTTGGTGAGAAACAAGATATTTACATATTTTCAATTTATTTCACACAAATGCTTATAATTTCAAACAGAAAATGAGTAACTTTATGTAGGTAAATAAGATGGGCTGACTCTACCTTAGATTAATAATCAAAGTTAATATCACCAATAATGCGACACACAAATTGTGTGACACATGATAGGAACTAAAAAAAAAACAAAGCAAACACAACAAAACACATCACTATAGTGCTATTTCTGTCTGAGTTGTATAATCTAAATATAATTGTGAAACAACATCAGACAAACCAAACTGAGGCACATTCTACAAAATAGCTTCTATTCTTCAAAAGTTTCAGAGATTAAAAAAATAGTCAAGAGAAGACTGGAAAACTGTCCCAGATTGAAGGAGATTAAAGCAACATGGCAACTAAATGCAACATGTGATGCTTAACTATATCTTTGTGCTATAAAGGACATTGTTGTTAAAACTGGCAAACCTTGTATGAGGTCTAGGGAGCATTTGGTGACAGTACATCAGTGTTAATGTCCTGACTTTGATGTTGGTATTGGGTAATTTGAGAGAATGTCTCTGTTTATAGAAAATATGCACTAAATATTCCAGTGCAGTCAAATAATATTGCAACTTATGCACAAATGTTCCAGAAATAAAGTTTTCCTTGTATATACCACATTTCTGAAAGTTTGCTTCTTTTCAGACTTAAGAAAAATATTTTTAAAAGAAACATTTCCAGATGCTCCTTTTTCCTGTCTCTCTTGAGTTGACAGGTGGCTCCCAGACCATCTTCCTTTATCCCTCCCTCCCCATTCCCAACAGCACTCACAGCCATTTAGGTGTGCAAAATGTTTAAATAAAATTTGAAGTAAACAGCACTGAATTGGAGAAGGGGTGATTTCACTGAAGCATGATATGACATAACTCAAGGTTAAATCAAATGGACATTGTAGTCTTGGAAAATTCTCCTCAGACAAATACTATTGGCAGAATTTTCTTCTAAATGCTGCTGACCTGGACTCCTATGAATCCCCATAGCACCAGGTTCTCCTTGCACCACCTTTTTCTCTGCCTCTCTGTACACATCCTCCCAATGTGTGCATGTCTTTATGTAGATCTCCATACCAGTATGCCAAATGCAAAACCATTATGCATATCCCAGGGTGCTCCACATTATAACCAAATAGCCCCACAAACCTGTATACCTGAATATTTCTATCCCACAAAATAATTCTGTAGTCAGCTCCCAAAATAAGAGCACCTGCCATCAGCTCTCCACTTAATATTCACTGTAAACTGTAGTGCCATGTAATAACACAGTGAGAACTTGATAAAATGTTGCCAAATTAATGTTGAGAGTAGGTCTTAAAAGTTCTCATCACAAACTAAAATAATTATAACTATGTGTAGTGGTGGATGTTAACTAGACTTACTGTGTTGATCATTTTGCAATATATATAAATATTGGCTCATTATGTTTTCACCTGAAACTAATTCATTATATGTCAATCATATATCAATAAATTTTTTTAAAATAATGAAATTACAATACTAATATTGGAGTATTTACCCATTTAACTTCTAGAAATATTCTAAATTCAGAAACACACAGACTGGATGGAAGGGATGCTTTTTCCCCCCACCTTTATTGAGATATAATTGACATAACATTATTGACATTTAAGGTATATATGTGATGATTTGGTTCATGTATATGTTGTGAAATGTTTACCACAATAATGTTAGTTAACACATCCTTTACCTCATATAATTACCATTTTTTTGTTATTGTCATGATGAGAAAATTAAAGTTCTACTGTCATAGCAACTTTCAAGTATACAATACAGTATTGTTAAGTATAGTCACTATGCTGTACAATAGTCCCCTGGAACTTATTGAAGAATGGATGTTCTTTTGTCTGAACACATGATAAATGACTTAGCTCTGAATCAATCCATCTATTCAGTGCATTTGTGATTTTGCTTATAAATTGAGTAGGCAAGGTGAGATAATTTAAAATAGTAAATCAGCTTTTCCTAAGATTCCATAGATCATTTGGTATGTGAATGAATTCATCTCTGGGTTTCCTAGTTGCTTAACTTTGACCATTTCAGTTAAGGAAATGTAAACATGCCATCTAATTAATGAAGCCATTTCTCTTGTCAATACAGATATTTCTCTAACTCTTAGATCAATGGTTTTGTAGGCAGGTATTCCAGATATACAGTTTTACTCCTAGTATTAGTACATGAAATATTTTAGACAGTGTGCATTTGGCATTAAATTTGTTAGAATAACAGTTGCCTAACTCTTGTTTAAATTAAGTTTTAAGAATTTTATCAGTATAGTCTGAGTACCTTGCCAACATTGAGACATAACATCTTTTATATCCAGTGTGGAATAATTACAGACTGAAAAATTTAATGCAGTCCTGATTTTGTCAATGATATATCACTAGAGTCTCTTAAAAGTTGCAATAGTACAGGGCGTATGAAAATCAGAAGGATATAAGTGTCTTAGCTTACAACGATAATGAGTATGACAGTTTTCTGAAGTAGCTGTAAATCAAAAGTACTATAGCTATAAAAAAAAAAAAAAAAGAAAGATGTATGGTACTCAGATAAGATCCTATATTGCTGCTTCCCTATAAAAGCTGTGCATACAAATGAGAAGAAGGCACCCACACTGTCTTCAGGGAACGGTCTGCACCTGAGCAGAAAAGATGATGATGTAGAGTTGTTTTTGAAAACTGCTGAAGTTCAGCTTCATCTGGTAGGAGCCAAAGCAGGGCAATTACATCTGGGACACATTCGAAATCAGTTCAAATTAATAAGAAACCTGAAATCACAGAGAACAAATGACATTCCAGGCTATAGAATTGAGGAAATGTGTTTTCCAATTTCATGTTTATTATCATCGACTGACTAAAGATTTTTCTTTAAACTAAAAGAAAAAAAAATGTGGGTCTGAATAATATATTCTTCAAGTTATCCAAGTAGAAACATAGTTTTAAGTCTATTTAACTGACTTTTCCTTAGGAGGTTACATAAATGAAAATCAAAAATGAATCCATCACTGAAAAAAGCAAAGTAGTAGAAATTAGATTTTAGTAAAATTAAATCGGGTAGACTCCTTTTTGGTATTATGTTACTATTGAATGGAATGAGATGTTTTCTTGTTTATGTTGAAAAGATGTTAATTATAATTGATAAAAAATTAAGCTCAACATGTCGTTCACAAGGTGTTTTGGAAATAATAAAAACTGGCTATGGAGCAAAGACAAAAATTCAGAAAATAGTTAAGAATACTAATATTCATTTTAATGCAATTACATTGCACAAAAAATAATATCCAGTTTTTGTCCATGAGTTCATTGACAGCTATTAGTGTCCAGGTGGGTCAAACCTGAAAGAGAGTTATCAGATCAAGCTTAAGATGGCTTAAACAAAATAGAGTCCTGGATTCACCTCAGTAAAGAAGTCAAGATTGCAGTTGGCAAGACAATGACAGGTGTCAGATTATTATACAGTGGTGGGATACAAGTCCTACTTGATGGACCTGTGGCAGTCATCTATATAGTTAGGATTCTGGGCTAATTTTAAGATATCTGCAGAAACCATGTACGTCTTTTTCTATCTTCTTAGATTATGACAGTTATCTAAGTCATTTCATCCATCAAACATTTATTGAATACCTGCTATTGACAGGTATTGTGAAAAATAATGGGATACAGCAGGAATCAAGATATAAATGATCTCTTCCCCTCAGAGTTTATAGTGGGGGAAGACCAATGAAAGGAAATAACAGCACAGTATGATAAGAGCAATAAGAGTACGGAAGACTGGTGCTTTACCTAGTCTAAGAATGGAGGGTGTCTGGTCAAAACTCTTGCTGTCAGTTCTTTAAATTATATACTTCACCAGTGTCTAGGTAAAGTTTAACATGTTTACCATTTCCATGATGATTTGTGTGTCAGTAAGCTTTTAGTATGCAACATACCACCTCAAGATTTAGGGACTTGAAACACAACCATTTATTTGCTCACAATTCTATTGGTCGACTAGGTGGTTCTTCTGGTCTTGAGCAGCTTGTCTCAACTGCTGCCAGCAGTCAGCTTGTCTGGGGCTAGGCACTCTGGGGTGGCCTTATGCACATGTCAGAACCTTCAACTAGGTTTCCTAGAGTGTCTAAAATGACTGGTCTCTGATCTTCTAATAGGCTAGCTTAGGCTTTATCATAGGGCAGCCTACAGATTCCCAACAGCAACAGAGAGTGAGGCCAACTTTGCAAGAACTATTTAAGCCTCTGCTTATATGAAATTTACTAACACCCCATTGGCCAAAGCAAGCCCTATGGATAAGCCCTTATTCAAAAGGTAGAGAATCAAAATTTTCAATAGATGGGTGGAACTGCAAAATATTCTCTATTACACTGTTTAAAAGAGGAAATAATTGCTGTTAGGACACTGTTTGATTGATAAAACTTTTCAACTTCCCACTAATTTAGGAAGAAGCTTAAACCATTAAAATTGACAAAATGTTCTTCCCCAGTCTGTGCCACTTAACCTTGTTCTCCTCCACTCCCTAGTATTAAAGCTTTAGACAGAGAGTTACATAAACTTTCCTTTAAATTCTCTCTGCAAGTGAGATTTGCTCATCCTTCAATGCTTAGCATAAGTTCTACATTTTGTTCACGTGTTTCTTATTACTCTGAATGAAAATGACTGTGGCTCCAGCCCAAATTTTTTATATCCAAATTGTTTGCAAGAGAGTTGTCTGCTACTGATTTTCCTCAGTTCAGACAGTACCTATTCACTGCAGCACATACTGTTGCTCTTAATCTTAAACTCACAAGGATCTTACTTAACCACTTCTTTAAAGTTTATCTTTTTTTCCCTAATTAGAAGCAAACCCCTTGAGCACTAGAGCTTTTCATTTTATACTTTATCAGTAGTTTTCCTTGAGTCTTTTAAATGTATGTCAAATTATTCTTCCATAAAATATTGTATATTATTTTTCATGATTTTATTTATAAAAATATGCAAAATGAGATATTCATTAACTTTTCATTTACCTCAAAATAATTTACCATTCCTTCTAATATTTTGATTTTTCAACTAAGAAGCCCAAGACAATCAGTTTAATATATTATGTGGCTTAAAAGAGTTGAGAATAAAAATTGGTAAAACATGGGAGTTGGCCAAATGTGACAGGTAAGGAATAACCATTAAGACACTTTCAACAAACATTTATAATGGATGTGCCATTTTCTTCTTTGCAAAATCTTTGCTTCACTCATTTATGACATCTGCTGAGAATCTAGGACAGAGCAGATTCTGTGTATTCACCAAAGCAGACAGTGTTTGAAGTAAAACAAAAGGTCAAGTAGTAATCTTCTGCAAAGAATATGAACTTTCCCAGGCTTCCCAGGTGGAGAAGTGGTTGAGAGACTGCCTGCCGCTTCAGGGGACACGGGTTCGTGATCCAGTCTGGGAAGATCCCACATGCCGCGGAGCGGCACGGCCCGTGAGCCATGGCCGCTGAGCCTGCGTGTCGGGAGTCTGTACTCCGCAACGGGAGAGGCCACAACAGTGAGAGGTCTGCGTACCGCAAAAAAAAAAAAAAAAAAAAAAAAAAAAAAAAGAATATGAACTTTCCGCCATGTGGATATCAATGTTTCTAATTTTTTGTTGCGTATTGACATAAATGCGTTAATAAGATGCCAGAAAGTCGGATTGAAAGGGAGAAAGTAGCCAATTTTCTCCATGCTTAGTATATAAAATATCAATTATATGTATGCTTGGAAACATTTGAATCCTTGGAAAATTAACATCAGAATGTTAGGTACTGAGTAGAGACTTTATAACTACCTTCATTTTCATAAATATATCACCTTTCTCTCCATTTGAGTAAAAAATCCTGAAGAGCAGGTGGCCTACATGTGTGATCCATCCCTTTTATATAATTAGCTCTGTGACCTCTCTAAGCCTTTGTTGCCTAATCTATAAAGTGGAGATGTTAATACCAATCTTTACTATTTTATAGAGTAATGAGAACACAATCAAATAACACACAAGAAAATTCTTTATAACTGGGAAAAAGTAGGGGGAAATTGCATTATTACAGTATTAGAGCATAATACCTAAGTGCTGTTCCACCACTCCCTACTCAAATGTCTCATTCTAAGCAATCCTAGACCAGAATCTTCCGATGATTGACTATGTAGCCTTAAGCAAGTCAGTCACCTCTCTTTATCACATTTTTCTCATCTAGCTTTACTAGATGATATTAAGGTCCTTTCTATCCTTTAAAATTCTGTGATAAAACAAGTTAAAAAATCTATTATGGAATGTTCTCTGAAAAAAAACATAAGAAATAATGTGAGCTTCCTCTCCTTTAACTGATGTCTGTTGGCAAAATTATATTTATAGATTTGATTATATTTATAATTTTGACTAATTAGGTTAATTAATCTTTGATCACTTCATTAATTATATAAGGTGATTAGATTAGAGATTATATTAAAACCTAACTTTTTATAGTGGTCTAAAAGGCCCTTTATTTTCTGGCTCCTGGCTTTGTATACGTTTTTTAAAAATGGCTCCATATTATTTGATACTTCTCCCAATGAGTGACAGGGTCAATATCCCCTTCCCTTGAATCTGAATGAATTCTTCAAATAACAGAATACTGAAATGATGCTACCTGACCTCAAAAGCTGGGTTATCAAAGGCCATACCACTTCTGCTTAGATCTTTTGAAATGCTTACTCTCTGGTTGTTCCCTTTTGGGACCTTCCTTAGAAATCAACCTCCATGCTGTGGGATGCCCAAGCCACAAGGAGAGGGAATATGCATATGCTTTAATCAATAGTCCCAGCGGGGTCTAATTCTTCCCAGTCCAGGTTCCAGGCTTGGGAATAAAGAAGCATCCAGATGATTCTAAAATGAAACCCCAGACATGGTGGAGCTGAAAAAAGCCATCTCTGCTACCCCCTGGACAAAACATTGACCTACCAATCTATGAGCATAAAAAAATGCTTATTGTTTATACCACTTGCTTTAGGATTCTTTGTTATGCAGCCATAAGTAGCCAGATCAGTCTACCTCTTTGACTCTCTCTCATTTGTTATGCTCTAGATACCCTGACTTCCTTTGGCACCTGTACTGCGAAAGGGTTTTCCTGTCTGGGGACCTTTATTCTTGCTGTGCCTTCTGCCCAGAGCACTTTCTGTATACAACATCCACCTATGTGTAGATATCTACTTATTAATCTTTGATGGCCATTTAGCTCCTCCTAAGAGAGGTTTGCCCCTAATCACCTTGCCCAAAGTAACCTCCCTACACACGATCACCTGTGCTTTCCATCATCTAAAATTACCTTACATGTCTATCTGTGCATTTATTATTCATCTTACTCGTATACTATTCACCATAAAAGCAGAATGTTTTTGCCATCTTGTTCACAGGTATATATACTGCTCCTAAAACACTTTCAGTGAATAATGAATGTAATGTGCATAGGAAAGATCTTTCATATAGGCTTAAATGTATATTCTTAATCCCAGCATTGAAAATTAATATCAAAATTCTATAATGGGCCCTGTACCTCAGAATTTCTAACATGTAGTTGAGATTATTCCAAAGCAAGTATACTGTGCATATTGTTTTAAGGATAATACTTTCTCTATACATATGACCATTTCTTCATAAAACAATAGGATAAGACATTATATTGTAATCTACAAATTACTATATCATGGATTCTTAACAGAAATAACAACAGATATTATATCCAATTAGGATAAATTATCATAGGAAAGTATAACTAAGAAATAGATTTTCACTGTGCCTCACCTCAGTTCAACACTGATTTGTCTGATTTTCATTTATTTTCTTGCACAGTTATAATTGATGGTATGAATAGTAAACTGATTATCCTCCCTTTACCTCAATAATCCTCTTTTTCTGTCTACTGAAATCCAGTTCTTCCTTATATTACTATTCCCCTATATTTGGCCCATGTATATATATTTTTAAGCAGATAGCACACAGAGTTCTCACATCTCCCCCTTCCCCACAAAGGTTCCCGTGTTATTAACATCTTGCATTTATGTGGTTTATTTGTTACACTTAATTAACAAATATTGTTACCTTATTATTAAGTAAAGTTCTGGTGGGCCTGGGAAGGCCTTCCTCTGGAGCCTCCTGGCCCTGTTTGCCTCTAACCCTTAGGGCCTATGAGGGCAAGACCCTTCTTCTGGAGAGAAGAACACGGTTGTTGTTGTTGTCACTGTATGCCTCCCCTTCACTGTCACCTCCATGGGGGGATTAACCAAAGGCCATCCTGACCTTGTTTTCATGGACACACAATAAAAAGATCATTTACTTTAAAAAATGAAAGCTTACTCTTTCTGTTGTACAGTCTATGGTTTTTGACAAATGCATATTTTCATGTATGTACTCTTACAGTATTATAAAAAATAGTTTCAGTATCCTAAAATCTCCTGTGTTCCATCTATTCATCCTTTTTCTCCCCTAACCCCAGCAACTACTGATCTTGTTGTTTCTATAGTTTTCTCTTTTCCCAAATGTCATTTAGTTGGAATTATACTGGCTTCTGTCACTTAGCAATACACATTCCTCCATTTCTTTTGTGGCTTAATAACTCATTTCTTTTCATTTCTGAATAATGTTCCATTGCATGGAAGTACTAAAGTCTGTCTATTCATTCACCTATTGAGGGATATTTTGGTTGCTTCTAGTGTTTGGAGACTATAAGTAAAGATTCTATAAATATTTGCATGCAGATCTTTGTGTGGCATATTATCTGGTTCTAAATTACTATGATGATTGTCTAACTAGTATCCCTGTGTCCAAGTGTTTGACCCAATACAAGCTCTACCATGGAGTGATTGTTCACCATAGAAGGTGATCTTTCTGAAGTCTAACCTTGTCACTGTCACCATTATGCTGAAAGCTTTCAGAATGTACTCAGTGAAGTTTAAATTATTAGCATGACATCAATGGACTTTTATCACCAAATCCCAAAAGATCTCTCCCAATTTATACACCAAACCACTGCCCTCCAGACATGGTAAAACACCTGACTTCCAAGAATGTAGCTCTTATTCCTCTGATTTCTGCTGATCTCTGAGCCTAGCATGCCCTTCCCTGGGCCTAGCATGTCCTTCCCTATCTTGATTTCTTATTCAGATACCTCTGTCTCCCTGATGCCTTTGTCAATTTCCAGAATAACCTCTCTCCTCTTTATCCCCATAGCACCTGCATCATATGCCTGTGATAGTATCCACCGAAGTACATTGCAGTGATTTATTTGTTTGACTCTCTTCCTCAATGGACTGTGGCAATGGCATATCACAGTACATGTTTTATGGTAGTCTGCTTAGGTTGGAGAGTGAAGCATGAGGTTTTAGAAGAGGTACTGGATACATCAGCAGACCAAACTTTGAGTTCCAGCTTTGCCACTTACTAGCTAGTTGTGTAAGCTCTTGCAAGTCTACCAAAATTTCAGAAACAAATTTCTATTTGAAACTTTATAGTATTACTTTCTGCTTTACAGTTACTACAAATATTAAATAGTGCCTGCAGATTTTTGTAAATTCTAAAGTGCTAATCTTGTGAAATATTTCCAATGGACTTTCAAGAATAAAACCTTAAGATTATTATTATTAACAGAATAAATCCCATCCAAAACAGAGAAAAAATAGATACATTATTATATGATTATAAACTTTCTATAGTTAGAAAAGACCATAGAGGTAATTTCATTCAACCCTTTAGTTTTACAGATGAGGAAATCGTGATCATAATAGGTTAAAAGGTCTGCATACAGTCACAGCAATGGCATAGTTGAATTAAAAGCTGAATTCAGCATGGCCAAAGGAAACAGTTAAGGAAGATATGTTAAACTAAAATGGGATAAATCTTGAAAATCATTAGAGCTTAAAAAATTTGCTTGAATTTTCCAGTTTCTTTACAACTTAAAAAGCAAATTTACTTTTCAGAGAAGATTCAATTCCAAGAAAAAATTCAATTTAATGTTTTTATTAACCTGACCATGGACATGACTGAACTTCTGTTGGAGTCCTTCCTCATAAAGTGCACAGATCACTATGACTGAGAAATTGCCATTTAGGAATTATATACTGTAAAATTATACATATTCTCATTTTATGTATCTATTATGAGCTCAGAATCTTAGAAGAGCCTAAACCTTTAAGCAGCCCCACCACCATCCCATCTACCTGCACTCATCTAGTTTTATCCTTTTAAATTTAAACCCTTGATCCATATTGCAAAATAAATATCCCATAGGAGGAAAGCACTTTCAAGTGTAAAGGGCTCAAAATAGAAAGATGGGGGCAGAAAGCAGACAGAGGAAATGGAGTCTTGAAGAACTACTTTATTAATGTAGGAAAGGAAAAAAATAACTGTTAAATTGACTGTGGAAAACTGTCTGCTAGGAAAATAATATATTAATATAAGGTTGATAGTGGATCATCAAATGGAGTGATGATCTATGGTGGGTTAAGTTTTGCAAATGATTGGGGAGGCTTGGAACAGCTGCTAGGAAGAGAAAGAGGAGGACAAAGGGAGAGAGATGCTCTGCAACCTGCGGGAGGCCAGGGCACTTTATTGCTAGAGTGGGTTTGGGTAAGGTTCATGCTGAGACAGAGAATGGAGATCCAGAGAGGAGAGACTTGAGGGAAAACGACAATTTAGCAGAAGCAGCAAACAAAATAATCATAATGTCCTCCATTTGCCCCTGGAGTTATTTGGAGTAATGTCAAGGTTCTACCCTAGGTGATATTCAGGTTCAAACCACTTTTACTTAAATCTTAAAAGACAAGGTGACTCTAGTACTTAGAGACTATGAAGGCCCTTGGTCTTCAGGTTGTGCCTGTTTGATACTTTATTTCTCAGTTCAAGTGATTACTTTTCAGTTCAACAATAAGAGATATACTAGAGAACATGAATGGGTATTAATTTCTCTGAACCTTACCAAGTGGTCGTGACTCAAGTTTTTTCTTCCAACCTCATGAAGTAAGAGGCTAGGAATATAGCTTGACTAAGAATGCAATTGCACAAGAGGCAGGAGAGCCCACATGAACATCTACCCTTCACAAACCAGGTGTGTGACTTGGAACAAGTGGCAGTTTCTCTGACCCTCACTGTCTTCATGCTTACATTGAGGAAATGGGACCAGATTAGTGGTTTTCAAATGTTTTAAAAGTTATATGTGCTATATTATATGCTTAATAGATGTTATTACTTATGGAAATAGGAAGCAGGCAAAATTTAGATGATAAGATTAAAATATGCACACTCAAGTTTTTTTTTGTTTTTGTTTTTATTTTTGGTTTTGACAACAAAAACAGTGATGGTAGTTAATATTTGAGGTAGGAGGAAGTATGTTAAAGTAAAATTTAAAATTCTGACAGAGTTCAGGAAGAAATAAGAAAATAAGTCTGTATTTTCAAAATATAAATTCTATTTTTGTTTATTTAAACATGCAATTTGGAGGGACAAGCACAGCTTATGGGTCTCCTAAAAATGGGGCATGGTGTCACAGGCTCAAGAATAACATAGCAGTCAGGATTAAACTTGTAATACAGGTTTCCTTCTGTCTCCTATTATTTTTCATTTCACACTTCATTTTCAATTTTTAGTACTGATTGATAAGCCACATAACTTTAGTCTGCACTCATCCATCACTAATGAGAGTAATTTAAATTAATCTCTTTCTTTTTGATTTGGGAGGTGTGGTAAGGACTATAGAAGTTAGGGCACCACTATAGGTTGTGGTGCAGCATGGAAAGGGTTGAGCTGGGTCATCACTCATTAAGAAGTAATTCTTATCTTCAGCTAAAATGTAATTAAATCTAAAGCAAAATTGTGTGAAGCCTTTTGAATATCAGAAATCTTTTCACTCAAGAAACTCATTTTTGATTTTTTTAATTCATAATTTCATCTCAACTCAAATCTATTTTGTCCATTTTGCATGGCTATGGAGTAATGGAAATATGTTATACTTGGCATCCACAAATCCAGATTCTAATTCTGAATCTACAATGTGCTAATGTGTAACCTCACACAGATTATGGAAACTTTTCTAAAATCTCAGTTTCCTGTCTTGTAAAACCTGTACTGTGATTCTTACACAATAAGACAGTTGTGTGAGTCCAATAGATAGTTCATTCAATAGGGATTCATCATATTCCTGCATGAATTAAACACTGCTATAGGCATCAGGGACACAGCAGGGACTGACCAGATATGATCACCTCCCTTATGGGGCTCACATTCTAGTGAGTGGACACAGTCAATAACAATCAGAATACATCCAGTGGCGATCCCTTCTACAAAAAAAAAAAAAAAAAAAAAACTGTAACAGATTAAGGGGTGTAGAGAGAAACAAGAGTAAGGAATGCTGATTTTCAAGGGTGGTTGGGAACAGCCTCTGCAGTAAAGGGATATTTGTACACTAAAGTCTGCTTTTGTTACAAATAGCAGAAAACTGATTGAAACTAGTTTCCAAACCCCATTGCCACCCCCAACAAAAGTGGGAAAAGTCACAGGGGGCCTATTACTCAGAACAATTATATTCAACAGTTCAAACCATGTCATCAAGATTCTCCCACTCCCTCTCCCCATTGCTAGACTTCAATTTCTTCTTCTTTGTCCTCATTCTTGGGGTAGTTTTTTATCTTTATTTTTTCAAATCATGGAAAATATGTTCCCCAGCATACCCTTACAACTTGTTAATGCATAAGTAACCTCATTTTCCCCAATATTTCCAGAAAAAATCTCAAGGATTTTTTTCCCCTGACCTGGCTTGAATCATGTGTCCATTTCTAAATTAATCTTGTCTACTAAAAATATTAGAGATGATATGTAATTAAGATATTTACTTTTAATATTAAAGAGATATTCTTTAATATTTCTTTCCTCTTCTTTTGTTCATTCAAGATGTTTTCTCTAAATTATATGGTGATCCTGAACTTCTCTGATTGTATTTATAAATGAAGTGCCAGGTTGATTATTATAGGTCTGTGTTGTCTTGACAGTTGTAACGCTGGTTTCTACAACAAGCCTCCCAAAATTGGAGGGCTGTGAACTCTTTGTAAATGACCCAGACATATTAAGGCAGGCAGCTCTCCTTTTAAGCTGCATTGGTGGAGAGTATATAGGCAACATAGGGTTCAATTTTATTTTCAGCTTAGGGACGTTCTGCTCTGGGGGTAAAATGCTGAAGGTATTTAACTTCTCAGCAGAGTTAAATTTGTCGAATTCTGGTATGTATTTTGGTATTTGCTCTGCTTTGATTTTGTTTAGTCTTTAAACCTAATGCTCTGGACCCCTCCAGAGAGGTATGTATTTATTTAGGAAACTCTCATTGTCTTAGTCCTGGGTGGACTCTACATTCTATGTATTCAGGAACAGGTGGGACATGGTTCACTGGCTATGTAGCAGGTGGTCCTTGATCTATGGAAGTGCTTTCTTCTCCCTACATGTCTCACGTTTGTCACTAATAGCTTTAGGAAGAAGAAAGTGCATGGGTGCGAGAGGCAGATCACCTTGTTTTAAAGCTGAGTATTGTCTGAGGTCAGTTGTTCATGATGAGGTTCTGTCAATAATCAGGAGCGAATCCTTAACTATTCTGTCTCTATCTGGGCTACCTCTCTCCAGATAGAAATCTCTCTGGATAACTATAAAAGTTTAATTAGCTCATCTCTGGAGGCCTTGCTACATATTCCAAAGTACAAGGAATGTGCGGGAGTTGGAACAAGAAAGAACTAGTTCCTGTGACCCATCTGCCTACTCTGTGTCTTAGACAGCACAAGGTTCAGTACCTAAGACCAGGGTTAAAGAAAGTGATGTCCCTCTTGGAAATTCCTCTGACATATGAGGGCATCTCATGAGGACACCTCATGAGGACACTCTCATTTCTTTACTGTTCATCCCTACCTCAGTTCTTCCAGCTCCTCCCTTCTCTTTGCTTTCTGGTTTTCTTTTACTCCTCATCTAATCTCTTGTTGATTCTTGAAGACTCCACAGACAAAGCAGCTCCCTGAATATCATGAATACCAATGACTTACACTCACTTAGTTCTGCTGTTCTAGATGGAGAAAGGCATTTGTTGTAATGGAAAATAGTGAATGCACTCTTCCTGCTTGTGACTCACACAGCTATCCCCTCACACACACTAGGTGTGCAGAAATAGAGGGAGATCATTCCTTAAGGACCTTGGGAGAAAAATTTCACACGGCTCTGTGGCCAGTTTCCCTGAGAGTTTCTAAAAGCAGGCATCGTGCCAAAAAGAAGTTAAATATCCTTCAGATAATTCACATCTTCTCTACAACAAAAATGTCTACTCCTCTAATTAAAGTCACTTTGATCCTTTTTCCTGTATACTAATTTCCTTGGTCTTTTTATGATAAGAGAGAATTTCTGTCCTCCTAGTACTGAATTACTTTGCAAAACATCTTATATTGCCTGTTAATGAATGTTGCTTTACCAGAACTACTTCTAATTACAAAGCTACCCACCACAGTATGAGAGATGGCCCTTTTTAATGTGTTAATCTCTCCAGAATCCTTCTGAGAAGAGTATTTTTCCCCTCTCCCAAAGTATTTTTTCCATTTAATTCATTGTGTATTCATTAAAACCCAACACTTTGCAAAGGGATGGAGAGGCAGAGAATGAGATCAAGTCCTTGTCCACTGAGAGATTAAATTATCATAGGGGAAACAGATAAGAAACAAGTAAACAAACAAAATACTAACATATTTTTTAAATTATGTGAGCAATCAGAAATTGTGGTAAAGATACCAGGAGGACTTACACTAGATGAGGTTGTCAGAAGAGGGGGTAACTTTTGGATTAAGATCTGAAAAATAAGGTGGAATCAGTTATGCAAATAGTTGAGGAGAGGGTCTTTCCAATACCTAGGGTACAGCAGATGCAAAATCCCTACAAAGTCACAAACAATTGGCATGTTCTTAAAAGTGTAGAAGGCTTATGAAATAAAATAATGAGGAAAAAGAGAATTAGGTAAGATGGCAAAGGTCTACAGAGATCAAATCAATCAGGCTATGATAATGAGCTGATTTTATTTTAAGTGCAAGAGGAAGCTATCAAAGGATTTTTAAGGGGAGAGGCAGTATGTTACAACCTGAATTCTGTTTTAAAAATGTACCTCCGGCTATTTTATGGAGGTTGAGTTTTAGGGAAATAAGAATGAAGCAGAGGGATGAGGTAGTATGCTTTTCCATTAGCTTGTTCAAGCAATACAAGTCAGAAGAGTGACATTGAAGAGGGCAAGAAATAGAGCACATTTAGATATATTTTAGAATACAACAAATGGGACTTCCTGACAGATTAAATGTCAGTGACAAGGAAAGGAAAAAAATCAAATATCACTGAACCTTCTCCTCAACCTCTATTATTACTGTTTTTAAAGTAGTTTAATCTTTCTGTGTCTTCATTTCCTCAACTTCAAAATGAGGATATTTTACCTACTTCATAAAGTTGTAACTAATTTAATCTTAATGTATAACAAGGATTTAGAACATTGCTTGACGTACAGTATGTATTATATGTGTTGCTTCTATTAATGTTAAAATATATTATCATTATACTGTTTTAATCAGATCAAAGCTGCCCTCTATTTTTCATATATATTTCAAAATTTCCTGTCTGTTCTTCTCCTCCCTGTGTTTCAGCACTGTTATGAAATTATTCTTTCCCACATATCTTTTTTCTGACACTTTCTTCCTAAGGATAATACGAAGATAGATTAAACTTGCATGCTGAGGGTACTATCTTGAATTGGAAGGTATTTATCATTTTTTCTATTACTGAATGATACACACTACTCCTCAGCCCCAGTGTGTAGGCAGTAACGAAATATTCTGAACTAAGTAGTCACCACTCCCAGTAATTATACAGTTTTTTTTTTTTTTTTTTGGAGGGGGGAGCCATTCTTTCTCACTTGAATGTGGGCTAATCTCATAGGACTGGGAGATTAATGTTGGACATAGTACTGAAGACAAGCAACATTTTATCTAACATATTCAGAAAAGTCTGATGTGTAGAATAATTTTGAAAACAAATGGGCATCAGAACAAAGATCCAGGTGTCAGAAAGAAAGTTTGAGTTGAGAGATAAACCTAGGAGTAGCTATAGGTCTGATGAAAATCAGAGAATGCTGCAAATGCTTCAGGACCAGGAAGATGAGATCATATGGCGGCATTGTTGGGGGCAGTGGTCACCTGATGCTTTTGAGTCTGGATTTTAAAGTCACAATACAAGAGTTAATCAGCCTTGCTTGAAATGCCTGCTTCATCTTACATTTCACCATACTATACATCCCAGCTATCCTTGGTCACTGCTTAACATGGCATCTCATCTGATATTTTATTATAATGTATGCCCTCTGTTACCTCATTATTTTGAGGTTTCCTTCCTAGACCCAGTCTCCTACTCTTCTGCTTCATGTTAATACATCTAGTGATATCTGGAACTCTCTTATGACAGTATAAAAACATAACAAAACAACCTATTCCCAGAATGTTAGCTCATTCACACTGCTTTATGTGAAACTTGGTTCTCCTCTAAGGTTGCCACTTATATTGAAACTTTTCAAGCCAAACTGCCTTTTCTGGCTCAACATATGGTCTTATCTTGCTGCATGTACCATGTACACTGGTATTCTGCAGCTGTTGATATTGTATTCTATAAATGTCAAATAGGTTAATTTGGTTGAAAATGTTTGAATATTCCATATCCCTATTGGGTTTTTTTTTTTTTTTGTCTATCTGTTTTATCATTTATTAGGAGAATTGTTAATATTTCCAACTATATGTTTATTTCTCCCTTTATTCCTGTCAGTTTTTACTTTGTGCATATTGAAGGTATATTTTTAGACATATACACATTTAGGATTATTTTGTCTCCATGATGAATTGACTGTTTCAGCATTATGAAATGCTTATGTTTACTTCTGGAAATACTTCATGTTTAACATCTATTTTCTCAGATATTAATAAAGACACTCTTTTTTTATAAGTAGTGTTTTCATGACAATATTTTCCTATCTTTTTAAGATTATCTGTGATGTTATATATAATGACTATTTTTTGGACACAACATATAATTAGTTGGGTCTTTCTTTGTTATAAAATCTGATAATCTCTGTCTTTTAATTAGACAATTTTATCTATTTAAAAGTAATATAACTAGTTTGTGGTTGACTATAAAACTACTGTCTTGCTAATTGTTTTCTATTTGAACTATTTCTGTTCTTTGTTCCATGTTTCCTCCTTTCCTGCTTTGTCTTTGACTGTGTGCCTTTATTTAGTGTTCTATTTTATCTCCCTGATTTACTTTTTTGTTCCTGTTTGCTCTAGAGATGACAATATGTTACTTTAAATTATCACTGTCTACTACAAATTAATATCATTTCACTAACAACTTGTGACTATTACAACAGTATAATTAAATTTGATAGCTCCACACCATCTTTTGTGCTACTTTGAAATACATTTACCTTATACATATGTTTTAAATCCAACAGTACATTATTATTTTCACATTAAATAAGTATCCCTGGGGAACCTTCAAGATGGCAGAGGAGTAAGATGTGGAGCTCACCTTCTCCCCACAAATACATCAAAAATATATCTACATGTGGAACAACTACCACAGAACATCTACTGAACGCTGACAGAAGACCTCACACTTCCAAAAAGGCAAGAAAATCTCTATGTAACTGGTTTGCTTTCTGCTTTTGATTTGCTTTTTGTTTTCTGTTTTTGTTAGTTTAGTTTTTATTGTTTGTTTTAATTTTGGGGTTCATTTATATGTTTGGTTGCTATTTTCTTTTTTTTTTTCCTCTGTTTTGTGTGTGTGTTTCTTTCTTTGTATGTTTTTGTCTTCTTGGTTTCACTTTTACCATTTGTCTTGGGGTTTTGTTTATCTGTTCATTTTCTTTTTCTTTCTTTTTTTTCTTTCTTCCATGCCACGTGGCTTGCAGGGTCTTTATTCCCTGGCCAGGGACCAGGCCTGAGTCTCTGAGGTGGGAGAGCCGAGTCCAGGATCCTGGACCACAAGAGAACTCACAGCCCAGGGAATATCAATTGACAAGAGCTCTACCAGAGGTCTCTATCACAACAGCAAGACCTGGTTCCATCCAATGTCCAGCAAGTTCCAGTGCTGGATGCCTAGAGTTAAACACCTAGCAAGACATGAACACAACCCCACCCATTAGCAGACAGGTTGCCTAAAGTCATACTAAGCTCACAGACACCCCGAAACATACCATCTGATGGGGTCTTGTCCATCAGAGGGACAAGATCCAGCTCACCCACCAGAACACAGGTCTCAAACCCCCCCACCAGGAAGCCTACACAGGCCACTAGACCAACCTCATCCACTAGGGGCAGACACCAGAAGCAAAAGGAACTATGGCTCTGCAGCCTGAGGAAAGGAGATCTTAAAAAAAGTAAGTTAAACAAAATGAGAAGACAGAGAAATATGTAGCAGATGAAGCAGCAAGGTAAAAACACAAGGTAATCCAAAACTCGGAAATAGAATGGAGAAAATACTAGAAACTTTTAACAAGGACCTAGAAGAATTAAAGAACAAGCAGTGATGAACAACAAAATAACTGAAATTTAAAATACTCTAGAAGCAATCAATAGCAGAATAAGTGAGGCAGAAGAAGGGATAATTGAGCAGGAAGATAGAATGGTGGAAATAACTGCCACAGAGCAGAATAAAGAAAAAAGAATGAATAGAATTGAGGACAGTCTCAGAGAGATCTGGGACAACATTGAATGTGCCAATATTTGGGGTTTTTTTTGTTTTGTTTTTTAACATCTTTATTGGAGTATAATTGCTTTACAATGGTGTGTCAGTTTCTGCTTTACAACAAAATGAATCAGTTATATATATACATATGTTCTCATATCTCTTCCCTCTTGCATCTCCCTCCCTCCCACCCTCCCTATCCCACCCCTCCAGGTGGTCACAAAGCACCGAGCTGATATCCTTGTGCTATGTGGCTGCTTCCCACTAGCTATCTACCTTATGTTTGGTAGTCTATATATGTCCATGCCTTCTCTCGCTTTGTCACAGCTTACCCTTCCCCCTCTCCATATCCTCAAGTCCATTCTCTAGTAGGTCTGTGTCTTTATTCCTGTCTTACCCCTAGGTTCTTCATGACATTTTTTTCCCTTAAATTCCATATATATGTGTTAGCATACAGTATTTATCTCTCTCTTTCTGACTTACTTCACTCTGTATGACAGACTCTAGGTCTATCCACCTCATTACAAATAGCTCAATTTCGTTTCTTTTTATGGCTGAGTAATATTCCATTGTATATATGTGCCACATCTTCTTTATCCATTCATCTGATGATGGACACGTAGGTTGTTTCCACCTCTGGGCTATTGTAAATAGAGCTGCAATGAACATTTTGGTGCATGACTCTTTTTGAATTATGGTTTTCTTGGGGTATATGCCCAGTAGTTGGATTGCTGGGTCATATGGTAGTTCTATTTGTAGTTTTTTAAGGAACCTGCATACTGTTCTCCACAGTGGCTGTATCAATTTACATTTCCACCAACAGTGCAAGAAGGTTCCCTTTTCTCCACACCCTCTCCAACATTTATTGTTTCTAGATTTTTTGATGATGGCTATTCTGACTGGGAATGCACCAATATTTGAATCACAGGGGTCCCGGAAGAAAAAGAGAAAAAGAAAGGGTCTTAGAAAATATTTGAAAAAATTAGAGCCGAAAACTTCCCTAACATGGGAAAGGAAATAGAAACCCAAGTCCGGGAAGCAGAGAGAATCTCATTCAGGATAAAAACAAGGAGAAACAAGCTGAGACACATATTAATCACACACACACACACAAAATTAAACACAAATAAAAAATAATAAAAACAGCAAGGGAAAAGCAACAAATAACATACAAGGGAATCACCATAAGCTTATCAGCTAACTTTTTCAGCAGAAACTCTGCAGACCAGAAAGGAGTGTCAGGATACATTTAAAGTGATGAAGGGAAAAACTTACAACAAAGACTACTCTACCCAGCAAGGATCTCAGTTTTGATGGAGAAAGCAAAAGTTTTATAGACAAGCAAAAGCTAAGATAATTCAGCACCACCAAACCAGCTCTACAACAAATGTTAAAGGAATTTCTGTAAGCTAGAAAAACAAGAGCAGAAAAAGACCTACAAAAACAAACCCAAAACAATTAAGAAAATGGTAAGAGGAACATATATATTGATAATGACCTTAAATGTGAATGGCTTAAATGCTCCAACCAAAAGACTGTCTGAATGGATACAAAAGCAAGACCCATATATATGCTGTCTACAAGAGACCCACTGCAGAGCTAGGGACACATATAGACTGAAAGTGAGGGGATGGAAAAACATATTCCATGAAAATGGAAATCAGAAGAAAGATGGAGTAGCAATACTTATATCAGACAAAATAGAATATAAAATAAAGACTGTTACCAGAGACAAGGTGGGGGCTTCCCTGGTGGTGCAGTGGTTGAGAGTTTGCCTGATGATGCAGGGGACATGGGTTCATGCCCCAGTCCAGGAAGATCCCACATGCCGTGGAACACCTGAGCCCATGAGCCATGGCCGCTGAGCCTGCGCGTCCAGAGCCTGGGTTCTGCAACAAGAGATGCCACAACATTGAGAGGCCCACATACCACAAAATAAAAAAAAAAAGAGAGAGACAAGGAAGAACACTACATAATGATAAAGGGACAAATTCAAGAAGAAGATATAATAATTATAAATATATATGCACCCAACATAGGAACACCACAATACATATGGCAAATGCTAACAGACACAAAAGGGAAAATCAACAGTAACACAATAGTAGGGAAATTTAACACTGCACTTGCTACAACGGATAGATCATTCAGACAGAACATTAATAAGGAAAGGCAAACTTTAAATGACACAATAGACCAGAGAGGTTTAACTGATAAATATAGGATATGCAATCTGAAAACAGCAGAATACAATTTCTTCTCAAGTGCACAAGGAACATTCTCCAGGATAGATCATATCTTGGGTCACAAATCAAGCCTCAGTAAATTTAAGAAAATTGAAATCATATCAAGCATCATTTCTGACCACAATTCTATGAGATTAGAAATCAATTATTGGAAAAAATCTGTAGAAAACATAGACACATAGAGACTAAACAATATGTTACTAAATAACGAAGAGATCACCAAAAAAATTGAGGAGGACACAAAAAATTCCTAGAGAAATATGACAACAAAAACACGATGACCCAAAAACCTATGGGATGCAGCAAAAGAAGTTCTAAGAGAGAAGTTTATAGCAATAAAATCCTAACTCAAGGAACAAGAAAAATCTCACATAAACAACCATTACCTTACACCTAAAGCAACTAGAGAAAGAAGAACAGCAACAAAATACTCAAAGTTAATGAAACAAAAGAAAACATAAAAATCAGAGCAGAAATAGAAGCAAAGAAAGCAATAGCAAAAATCAATAAAATGAAAGATGGTTCTTTAGGAAGATAAACAAAATTGATAAAACTTCGGCCAGACTCATCAAGAAAATGAGGGAGAAGACTCAAATAAATAAAATTAGAACTGAAAAAGTAGAAGTTACAACAGATATCACAGAAATACAAAGAATCATAAGAGACTACTGTAAGCAGCTCTATGCCAGTAAAATGGACAATCTGCAAGAAATGGAAAAATTCTTAGAAAGGTATAACCATCCAAGACTGAACCAGGAAGAAATAGAAATTGTAAACAGGTTAATCACAAGTAATGAAACTGTGATTAAAAATCTTCCAACAAACAAAAGTCCACCACCAGATGGCTTCACAGATGAATTCTATCAAAATTTAGAGACAACCTAACACCCATCTTTCTCAAACTCTTCCAAAAAATTGCAGAGGAAGGAACACCCCCAAGCTCATTCAACAAGGCCACCATTACCCTGATACCAAGACCAGACAAAGATATCACAAAAAAAGAAAATTATAGACCAATATCACTGATGAACATACATGAAAAAATCCTCAACAAAATACTAGCAAACAGAATCCAACAACACATTCAAAGGATCATACATCATGATCAAGTGAGATTTATCCCAGGGATGCAAGGATTCTTCAATATACGCAAATCAATCAATGTGATACATTATATTACCAAATTGAAGAATAAAAAATCATATGATCAGCTCAATAGATCCAGAAAAATCTTTCAACAAAATTCAACACCCATTTATGATAAAAACTCTCCAGAAAGTGGGCATAGGGGGAACCTACCTCAACATAATAAAGCCATATATGACAAACCCACGGCAAATATCATTCTCAATGGTGAAAAACTGAAAGCATTTCCTCTAAGATCATGAAGGAGACAAGGGTGTCCACTCTCACCACTGTTATTCAACATAGTTTTGGAAGTTCTAGCCATGGAAATCAGACAAGAAAAAGAAATAAAAGGAATCCAACTTGGAAAAGAAGAAGTAAAACTGTTTTGTTTGCAGATGACATGATACTATACTTAGAAAATCCTAAAGATGCCACCAGAAAACTGCTAGAGCTAATCAATTAATTTGCTATCATTGCAGGATAGAAAATCAATGCACAGAAATCTCTTGCATTCCTATACACAAACAATGAAAGATCAGAAAAGAAATTTAGGAAACTATCCCATTCACCATTGCAACAAAAAGAATAAAATACTTAGGAATTAAACTATCTAAGGAGGTAAAAGACCTGTACTCAGAAAACTATTGGATGAAAGAAATCAAAGGTGACACAAACAGATGGGAGATATATTGTGTTCTTGCATTTGAAGAATCAATATGGTCAAAATGAATATACTACCCAAAGCAAACTACAGATTCAATGCAATCTCTATCAAAGTACCAATGGCATTTTTCACATAACTAGAACAAAAATCTTAAAATTTCTATGGAAACACAAAAGACCCCAAATAGCCAAAGCAATCTTGCGGGAGAAACAAAAAAAAAAAAAAAAAAAAAAAAAAACAGAACTGGAGGAATCAGGCTCCCTGTCTCAGACTATACTACAAAGCTACAGTAATCAAGAGTATGGTACTACCATAAAAAAAGAAATATAGATCAGTGGAACAGGATAGAAAGCCCAGAGATAAATCCATGCACCTATGGTCAACTAATCTATGGAAAAGGAGGCAAGAATATACAATGAAGAAAAGACAGTCTCTTCCATAAGTGGTGCTGGGAAAACTGGACAGCTACATGTAAAAGAATGAAAGTAGACCACTCCCTAACACCATACACAAAAATAAACTCAAAATGGACTAAAGACCTAAATGTAAGACCATACACTATAAAACTCTTAGATGAAAACCTAGGCAGAACACTCTTTGACATAAATCACAGCAAGATCTTTTTTGACCCACCTCCTAGAGTAATGAAAATAAAAGTGAAAATACACAAATGGGACCTAATGAAACTTCAAAGCTTTTTCACAGCAAAGGAAACCATAAACATGATGAAAAGACAACATTCAGAATGGGAGAAATGTTTGCAAATGAAGCAATGGACAAGGGATTAATCTCCAAAATATACAAACAGCTCACACAGCTCAATATCAAAAAAAAAAAAAAAAATTCAAAAAATGGGCAGAAGACCTAAATAGACATTTCTCCAAAGAAGACATGCAGATGGCCAAGAGGAACATGAAAAGTTGTTCAACATCACTAATTATTAGAGAAATGCAAATCAAAATTACAATGAGGTATCACCTCACACTGGTCAGAATGGCCATCATCAAAAAATCTACAAACAATAAATGCTGGAGAGCATGTGGAGTAAAGGAAACCCTCCTGCACTGTTGTGGAAATGTAAATTGATGCAGCCACTATGGATAACAGTATGGAGGTTCCTTAAAAAACTAACAATAGAACTACCATACGACCCAATAATCCCACTACTGGGCATATACCCAGAGAAAACGGTAATTCAAAATACACATACACTCCAATGTTCATTGCAGCACTATTTACAATAGCCAGGTCATGGAAACAACCTAAATGTCCAATGATAGGTGAATGGACAAAGAAGATGTGGTACATATATACAATGGAAGATTACTCAGCCATAAAAATGAATGAAATTGGGTCATTCATAGAGACGTTGATATATCTAGAGAATGTCATACAGAGTGAAGTAAGTCAAAAGAGAAAAACAAATATTGTATTTTAATGCATATATGTGGAATCTAGAAAAACTGTGCAGATGAACCTGTTTGCAAGGCAGAAATAAAGACAGAGACGTAGAAAACAAACATATGGACACCAAGAGGGGAAAGAGGTGGTGGGATGAACTGGGAGATTTGGATTGACATATATACACTAATATGTATAAAATAGATATATACACCAATATATATAAAATAGATAACTAATGAGAACCTGCTGTATAGTACAGGGAACTCCACTCAATGCTCTGTGGTGACCTAAATGGGAAGGAAATCCAAAAAAAGAGGGGATACATGTATGATATACAAACATGATGTACATGTATCTATATCATACATGTATGATTCACTTTGCTGTACAGCATAAACTTACACAACATTGTAAAGCAAGTATATCCAATATAAATAAATAACTAAATAAATATCCCTTATTTAAATAATTTAAAAAACAAAAAAAAATATGCCTGTTTTAATCTACCACATATTCACCAGTCCTGCTTCTCTTCATTCCTTTGTGAAAATCACGTTTCACCAGTGTCAAGGACCCCCTTTAGCTATTCTTATGGTTCAGGTATTCTGGTTATTAATTCTCATAGCTTTCATCTGAAAATGACTTTATTTCACCTTTATTTTTAAAATAACAATTCTGTATATAGAATTCCAGTTTGAGAATTTTTTCTTTCAACATAAAAAAAAAAAAAAATGATCCATTGACTTATGGCTTGTATTCTGATGAGAAACCAGTGGCCATACTTATCATTCCCCACTGGAATCATAATAATGTATCTTTTTTTCCTCGTTGCTTTCAAATTTTTCTCTTTTTGGTTCTCAGCAAAAGAACTACCGTAAGTGTGGTTTTCTTTGTTTTTATGCTGATTAATATTGCTCTGATTCACGGTTTTGAGAACTGACATTTTTCATAATATTTGGAAACTTTTCTGCCATTTCTTCTTCAAATATTTTTCTGTTCCAATGTCTCCTTTTATTCTGTAACCCCAATTATACTATATATATATATATATATATATATATATATATATATATATATATATATATATCTCCTCCTAGCTACTTACTATATTCATATATTTCTTTTTCTAAATATTTATTTGGCTACGCCGGGTCTTAGTTGCGGCATGTAGGATCTTTTTAGTTGTGGCATGCGAACTCTTAGTTGTTGCATGTAGGATCTAGTTCCCTGACTGGGGATTGATCCTGGGATCCCTGCATTGGGAGTGTGGAGTCCTAGCCACTGGTTCACCAGGGAAGTCCCATGTTCTCATATTTCTATAAAATTTTAGAACATAATTATAATCATTCTAAAGTCTTTGTCATAATTGTGAGATCTCTGTCATCTTTCTATATGTTTCCATAGATTTTTTTATCCTGGTTTTGAGTCATATTTTCCTGCTTTTTCACATGTCTAGTAACATTTGATCATATGATACACATTGTATATGCTACATTGTTGATAATATAGATCTTGTTGCCTTGTTTTAAAGATTTAAATTTTGATATGTTAGAAAACTACTTTTTTAGCCCATCAGCTTCATTTTTTGGTCTTATTTTTCAGGTTTGTTAAAATTCCAATGTCTTAGCTGGACTCTCGGTTCAACTTAGACTTTTAGCTCATCTCACAGCTCCCCAATCTCTATTATTTGCAAAGTCTATAGACAGAGAATCATCCTGAACATTAACTGCTTAATACTTCATGGAAGAATCAAGACAATTCCTATGCAGATTTCTGGATCCCCTTCCCTGTGCAGCTTCCTCCTTTCTGTTAGTCTGCCCAAAAGCTAGATATCCAGTCTTCTCAGTAACTCCAAATTCTGATCTCTGTCTTCTTAGCTCAGTAAGATGTTCTGCTTAACATAGGCTCCACTTCCCTGCACTGAGGTCCAGAAGTTCCTCCAGGCAGAAAATCAATGCAATTGTAGCCCTAACCCCATGTGTATTCCTTGCCTCTGGAATCACAGACCTATGCTATCTATTGTTCAATGTCTGAAACCAGTTGCTTCATATATTTTGCCCATATATTTGTGTTGTTTATGGTGGAAGAACTAATCTGGAATCAGGAGCTTGGTCATGGCTTAGAGAAGTCCTAAAGCTGCTCTTTCACCCTACTTATTTCAGGACCTTTGTAAAGTATAAAATTCCTTGTTCCTTTTATGTTTGAGTCATGTTGTTATACATAACACCTCCCAATCACAGTCAATAGACAATTTCCTGGTGTTTAGTGTTCACTTATTGAAAGATTTAGCCCCTAGTTTATAGACATCTTATTTACCTCCTGTGTTACCAATATCTCAAGAGACATCAGTGTCCATCTAGTGACATAAAACATCCTGATCCTCAGTTCTTTAATCTGTTTTTCTTCAAAAGCTTTTTATTCTCCTTCAGGTCTGTGACTCATTTTTATATTTACTCTCTGGATTTTGTCATCACTTGAAATATGTTTTACCTCTTAAATAATAAATTCAGAAATCTACCTCTTCAAACAAAGCCTTCTGTTCTTTTACTAAGCTACTCCCAGATCTTCAATCATTTGACTTCCTTAGGACTTCTAATGTATACATATTTATATTCACTGTCTCTCTACCATTTCCTTCTGACTTGATTTCTTTTGCTGTGCATCCGATTCCATTTCAACAACATTCTTGCCAAGACCCTCAGCAACCACATTTACTTGACTCCTTGCACCCTGCCCTACCAAAACAAAACAATACAAAACATGATACTCAGTTTCCATCTACTTACCTTCTCCGTTGTAGGCTGCTAAACTTTGAACAAAAATAGCACCTTACTCAGATTAGTGACACTGAAATTTGTTTATGATTCACTACTTCCCATGAGGCTTCAACTTGTCACAACACTCCTGTATTTCTTTTGTTATGTTCCTTTCCCATTTAACACAGAAACTATGTCAAATATATTTACTTCTTATACCTGACTTACTCACTGTCTCATTCTCAGTCAATGTCCTTCTCTGAATAGCAGTCATCAACTAATGAATCTTTCAGTTCCTCCTACCAAACTGTCAATATTAGCAGTCATCCTGCCCATCTCTCCTGTGACAGTGGAATGTGTCCCTTCTACCCAAGTTTTCTCATCCTACCCATGATATGCATTCTTGATATCTCTTTATCTTCAAATATTCTCCCTCTAGTGACTTCTTTATGTTAGCATCTAAATATATTCAAGTCTCTGTTCCCATAAGTCTCTCTTGAACCCAGTTCCCTCTAACATTATACTATTTCTTTCCTCTAGCTCATAGAGAGGCTATAGAGGCAGACTATCTCAGTGTACATCCCAGATCTGCCACTTTTTAGTTAGTTACAATTAATGTAATATTGAGCAACTCATTTACCCTGACTGTGGTTTCTTCCTCTGTAATACCTACCTCATAGGATAGAATAAATGCTAATATATATGAAGCATTTGTAAATGACTCGAAGATAAAATGCTTAATAAGTATTGGTTATAATAATCCTTGTTATTATTAATTAAGGCAAACTTCCTGAGAAGATTGTTAATACAAGTTGCATTTACTTTCTTATCTCCATCTCAGCACTCAGCAATCTGGCAGCTGTGTCAAACGTTTGGTGAAATGTTCTTGCTAAGACATTTACTCAATCCAACAGGTATTTCTGTCTTTAACTTTCCTGACTTTAGGCAGTATTTGACATTGCTGATCATTTTTACCACCTACAGCATTCTATTCTTTTTATTTCTGTGAAGTAACATTCTGGGTTTTCTTCTACCCTTTGAGTATTTCTTCTTACTATATTTCGCATGATTCCTTTGTAAAATTTTTATTTTAAGTGTTTTTAAAAGTCTTAAATATCAGGTTCTCCAGAATTCTCTTCTAAGTCTTCCTGATCTCATTACCCTTATTCTTTTAATACACTTGATGATTATTTATGAATCTTGGTCTTCAGCTGAAACCTGTCTCCTTAGTACCAGATCAATTCAGCTCCTAAAATCTCCACAGAAATCTTATATTTAGCACATATAAAATTTAACTCATCTTCTGCTTCCCTGAGCTGGTCATATATTCCTTAGCTCAACATTACGTAGCATGGCCAGTGAAGAACTCCAGGGGCCACCATTTATTTTGCAGTAAGCAAGGGAGGGCAATTTATATAATATCCCACTTAAAGGTGCCCCCCTGGATTTGTATAATATGGTCATATATTTTGTAACTGAGTTAAAATCCCATATGTTATCTTGGTCTCTTCTCTCCATCATATCCTGTCCAGCACTGTCAACTCCAATTTCTAGTTCTTTCATAATGAGAGTGGTAATTACATTCCTTTAAAAATTGGTCTAGATATTGCAGACTTTAATTCCTTGCTTTCTGCCTTTCGGGTAGAAAGATTGGTATTTGGAAATGACTTTGCTGTAAGGTACAAGTCACTGTTTGAGACATCAAAAAGTAATTGTTAAACAAGCTTTTCTTACATCATGTAACCTGTGTTTAGTTTGCTCTTTATCATTAACCTTCCATCCTAAAATGCTGTTTCAAATACTTCCTTTGAATGCTCACATTTGAGAAATGCCAGAAGACAAACATTTATGCTATAAAATAAGTGGAAATGTCATTTTTAATATGTTCCAAATGTTTGGCACTTGTACTAATTGGGCCTAATCATATCATCTGGTGAGATTTCCTCTCCAAAGATAACTAAATTGGAATGACATAGTTGTAACAGCGAGTTCTGGGTGAAATAATCAGACATTTCCAATCTGAATGAATGGCTTTTGTGTCAAATGTTTCAGAGCTGAACCATTATGGGTTGTTTCCAGATTTATGTATCCCAGATGGAATGAAGTTCTCTTTTTTTCTTCACAACTTCCATTTATTAGCAGGAAAAGTCATCACTTCCATCCCCTACCCCAAACATTTCATGGACCCTATTACCAAAAGTGTCAAGTCCATTGTCTATACCCTAAAGAACATTAATGCCATCTTGTTTGTTTGCTTGTTTCTCACTTTTATAACTTGAGGGTAATAATTAAATAATATTTTGAAGTTGTAGTTATTTTTGTGTGCCTATCACCATACTTGGTATTTCACACATAATATCGTTAATTTAACCCTTAGTGAAATGAGATAATTATCCATGTGGAAACAGATATAGATTGCATAATTTATCAAAAGCTTATAGAGATACAACTAGTATGTGATTCTAAGTCTAACTCAAAGCAAGACCCTTATCCTTTACATCTTGCTGACTCTTCCAACAGTCCTCTGAGGGACAATACTACTTCAGATGTTAATAAAGAGCATTTCACTACAGTACTGCAAATTCCCTACTCTAACTATTCCACAGATGAGAAAACTGAGGTACTACGAGATTAAAAACTTTGTCTGAAGTCACATAGCCAATAAGTGGAAGAGTCTAGACTCAAGACATGTATATCTGAATACAAAATCTATTATTTTTCCACTCTGCCATTTGTTCTCTTTATGTGGGAAATTCTCCCCTTTATTCTTCACAATCAAAACTCTACCTATCCTATCCTCCAAGTCTTAACCCAAATAATATTTCCCTGAGCTCCTTCCTCTAAGCTCTAGTAGAACTTACCAAACTAGGAATCATGAGCATTACCTTGTACTGTGATGACATGTAAAAAAAAAAAAAATACAAACAATAGACTGTCTATGATATATAGGATATTTTCACATACATTACCTCATTTGACTCTCAAATTTGTCCTCATTATTCCAATTTTACCAAATATATTGAAGTGACTTCCTGAGAAATTACACATCTACTAAGTGTTAAGTTTTGATTTAAACATAAGAGTTTATATGTTTTTCATTGGCAAAAATATGGAATTAAATAATAAACTACTAAGTCTATGGTGATTCTTACTTCAAGACTCCTTCTAGGCAGGTGATTCCTAACTAGAAAAATAAGAAGAGAGATAGTGAGGAGAAAAATCTAGGAGAGCATGATGGCCTGCAAGCTAAATGAAGAAAATATCTCAAGGAGAATGGTGGGCATTTGGTTCAAATCTTGCTGATACATCAAGTAGAATGATGACTCATAATCGATCATTAGATATGGCAATATGAAAGTCATTGGTGACCATCACTAGATTGTTTTTTTGTGGAGGGGGATAAATACCTGATGGGAATGCATTCTGAGAGAAGGGAGAAGAGGATTTAAAGACAAGAAACATAGCTGCCAAGAGAAGTAAGGAATCAGAATGGTATCTGGCACTGCAAGAGGCATCACAAAACGTTTGTTTTAAGATGTAGAAAAATATAATGTGTATATATTTTTGGAAATGACCCTATAGAGAGTGAAAACTTGAGAAAATAGGAGAGAAGGGAACATTTCTGGTACAATGCTCTGGAAGATGCAAAAAGCAATGACATCAAATATAAAAGGTGGGGTAGCTTTAAACAAGAGCATGGATAGTTCATTTAAACTAGAGCATGGATAGTTCATTTATGCTAACATTCAAGAAGACAGAGTATGTAAAAACAGATGCTGGAGGGTGGATAGATGTGCTGATAGGAGCTTATAAAATTCTCTTCAAATCAGTTCTATGTTCTCAGTGAAGTAAGAAGCAAGGTCTTTAGCTGATAGTACAGAAGATGTGTAGGGGTTTAAGGAGAGAGGAAGAGGTATGAAAATTTTATCTAAAACATGAGAGGGTTAATAATCTTATTAACCAACACCTAATAAGATTTTACTGCACTAAGTATTCTACTGTCATATTTCAGTTAATCTCCACATACATGGTGTGAGTTTACTACTCTTAGTATTCCCATTTCATAGATGAGAAAACTGAGTTCCATAGAAAATAGATAACTTACACTAAGTCACATAGTTTGAAAATGCTGACATCAATTTTTAAGTCCATCCTATATGACTTCAAACATGACACTTTTAGAACATGTTTTAGTATAAACATGTTTCCTTGGACATGCAAAGGTCTTAGAAGAATTAAAAAATATAAATTGACTGTCTTTTTTTTTGTGTGTGACAGAATATAACCACATAACATCTGGTTGTTAAAAAAAGTTATTTGATGAAATCCTTATTCTGAAAATTAAGCAAGAGATGGAAATATTCTAACTTCAATTCTAAGTTCAAACACAGGTCCTTGACTTCCTACTCTTACCTCTTTTGATGTGGAAACTGATATTCCATTTTTTAAATGTTGCAGATGGTAGGAAGTTGTGATTATTATAGTGTTAATTTCAAAGGTCTGTACATTCTACTTCCAGCAGCACAACCTAAGGTCGTGTTTGATTTTCAGCAGCTGATAACTGTTAGTTCTGAGTTTAAAAATAGTGTTGACTAGGGATATTTTCAGCAGCAAGTAACTGAAGAATCCAAATAAGTGTGACTTTAAAAAGAGAGATTTTTCCTCTCTTATATATCAAGCACTCTGAAAATAGACATCTCCTAGCATTGACTCACTATCTGTAAAATATCAGCCTCACATCTCTGATTCTCTTAGCTTTTTTTCTCATGCTCACAATATTAGTGCCACAAGTCTAGGCATCATAAACATTGAGACATGAAAGAGAAATAGATGCCACAATCAACAGCTGTCCTATTGATTTAATAAAAGGAAAGCTTTCTGAGAAACCTCCTGCCCTAACAGATATCAACTCACATTTTACAAGCCAGAAATCTGTCAAATGTCTACCAATAGCATAAAGGGTTGTTAACAAAGCATGGACAAGGAGAACTGATTGGGAATGGGTGTTGGTGTTGTTAACCAAAAGTGCCTACCTTAGTAGTCATTCTAATTTAATCATTTTTACATGAACTTCTGCTGAGCCAAGGCCTCCCATCTTGTGTGTATATAATTTGGAATAAAAATTGAATAAAATATCTTGGAATAAAAATTGTAAGGTTTTGAATTACTTCATAAAAAATCTTATTTGATTCTGACCCGCATTCTTATTTGATAGTAAGTTTAAACCTAGACTGATTTTTCTATCATATTGGTAACTCTTTCTACCTCAGTATCATATGCAAAAATGATAGGTACTCTTGTATCTCCATCAACATCATAAAACTCTGATAGAGTTATAGTCGTGTAACAGTAGAAAGGGAACTCACCTGAAAAGCAGACAAAGATTGAGTCAAGAATATTGAAATACAATAGTAGCATAGGTGTAAAGAAATCAATATAAAGGATCTAATTATACAATTTTAATTTATATATTTTCCGCTTGGACAAATATCCCCACCTACTTTCAAATTATATTGAAATATATTTTAAAAGTCACATTCATGCTTTATATGGAATGAGAACACAGACATGTATTTCTACCTTTTAGTTGCCATATGGAAGAAAGAGTTCTGTGTGCTGGGGAAGGGTGTAATGAAAAAACTAAGAAGGTAATAACCACAATCGTATGCTAAAATTATTGAGTACTTACTTTGAGACAGATAGTGCCAAGTGCCTTAGGAATATCAATTCACTTGATCCTTGTAACAGTCTATTAACCAATGAGGCACATTTTACTGATGAGGCACAGAAATATTGATTAATTTTATGAAGGTCGCACAATCAATAAGAGCAAAGTCAGGATTTAAATCCAAAAAGTCTGGCTCCAAAGTCCATGTTTAATAGAGCAGAACAAACCTGAGTAGCTCTAACCCTTGTGCTCTTTTGCCTGTGCTTAGTCATGCTGGCTCTGCACCTTTGTCTAGTCAAACAGTATAAGAAGGTTTCCTTTAGCCTAAAGTATTCTTAATAGCCTTTTCTTAAGCTTCTGCCTCCAAGGCTTGATTTTTAAAACCATAACACTTTTCATTCACATAAAGATAAAAGGTTGCAGAACAGAAAATAACACTTGTCTTGGTAAAACTTTAGAGGAACATAGTGACCAGACCTAAGTGGACAGCTGCAAGAACAAAGGATTATCACATCCCCTCTGGGGTCTTGGCAGCACCAAGAAGTCTGCAACAACCAGCCACACTCTCTCCCCTTTTGATACAAAAGAAGCTTGAATTCTAACTCCAGTAAGATGGTTCTTTGGAACACTAGTTCACCAACTTCTCTTTCTGCTGGCTTTCTGAATAAAGTAGCTATTCTTTACCCCAACACTGCATCTCTTGATTTATTGGCTTGCATGAGGCAAGCAGTACAAGTTTGGACTTGGTAACACATGTACTAACCTTTAGACTACATGCCGAGAAGGAGATTGTGGTTTAAGTCAAGGGGCCAAATAACTTTAATACAAGTCTCAATAAGTTTTGGCAAAACAATATGGCAAGAAAGATCAAAGTAAGGAACAATGGCAAAGGCTTCATGGAGGTCACAATTTATAAAATGGGCCTTAAGGATGGATTTAATTTTAGTAGGCAGGGATGGTTTGAAGATAAATGAATCTAGAAAGAATAGATATCTTAAGCAACAACAAAACACTGAGAACTTGGAAAAGGTTGGGGAAAAATGAAAGTCCATCATGGTCTGCATGTTAGGGGAGTAGCAGGAAATAAAGTTACAAAGGTAGTCATGAAAAGAGCAATGAAATTGGGATCAAGAGATTCAAGTCTCAATTCTACTACTGATGTACTGGATGACCTTGATCAAGATCCTTAATCTGTCTGGTCTTCAAATAGTTTTGCAAAGTCCCAACTTACACTGCTGTTTTGAGGATTAATTGAGAGTGCACATGTTGTAGAGTATAGGTTGTGACCATATTTTGGAAAGATGTGACTATCATATGGAAGGGATGTAGCTAAAGACTTCTAAGAAGGAGTATGACAGAGTGGCCCAATCTAGAAGCAGGTATAGGATAAACTGGAACGTGGAGAGCAGGGGTAAAGACTGGGAAATCAGTTAAGAGTTTATTAAAGTAGGTTAAGATATAATGAGGATCCAAATTCTAGTTCTGACAATTGGACTTGAAATAAGTTTCAGATTTCAGAAACACTATAGAAGTAGACAAAATTGATTTCACACTTGATTTTGGAGGAAAATGGAGAAAAAAAATGCTCTACCATGATTCTGAAACCTTAAGTCCAAGTGAGTGAGAGAAAAATCATCAACAAATAAAATCTCTATGAAAAAAAGTTCTTCTTGGGAAAGAACATAAATTGAGTTCAAGGAGTTGGTGAGACATCTTGGTTAAGTTATCCTTTACGCAGTTGAATATGTGCATCTGGGGCTTAGGAAAGAGGTAGGGATGATATAGTATGTGGCAGACAGAATAGTGAACACTTAGTGATACCCATATCCTAATGCCCCAAACCAGTGGATATGTTAGATTACACAGCAAAAATAATGAAATTTGGAGATGTAATTAAGGTTGATAATCAGCTGAATTGTAAATAGGGAGATTATCCTGGATTACCTGGGTGGGTTCAATGTAATCACAAAGTCATCAGTGATAAAGGAAGGCAGGAGAGATTGTTGGAGTTATATGATATAAAAAGGACTCAACTAGCCATTGCAGGCTTTGAAGATAAGGAAGGGGATCTCAAGCCAAGGAATGTTGGCTTTGTAGAAGCTGGAAAGGACAAAGAGAAATATTTATCCCTTAGAGGCTTCAGAAAGGAACACAGTTGTCAACAGCTTAATTTTAGTTCAGTGAGACCTAAATCAGATATTTAACCTACAGAAATTGTAAGATCATAAATTTGTGTTCTCTAAACCGCTAAGTCTGTGGTCATGTTTTTTTACAGTGGCAACAGAGAACTAATACAAAGTGATTTTGGAACACTCAGAGTGGAGAAAATGATCAGAAATTGTGTGAGTTCTTCCTGAAAGTGACTTGTGAAACAAATATGATTGTAGCCATCGAGAAAGCAGGAGCAGTGGTAAGTCCTTAGCATTAGTGTGCAGGTTTCTTATTCTATGACTGATTATTCAAAACTGAGGAGCATACAAATTACTTCATTTTCTATATCATATCATATTACAGCAAAAAGTAAGTCATCAAAAGTTATATTAATCCATTCCAGGATCCTCCTTCTTCCCCCAAGTCATCATGCACAGACCTGTGAGATAAAGAATTCCATCTTGGGGAGGAGGAGAAATTGATCAAACTTAGACATTTTAAGTTAAGCAACTACTAAAATAATAGAAATAGAAAAAATAGAAAATTTCAAGCTCTCCCTTTCCAGAAACTGGCACTCTACTTTCTGGAAACACCCAGCTTTTCTAACACCTCACAGCCTTCACCATGGGCTGTATTTGTGTTCCAGGGATCGCGTTAGTCCACAGTGCAGAATGAGAAGTGGAATTGTTTCTGGTTTCATTGGATACAGAAAACATCACATCAAATTGTACCTCCCTATTGACTCAGCTCCACTGAGGGTCATTTCTCAAGTTATTGCTGGTCACTGCCTAGATCTGCTATAAATCTGCCCCCTTTATAGGGTATAGTTTACTCCAGATGGGCATCAGTAAGACAGAGATATGGGGGCAGTCATCTCTCATTTTTATAGCTCAGATATATATATATTTTTTTCCCACAGCACAAAGGATATGTCAGGATGTCAGATTTCTCGATGAAGTAGTAACAAAAGACATATTTAAAACCGTTTAATATGTCCTCCTCAGGGTTATAAGAAAAAAATAAAACACTAACTTTTATAAGCTCTTTTATAAACAAATCCCAATTCTTAACCTTATTTTACTTATCTCTGGAAGGGAAACACATTTCTCCTTTTCAAATCAACACAGAATAAATCTCTGCTCTACTTTAGTTACTTCCTCACCTGCAATATCTCCAACACCCAGCCCCACCTCAGAGTATGGATGAATCCCAGTGTAAAGCAAGTCTAAATTATTGACCAGTACTTATACCATGGAAGGTGGTAGGAGAGGGTGGGGGATCCGAGGCTCAGCAGAACAGTCCAGGGTGGACGTTAGCAAGCAAAGCTCTGCCACCTTTGAAGTGAAAAATGAGGATTCTTCCTGCTTTTCCAATGGGTAAATATTTAATTAAACATAAAACATAAAACTAGCTCTTGAACAGCAAATATTAATTCTCAGTGACTCTGCAATCTGAATCCAGAAAAATAATGATTTTTATCAATGCTATATATACTCAGACCCCTGTTCACAATAGGAATCATAGTTTATAGTATTATCCAGAGAACTGTCAGTGCCCTTCCAATGTCAGCAAGCACACATGTTCTTCTCTGGATATCTTTATTAATTTTCTGAATTTGAGGCTGGGCTCTGAGACCTATTGGTATCAGAATTTGTATCAACTGATGTTTGCGTAAATATTGGGCAAAAGTTTTGCCAATTAACATTGTTCTCTTCTTAGGCCATATAAATTTCTGGCCAATAAACCCATACTCACCTGACTTTAGAGGAGGGTACATGTGAGAATATTGTATATATCCTCTCAAATTCTGTAAGTGAATATTCTTTTAGATAAAAACAGAATGCTGACAAATTTTTCCTGATGAGTAGTTTGCTTATTTTCTGAAATCATGACAGTAATTGTCCAGAAAGTAGGGTGCAATGTTCAGGAAACACATCAGGTGACTTGAAAGACTGCTTCCAGCTGCTTCCCCATCCTTACTGAAAATCCTTATAAGACTCAGTAAAGGGTGGATCCATTTAAAAAATCCCCTTTGCCTCTTTTCTGGGCTATGTGAGCTATGATTGCAATTATCTTGGACCTCAACATTGTAAGTATGTGAGAGCTAATTGTTGCCTAGTATAAGCACTCATATGTTAAAACTGACAGCTTTGATGTAACCAACTCCATGCACCAGCCACCATGTACAGCTGTAGTTCTGAGTATGGAACATCTGGAGCTACACTTTAATCGGTGGTTGTAATAGTTGCACAGCTGTTTGTAACATTTCTAGCTATGCTAATCATAGCTGTAATGATACTTATCAGAAAGCCGCACAAGAGAGGCCAATTCATGAGTATCAACAATTACTGACTTTTAGAAGGTTACATTGTATATTTCCTTACTTAGCATCATATTAAGAAAAATCAAAATACTGTGTGATATTACTTATATTTGGAATCTAAAAAATAATAAAATTAATGTATATGTAAAGCAGAAACAGACTCACAGATATAGAAAACAAATTAGTGGTTACCAAATGGGAGAGGAAAGGGGAGAGGGGCGAATTAGGGGTATAGGATTAAGAGACACAAATTCCTGTTATAAAATAGATAAGCAACAGTAATATATTATATAGTGCAGGGAAATATAGCCATTATCTTGTAATAACTTTTAATGGAATACAATCTGTAAAAATACTGAATCATTATGTTGTATACCTGAAACTAAAATAATATTGTAAGTCAACTATACTTCAATAAAGAGATAAAAGAAAAAAGAAAAATCAAAAGCACAGAAAAGAATGAAGCTAGTAAGAATCTCAATTCATCAATCTTTAAGTATGTTTGAGTTCAGAAACATTTACAGATTATTTCCTAAAATATACAACCAAACCCACTCAAAATGAGGGTCTATCACTGTGTTGCAGGAATTTTAAGGAAATGAAAGGAAATGTGTTTATAGCATACATTTCAGCTTAACAGAAAAATAACAGTCATAATAATATAGAACAAAATATTGTTCTATATTATACAACAAAATATTGAAAAGCAACTACACTGGAAAAACAGAAAAGGGAAATTCAGGTTAGAGGTGGGTAAAGGAGCTAAATGTTTATACACATTTTCACAAATAGACTGTACATTCTGGATAATAGCAAATTGATAATATCTAAAAATGACAAATCAAGAAGTTATAGTAAAACATTATTTATAAGAAAATAGGGTAGATACAAGAAGAAATGCAAAATTAAACTCACAGTCGGTTTTGGGGAGTGGGCTTGTGCAGGAAAATGTTTTGATTCTTTATAAGGCTTTTAAAATGATTTGTCTTTCTGACCATAAATAGCATTTACTCTGAAAAAAAAAATGTAATCTGAAAGCAAAATTTTCTCTCTCAATTTCAACAATGAATCCAAGTTAGAGACATTAAGAGACTAAGGATCAATTATCTTAGTTGATCCTTGATGTCTCTGGGAACAAATATTTTGATATATTTGACCAAATTTCATGTTTCTGAGAACAAATATTTTGATATATTAGGACCCTCAGGACTCTCTCGTTACAGCTTTCACACCCCCTCACTGTGCCTTTTCTGTTCTAGTGGTCAGAATTTGTCATCTTTCCTCTCCTTTTATTCCTATCCAAATTCCATCTACATCTTCAAGAACAGCTGAAATATCTCATTTGTAAAGTGTTTTGGTTTTATTCCCCAACCATTTAATACCTTTAATAATGTTGGTGTGGAACAATGAAATTTGTGAAGTTCTTTTAACATTATATTACTCCATTCATTCTTCATTTTAACCATTTATTTGTTAATGCAACACAGTTACTGAGTTTCTACTCTGAGGTACCCTGACAAGAATTGATGTTAAAATGTCAGCAGGATAGACAGGTTTACTGGCCTCATAGAGCTTCATGTTTTCTCAGGGAGGCAAGTAAACATAGAAGGTGTGTGTTAAAGATATTTTCTCTATTTGTGGTTATTTAACCTTGTGGATGAGATGAAATCAATGAAGCATAATTTCAAGTTTAGAATCTATAATGAATATGTTTCAGCTTAAAATACACAATGAATCCAAAATGCAGCCATAACAGCATGACTTATTAATCTCATTTCCTTATGTAATAAAATTATTAGCTAGACTTAGTCTTCCTCCCTTCTGCTCTTTTCACCCCCCCCCCACCCCACCTCAAATAACACAGTCAAACAATCAAGAGCATGAAGCTGCTTCACTGCCTCTGCTCTGACCTACAGAAATGGGCTGGGGGTAGGTACACTGTAAATGTCCAAGGCTTATTCACAGACTGAGCCTTCTGAGATCAATTTTACTTCCATTCTCCTGTGCTGGTTCCCTACTGGTGTTTCACTTCCCCCTCCGTGGAAAGGAAAGATGACATCCCTTACAACAGTGCCACAGTTCAATGGGGATTCCTATCAGTTTTACTGTAAAGCACATCGATCCTAAAATATATATATATATTTGAATCCTTGAGCTGTGACTCAAACCCACATCTTCTAACTTCAAAACCTGGGTTGATTCCACTCTGCCATGCAACCTCATTTTATCATTCATTGAACCCCAATGGATCGCTAGTCTTCAAGGACAATGAAAAGATCTTTCATTATGTACAGTATCCTACACATGCAGTTGCTTGTTCAAATGAAATATCCACTACAGCCTTTCTATGAAAGTACTATCTCTGAATATTTCTTACTATTCCATTGTCACTTAAATATATTCCACATTTTTCTCAAACACTACTCATACCATTTTCAGGCAGACTGAAACTTCTAAAAGTCATGCTCCCTATGTCAAAGCCACAAGAGAAGTCAGAAAGCAAGAAAAAATTGTTTTTAAAATTCCTTTCATTCTCTAGGGTTTACATGAGAATGAGACATAACTTATTTATCATGAAAAATGCAAGTGGGCATTTGCTTTTCTACAGCAGCTGAGACATAAACCTGTGCAAGATCGTCTGGTAACCTGAAACCAGTGGAATAGAACATTTTAAGGGTAAGCCATGGAGATATGCCCAGACTTGACAAAGAAGAAAAGATGTTACAGAGTAAAATTCTAAAATCTGAAGTGAGAGAATACTGAAGAAAAAAGGGCAATATTTGAAATAAAGACACATAATGGATACTTTTTTCTCGTTTAATATTCATGTACTCAATCATCCATTCATTCAACAAATATTTATTGCCTACTACAGAAAATGTGGTGGTTTTGAAGATTTAAATACATTGCAAAAATGTAAGAATGCATAACCTAGGGGAAAAGGCATATTGATAAACCTACAAAGGAAAAGCTATTCTCATAATTACCAAAAGTAAAAATAATTACCTGAACCTGAGTATAATCTTTAATTTTCTGTTTTTAGAAATGGTTGATTCTTTTTTACAACTTTATTGAAGTATAATTGGCATACAAATACTGCACAAATTTAGTACGTATAATATGAGAAATTTTGACATGAAACCAATCAAGAATTCACTAGTGATGTCTCTGGGTCTGGAATACTCCTGCTGTGAAGGTTTTTAAGTACAAATTCAATTTCAAACATGTATATTCAAGCTATCTATTATTATTCTGGCAGCTTTTATTAAGGTGCAATTGACAAAATTATAATGTATTTTAAACATACAAGGTACTGATTTGATATACATATACACTGTGAAATGATTCCTACAATCAAATTGATTAACACATCCATCGTGAAACATAAAGTTTTTTTTTTTTTGATCAGAATGCTTAAGATTTACTCTCTTAGCAAATTTCCAGTATAGTATTATTAATTATGGTGGCCATGATGCACAATAGATCTTCAGAATTTATTCATCTTATACTCTTTGACCATCTCCTCATTTCCCTCACGCCTCAGCCCCTGGCAACCTCCATTCTACTTTGTTTCTGAATTCAACTTTACTTTTTTTTCTCCCCCCCCCCTTTTTTTTTAAAGTTTCCACATATAAGTGATACCATACAATATTTGTCTTTATCTGGCTTATTTCACTTAGTATAATGTCCTCCAGGTTATTTGCTTCTTTCAAGGAATTTTCCCATTCATCTAAGTTGTCAAGTTTATTGAAGTAAAGTTGTTTATAATATTTCCCTAGAATTCTTCTAATATGTACAGAATCTACAGTGATAGCACACTTCTCATTCCTAATATTTGGTAATTGTGTTTTCTCTCATTTTTTCCCAGTCTGTCTGACTAGGATTTACAAATGTTATTGACCCTCTCAAAGATACCCTTTTTAAATTTCATTATTTTGTTTTTCTCTATTGTTTCTCATTTTTGGCTGCATTGATTTCTGTCCAAATTTACTTTCTACTACTTAATTTGAATTCAGTTTTTCCTACATTTTCTGGTTTCTTAAGATGAAGTTCAGATCACTTAAAATCTTCCTTTTTTTTTAATAGAGGCAGTCTGTAAATTTCTTTGTAGATATTACTTTATCTGCATCTCACAAAATTTGATGTCTTGTTTTCACTTTCAATCATTTCAAAATACTCTGTACTTACCCTTTGATTTCTCTTTGACTCATGGGTTATTTAGACATGTGTTATTTAGTTTCCAAACATTTAAGCATTTTCTAAATATATGTTGGTTGTTGTTTTTTTCGTCATTGAGCATGCTTTGTATGCTTTAAATAATTTTAAAGTGAATGAGGGGGGACCTTGAAGATGGCGGAAGAGTAAGATGCGGAGATCGCCTTCCTCCCCATGGATACACCAGAAATACATCCACACGTGGAACAACTCCTACAGAACTCCTACTGAAGGCTGGCAGAAGACCTCAGACCTCCCAAAAGGCAAGAAACTCCCCACGTACCTGGGTAGGGCAAAAGAAAAAAAGAAAAAACAGAGACAAAAGAATAAGGACGGCACCTGCACCAGTGGGAGGGAGCTGTGAAGGAGGAAAAGTTTCCACACACTAGGAAGCCCCTCCGCGGGCGGAGACTGTGGGAGGCGGAGGGGGGAGTTTCGGGACCGCGGAGTAGTGCACAGCGACGGGTGCGGAGGGCAAAGCGGGGAGATTCCTGCACAGAAGATCGGTGCCGACCAGCACTCACCAACCCGAGAGGCTTGTCTGCTCACCCGCCGGGGCGGGCGGGGCTGCGAGCTGAGGCTCGGGTTTTGGACGGAGCTCAGGGAGAGGACTGGGGTTGGCGGCTTGAACATAGCCTGAAGGGGTTAGTGCACCACGACTAGCTGGGAGGGAGTTCGGGGAAAAGCCTGCACCTGCCGAAGAGGCAAGAGACTTTTTCTTCTCTCTTTAGTTCCTGGTGCGCGAGGAGAGGGGTTTAAGAGCGCTGCTTAAAGGATCTCCAGAGACGGGCGTGAGCCGCGGCTGAAAGCGCAAACCCCAGAGACGGGCGCGAGCTGCGACTAAAAGCGCGGACCCCAGAGACGGGCGGGAGACGCTAAGGCTGCTGCTGCCGCCACCAAGGGGCCTGTGTGCGAGCACAGGTCACTCTCCACACCCCTCTTCCGCGGAGCCTGTGCAGCCCGCCACTGACAGTTTCCCGGGATCCAGGGACAACTTCCCCAGGACAACGCACGGCGGGCCTCAGGCTGGTGCAACGTCACGCCGGCCTCTGCCGCAACGTCATGCCGCCTCTGACGCCGCAGGCCCGCCCCACACGCAGTGCCCCTCATTCCCCCATCCCCCAACCCCCGGCCTGAGTGAGCCGGAGCCCCCGAATCAGCGGCTCCTTTAACCCCGTCCTGTCTGAGCGAAAAAACAGACGCCCTCCAGCAATCTACACTCAGAGGCAGGGCCAAATCCAAAGCTGAGCTCCTGGGAGCTGTGAGAACAAAGAAGAGAAAGGAAAATCTCTCCCAGCAGCCACAGAAGCAGCGGATTAAAGCTCCACAATCAACTTGATATACCCTGCATCTGTGGAATACCTGAATAGACAAGGAATGATCCCAAATTGAAGAGGTGGAATTTAGGAGCGAGATCTATGATTTTTTTTCCCTTTTCCTCTTTTTGTGAATGTGTACGTGTATGCTTCTGTGTGAGATCTTGTCTGTATACTCTTGCTTCCACCATTTGTCCTAGGGCTCTATCCGTCCATGATTTTTTTTTTAAAAATTCTTTTTCCTAATAATTAAGTTTAATTGTAATAACTTTATTATACTTCACCTTCGTTCTTTCTTTCTTTCCTTCCTTCCTTCCCTCCTTTAGACAACGAATCACCCCAAATTGAGGAGGTGGTCTCTGAGAGCAAGATTTATGATTTTTCCCCCTTTACCTATTTTTGTGAAGGTGTATGTGTATGCTTCTGTGTAAGATTTTCTCTGTATAGCTTTGCTTCCAACATTTGTCCTAAGGTTCTATCCGTCCCTTTTTTTTTTTCTCTAAATATTTTTTAATTCAATAACTATATTATACTTTATTTTATTTTTACTGTATCTTCTTTCTTTCTGTCTTTTTTCCTTCTTTCCCTCCTTCCTTCCTTCCTCCCTCCCTTCCTCCCTCCCTCCCTCCTTTCTTTCCTTCTTTGCTTCTTTCTTCCTTCCTTCCTTTCCTCCTTTCCTTCTTTCTTTACTCATACTTCTACTAATTCTCTCTACTTTTTCTCCCTTTTATTCTGAGCTGTGTGAATGAAAGGCTCTTGGTGCTCCAGCCAGGAGTCAGGGCTCTGCCTCTGAGGTAGGAGAGCCAACTTCAGGACACTGGTCAACAAGAGACCTCCCAGCTCCACATAATATTAAATGGCGGAAATCTCCCAGAGACCTCCATCTTAACATCAGCACCCAGCTTTACTCAACGACCAGCAAGCCACAGTGCTGGACAACCTATGCCAAACAACTAGCAAAACAGGAACACAACCCCACCCATTAGCAGAGAGGCTGCCTAAAATCATAATAAGGCCACAGACACGCCAAAACACAACACCAGACGTGAAGCTGCCCACTAGAGAGACAAGATCCAGCCTCATGTAGCACAACACAGGCACTAGTCCCCTCCACCAGGAAGCCTACACAACCCACTGAAACAACCTTAGCCACTGGAGACAGACATCAAAAACAACGGGAACTACGAAAGTGCAGCTTGCAAAAAGGAGACCCCAAACACAGTAAGATAAGCAAAATGAGAAGACAGAAAAATACACAGCAGATGAAGGAGCAAGATAAAAATGCACCAGACCTAACAAATGAAGAGGAAATAGGCAATCTACCTGAAAAAGAATTCAGAATAATGATAGTAAGGATGATTCGAAATCTTGGAAGTAGAATGGACAAAATGCAAGAAACAGTTAACAAGGATCTACAAGAACTAAAGATGAAACAAGCGATGATGAACAACACAATAAATGAAATTAAAAGCACTCTAGATAGGATCAATAGCAGAATAACTGAGGCAGAAGAACGGATAAGTGACCTGGAAGATAAAGTAGTGGAAATAACTACTGCAGAGCAGAATAAAGAAAAAAGAATGAAAAGAACTGAGAACAGTCTCAGAGACCTCTGGGACAACATTAAACGCACCAACATTCGAATTATAGGGTTTCCAGAAGAAGAAGAAAGAAAGAAAGGGACTGAGAAAATATTTGAAGAGATTATAGTTGAAAACTTCCCTAATATGGGAAAGGAAATAGTTAATCAAGTCCAGGAAGCACAGAGAGTCCCATACAGGATAAATACAAGGAGAAACACGCCAAGACACATATTAATCAAACTGTCAAAAATTAAATACAAAGAAAGCATATTAAAAGCAGCAAGGGAAAAACAACAAATAACACAGAAGGGAATCCCCATAAGGTTAACAGCTGATCTCTCAGCAGAAACCCTACAAGCCAGAAGGGAGTGGCAGGACATACTGAAAGTGATGAAGGAGAAAAGCCTGCAACCAAGACTACTCTACCCAGAAAGGATCTCATTCACATTTGATGGAGAAATTAAAACCTTTACAGACAAGCAAAAGCTGAGAGAGTTCAGCACCACCAAAGCAGCTTTACAACAAATGCTAAAGGAACTTCTCTAGACACGAAACACAAGAGAAGGAAACGACCTATAGTAGCGAACCCAAAACAATATAGAAAATGGGAATAGGAACATACATATCGATAATTACCTTAAATGTAAATGGACTAAATGCTCCCACCAAAAGACACAGATTGGCTGAATGGATACAAAAACAAGACCCTTATATATGCTGTCTACTACAAGAGACCCACTTCAGACCTAGAGACACATACAGACTGAAAGTAAGGGGATGGAAAAAGATATTCCATGCAAATGGAAACCAAAAGAAAGCTGGAGTAGCAATTCTCATATCAGACAAAATAAACTTTAAAATAAGGACTATTAAAAGGGACAAAGAAGGACACTACATAATGATCAAGAGATCGATCCAAGAAGAAGATATAACAATTGTAAATATTTATGCACCCAACAGAGGAGCACCTCAATACATAAGGCAAATACTAACAACCATAAAAGGGGAGATCGACAGTAACACATTCATAGTAGGGGATTTTAACACCCCACTTTCACCCATGGACAGATCATCCAAAATGAACATAAATAAGGAAACATAAGCTTTAAATGATACATTAAACAAGATGGACTTAATTGATATTTATAGGACACTCCATCCAAAAACAACAGAATACACATTTTTCTCAAGTGCTCATGGAACATTCTCCAGGATAGATCATATCTTGGGTCACAAACCAAGCCTTGGTAAATTTAAGAAAACTGAAATTGTATCAAGTATCTTTTCTGCCCACAATGCCATGAGACTAGATATCAATTACAGGAAAAGATCTGTAAAAAATACAAACACATGGAGGCTAAACAATACACTACTTAATAATGAAGTGATCACTGAAGAAATCAAAGAGGAAATAAAAAAATACCTAGAAACAAATGACAATGGAGACACAACGACCCAAAACCTATGGGATGCAGCAAAAGCAGTTCTAAGGGGGAAGTTTATAGCAATACAAGCCCACCTTAAGAAGCAGGAAACATCTCGAATAAACAACCTAACCTTGCACATCAAGCAATTAGAGAAAGAAGAACAAAAATACCCCAAAGCTAGCAGAAGGAAAGAAATCATAAAAATCAGATCAGAAATAAATGAAAAAGAAATGAAGGAAACGATAGCAAAGATCAATAAAACTAAAAGCTGGTTCTTTGAGAAGATAAACAAAATAGATAAACCACTAGCCAGACTCATCAAAAAAAAAAAAAGGGAGAAGACTCGAATAGAATTAGAAATGAAAAAGGAAAAGTAACAACTGACACTGCAGAAATAAAAAAAATCATGAGAGATTACTACAAGCAACTCTATGCCAATAAAATGGACAATCTGGAAGAAATGGACAAATTCTTAGAAATGCACAACCTGCCAAGACTGAATCAGGAAGAAATAGAAAATATGAACAGATCAATCACAAGCACTGAAATTGAAACTGTGATTAAAAACCTTCCAACAAACAAAAGCCCAGGACCAGATGGCTTCATAGGTGAATTCTTTCAAACATTTAGAGAAGAGCTAACACCTATCCTTCTCAAACTCTTCCAAAATATAGCAGAGGGAGGAACACTCCCAAATTCCTTCTACGAGGCCACCATCACCTTGATACCAAAACCAGACAAGGATGTCACAAAGAAAGAAAACTACAGGCCAATATCACTGATGAACATAGATGCAAAAATCCTCAACAAAATACTAGCAAACAAGTGGGGTTTATTCCAGGAATGCAAGTATTCTTCAATACACGCAAATCTATCAATGTGATAAACCATATTAACAAATTGAAGGAGAAAAACCATATGATCATCTCAATAGATACAGAGAAAGCTTTCGACAAAATTCAACACCCATTTATGATAAAAACCCTCCAGAAAGTAGGCATAGAGGGAACTTTCCTGAACATAATAAAGGCCATATATGACAAGCCCACAGCAAACATCATCCTCAATGGTGAAAAACTGAAAGCATTTCCACTAAGATCAGGAACAAGACAAGGTTGCCCACTCTCACCACTCTTATTCAACATAGTTTTCGAAGTTTTAGCCACAGCAATCAGAGAAGAAAAGGAAATAAAAGGAATCCAAATCGGAAAAGCAGAAGTAAAGCTGTCACTATTTGCAGATGACATGATACTATAAATAGAGAATCCTAAAGATGCTACCAGAAAACTACTAGAGCTAATCAATGAATTTGGTAAAGTAGCAGGATACAAAATTAATGCACAGAAATCTCTGGCATTCCTATATACTAAGGATGAAAAATCTGAAAGTGAAATCAAGAAAACACTCCTATTTACCATTGCAACAAAAAGAATAAAATATCTAGGAATAAACGTACCTAAGGATACGAAAGACCTGTATGCAGAAAATTGTAAGACACTGATGAAAGAAGTTAAAGATGATACAAATAGATGGAGAGATATACCATGTTCTTGGATGGGAAGAATCAACATTGTGAAAATGACTCTACTACCCAAAGCAATCTACAGATTCAATGCAATCCCTATCAAACTACCACTGGCATTTTTCACAGAACTAGAACAAAAAATTTCGCAATTTGTTTGGAAACACAAAAGACCCCGAATAGCCAAAGCAATCTTGAGAACGAAAAAAGGAGCTGGAGGAATCAGGCTCCCTGAATTCAGACTATATTACAAAGCAACAGTAATCAAGACAGTATGGTACTGGCACAAAAACAGAAAGATAGATCAGTGGAACAGGATAGAAAGCCCAGAGATAAACCCACGCACATATGGACACCTTATCTTTGATAAAGGAGGCAGGAATGTACAGTGGAGAAAGGACAGCCTCTTCAATAAATGGTGCTGGGAAAACTGGACAGGTACATGTAAAAGTATGAGATTAGATCACTCCCTACACCATACACAAAAATAAGCTCAAAATGGATTAAAAACCTAAATGTAAGGCCAGAAACTATCAAACTCTTAGAAGAAAACATAGGAAGAACACTCTATGACATAAATCACAGCAAGATCCTTTCTGACCCACCTCCTAGAGTAATGGAAATAAAAACAAAAATAAACAAATGGGACCTAATGAAACTTCAAAGCTTTTGCACAGCAAAGGAAACCATAACCAAGACCAAAAGACAACCCTCAGAATGGGAGAAAACATTTGCAAATGAAGCAACTGACAAAGGATTAATCTCCAAAATTTACAAGCAGCTCATGCAGCTCAATAACAAAAAAACAAACAACCCCATCCAAAAATGGGCAGAAGACCTAAATAGACATTTTTCCAAAGAAGATATACAGAATGCCAACAAACACATGAAAGAATGCTCAACATCATTAATCATTAGAGAAATGCAAATCAAAACTACCATGAGATATCATCTCACACCAGTCAGAATGGCCATCATCAAAAAATCTATAAACAATAAATGCAGGAGAGGATGTGGAGAAAAGGGGACACTCTTGCACTGCTGGTGGGAATGTGAATTGGTTCAGCCACTATGGAGAACAGTATGGAGGTTCCTTAAAAAACTACAAATAGAATTACCATATGACCCAGCAATCCCACTACTGGGCATATACCCTGAGAAAACCAAAATTCAAGAAGAGTCATGTACCAAATGTTCATTGCAGCTCTATTTACAATAGCCCGGAGATGGAAACAACCTAAGCGCCCAACATCGGATGAATGGATAAAGAAGATGTGGCACATATACACAATGGAATATTACTCAGCCTTAAAAAGAAATGAAATTGAGCTATTTGTAATGAGATGGATAGACCTAGAGTCTGTCATACAGAGTGAAGTAAGTCAGAAAGAAAAAGACAAATACCGTATGCTAACACATATATATGGAATTTAAGGGAAAAAAATGTCATGAAGAACCTAGGGGTAAGACAGGAATAAAGACGCAGACCTACTGGAGAACGGACTTGAGGATATGGGGAGGGAGAAGGGTGAGTTTTGACAGGGCGAGAGAGAGTCATGGACATATACACACTAACAAACGTAGTAAGGTAGATAGCTGGGGGGAAGCAGCCACAAGGCACAGGGATATTAGCTCGGTGCTTTGTGACAGCCTGGAAGGGTGGGATCGGGAGAGTGGGAGGGAGGGAGACGCAAGAGGGAAGACATATGGGAACATATGTATATGTATAGCTGATTCACTTTGTTATAAAGCAGAAACTAACACACCATTGTGTAATGGTTGTACCCCAATAAAGATGTTAAAAAAAAAAAAAAAACAGAATGACTATATGTATAACTGAATCACTTTGCTGTGCACCTGAAACTAACACAACATTGTAAATCAACTCTAATAAAATTAAAATTAAATAAAAATAAAAAATAAAAAATAAATAAAGTGAATGAGACTCATTTTATGGCTCTGAATATGGTCTATTTTGGTAAACGTTCCATATGCCCTTGAAAATAATGTATATTATGTTTTTGTTAAGTAGAGTGTTCATATTTTAGTTTTTAAAAATTTATTTATGTTTTTAATTTTGGATAGTCTTTACCGATTTTTCTTCAAGTCCATTAAGCTTTCATCTATATGTTTAAAATTAGTACCTTCTAAGGCATTAGTTAATACCTTCCAAGACATTTTTTACTTTGACCATTGTAGTTTTCATTTCTAGAAGTATTAGTAAGGCTTTCTTAATCTTCTATGTCTCTAACAAGTTCAATCTTTCTTTTACCTTTTTGATATCTAAAATTATAATAACTATTTAAATGTCTTTATCTACTAATTCTATCATCTGTGTCTTTTCTGCATTTTTTCTACAGATTAAATTTTCTCATTATGTGTCATATTTTCCTGCTTATTTTTGTGCCTGGACATTTGTGACTGGATGAAAAAAAACATTGTGATTTTCACCTTTTTGTGTGCTCATTATTTCATAGTCCTATAAATATTCTTAGCTTTATTTGAGACACGGTTAAGTCACATGGAATCAATTCGATTATTTCAAAGTTTGCTTTGAAGCTTTTTTGGTGATATCAGAGAAATTGGATTAATGAGATTTCAACTCTGGCTGATGGGAACACTGGTACTGTGTGAGCTCTAAGAGTTGTTCCCTCTTCTTGTGGATGGTTTTCTCCTCAGAGCCTTGGACCATTCCATCATACATCAGCACAGAGCAACACTCAGTGAGGACTCTAATGGGCCATTATGTGGATCTCTGAAGTTCTTTGTGCAGCTGTCTTCTCTTCAAAACAGTATTCTGTGACCTTGAACTGCCTTGAACTATCTGAACTCCAAAAGCTCTGCCTCCTCAAGTCAAGGAGACTTTATATTCTGCCCACATTTCTCCTCCCTGTAATCAGGAACAATCATATTACTCATCTCATTCATTTCCCCTCCGTCAGTTATCACTGTCCTATGTTGCTTAATGTCCCTGTCAGAAAACCATTGTTTTACATATCTTGTCCAATTTTTTGATTGCTTGAGGTGGGTGGATAAATTGGGTCTCCATTACTCCACCTTGGCTAAAAATAAAGACACTTGATAATTGATTAATTTTACAATTGGATTTTCTTGGTCTAGTTAGCAGGTCACCTTACTCCATATACCATACCTTCAAAATAATTGTATTTTTCTTTCGTTTTTCAGAATTTCTTTTATTTTTGTATTATAATTGCATGTAATAATTTAGTCATCAAGGAGCAGAAATGTCTGTGGTATGTCACATGAAGTGCCATGTTTTAATGAGTTTGTTACAATGCTTACATTGGTATTCTCAAACAGTACCCATGAGGGACCATTTCAGTGAATATCCAACTGTCTTTAAGGATTAGAGTGTCATGAAGTATTTAGTATGAGATAGAGAAAGTCCATGGGGACATGAAAACTAGTGTCCAACATTATAGTAGCATTCATGATGTTTTAGTTAGGTCTTTGTTATTAAAAACAACAGAGCCTTTCTCAAACAAACTAGAGTAAAATAGGGATGGTGGTTATTATAACAATCAATATGGTAGGCAGGATATCATCCAAGAAGAGAAGTCCAGAAACTGGAACATGGTTTCATTGCCCTTAAATCTATGCTTTACTACTGTTACTATCACTATTCCCTCTACCTTTTTTTGTTCCCTTTCAGCTTCTTGATACTTATTTCACCATCAACTAGCTCTGTTGTCCTCTATTCTGTACTGTGGTTCTCCATCCTCAAGGTTCTGCTTACTCAGATTATCTTCCTTTTCCTTATTTAAACTCATTATGACATCCACTATGTTTCACCCTAGCTCTGTAGGTAGGGCATTTTCAGTTTTATTCCACTACCATTTTATTCCAGCTATTTTATAATTCACAGTTGAAGTATCCCAGAGTAAGAATGCCATTGACCTAACTTATCTTTTGGCACAAGATCATGCCAAAACTGACAGTTTAGCCTTTGAGTTGGTTGCCTAGTGATCAAGTATGCAAACATTTAAAGGTTCAAAATATAGCCAATATTTTATGAGTATAAATGAAGTATAACCTTTAAATTGTGAATCACTATACTGTAGACTTACACGATTTTGTACATCCACTATACTTCAATAAATAAATGAATAAATAATTTAAAAAGATGAAATCATCTATATACCCTCCTTAGTAAATATATATGTGATGTAACTTACTTTAAAAGGTGCTATGAACCTAGAAAGCACTGTGATTCACAACTCAGGTACAGTTGTGAATGGATATGGAAAAGGAAGAATAGAATTAATAAGGAAATAGATTTTGGCTCAAAGGAATGACTCCCTGAAAAAAAGTACTATTTGAGATGTTTTACTCGGTATCCAAACATTGCATAAGGTGGGCTCTTTATGTTTAACCTTGAAATTTTGATTTTTAAGTATAAGATTATATTAGAATTATCACAAATCATTGGAATATTTTCAACTTCCATAAAAGCATGAGTGATGGCATATCTTCAAAGAGTACAATTTGGAGTGTGACTGTCAAAGAATTTTTAAAAAAAAAAAACACAGGATTCCAATAACTTATCATTCTTTTCTACCTTATCGAGGTTAATTATTTAACATGACCAGAGGACAAGATGAGCCAATTCCAGATGTTTTGCAAATAGCATTTTCTCAGGATTGTTCTGAAATGCAAAGTTTAAATGTGAAAAACTAAACAATCACTTTTTTACCCTGACAGCTTTTCTTGTAACTGAAAATCTTCCAGAAAAGCATCTGATAACAGTTGTCTCCCAAATGTCTCTTATTCACCCTCTGTTTTGTAGAAGGCATCATGCCTTCATCAATGACATTTTTCTTTTCACAATTGTAATTGTCAGTCAGTCAACATCTACTTTCACCAAATGTCTGAAATGGTAGCTAAGGGGAAAAGATCTCACAAAATAGGGCAGTATTCTCTTAAAAGCATAATATTATAATCTGTGAGATTAGTCCTAAAACTGAATTGTTAGCCTCTGAAGCCTAAATTAGATACACAGAAGAAAATTATTAAATGTTTATGTCAAAATATCCTGGTTGATCATATCACATTTGACATGTTTTAAATGTAAAAGCTGTTACTTTAAGAGTTGTTGAAGAGGAAGAGGTGAATAAATTGTAAAAAAAAAAAAAAAAAAAACTTTGCCAAATAAGACTTTTTAAAATAGTCTAAATGAGCACATCTTCAGGCAAATGTTTGCAGGTATCTTCCTGTGCTGAAAGAATTATTAAAATTTCAAAAAGAGTCACTATATATAGATGTACCCTACTCCTCAAGGAGAAGAACAAATGTAGTATCCAGGCATTGACAGGTCATTAAATTAAAATCAATTGTGATAGTTAACTATCCAGAAACAGACATCTAAATTTTAAACACAGATGTAATCACTCTATGGAAAAATCTTTAGTATTATACACTTGACAAAGGACAGGTTGACGACGTAGTAAAATCCTTTGCATTAAATTCACTCTGTTACCTCTGATGGAGATTCAGGCATCATCAGTTTTGGGTGCATAATTTTTTTATCTCACATTAGATAGAGAGCTATGTAAGCACTTATTACACAGAATTGATTTCAATGGTCAGAGTTTTAACTTTGTTGCTTTAAAAATTAGCTAGTAATTTAATAACTTCCCATCGAGAAATTTCATTGTGAAAACTTTTCTTGTCACCATGAATTGTGTTGACTTAAAGAGAATATTATCCTTTTATAACATTTTCCTTTGTGTGGGTGGGAGAAACACCTCCTATCATTGCATTAGTTTGCGCATCCGTATGCAGATGTAATTACTCTTCCCACATCCTTTTAAAGATTTTAAGGAAAACAGCAACAGGGAAATTTGTAAGAATAAACATAAGGTAGAATTTGTAAAAGTTCAATAATAACTAAAAAAAACTGTTCATATATGCAGTATAAAAATAATAACCATTAAAAATGGTAATGAGAGAGATGCACTCCTTTTACAATCTGTAATATTTTCTTTAAACCTGTATCAGTTATCATTTTGGTTTCTCTCTTTTTTCTTCTTACATGCAAATACCATCACCACCACCATCATCATCTTCAACATGATGATAGGCTGTTCTTCATCTTCACTCAGAGCTTCTAATTTGTTCTCAGTTTCAATAAGGGGTTGGAGACATAGAACCTAGGAAAGCATTGCTAATGTATAACTTTCTAAAAGTAATAACATATCTCTCATAAAAATGTAAAATGAACATGGCAAATATATCATTTAACTCATTAATGAAGCAATGTTAAAACTGGTCCAGTTGAGAATTTAAAGAGCTACTTATAGAAATTTTAATAAAGGAATGTTAGGATAAGATTGCTGGATGAGATACAAAACTGATTAATGTACAATATGTTACTAAACTATAACTTTTGTGGTGTCTTTTCTAATGGAAAAAATTATTTGCATCTGTACCCTGCATAAATGTGCAAGTTAATCTGTGACCCTCCAGAGTTATAAAATATGCTAGTCAATAGAAAGTCAATCAAAAGGACAGACTCAACACTGCATTGAAAGAACACACAATAATCTGTTTTGTGATTTCCAAATTTTCATAATATTTTGACAGTGACTTGAACATAGCTGATATTTATTAAATATATGTGGAATTGGATAAATGGAGACCAGGTTGGTCTTAAGTTTTCATGTCAAATTGTTTGGATATCACTGGTAAAAAACAGTTCTAATTAAAGATCATATGATTGTTGTCAAGCAGGCTCCACTAGACAAATAGCAGAGTCAAGGAGGTCAGGGGACACAGAACAGAAGTGTAAGTGCTTTCTGAGCAAAGCTGGGAAAATAGTCCTGGGTAACATATAAATGTCACTGCTCTTGCGATGTCTTGAAAACCTGAAAGAGCTAAAGGCATTTTGCAGGCTTCTGAAATTAGAAAGTACTTTTTGCTCTTATCTTGATGAGGATACTCCTATATATGAAGCTTCCTATATATTGGGGCTTCTTTTTAAGTCTTATGTTGTAAGAGAGAATTGATCAAAAGTTCAAATTTTTAGCACGGGTTGTCTCAAAAATTGTGTTTTGATTTATTTTCTATCAGGGTTATTTATCTTTTTTCCTCCTAATATTTGAATTTAAGTTTGCACACTGAAATTCAAGTTACTGTCCCCATTTGTAAAGGTAAGCCTAACATTAGTTTCTTAAAAATCTTATTTAAAAAATGTTTAAAAATTAATGAAATTTGATAATTCTATACTGTTTAAAACATGTTTTGTTCTCTTAAACATTGACTGTGAAGTATTTTTCTACTATAAACAATAATATGACTCCTCTTAAAGTTAAATTTTTGTCAAATTCTGTATTTTTCTTAGACTGATTTCTATAAATATTTCTGAAATTCCATAATATTTTCATATGATAAATTTTTGTTTGTATAATTTCTAAGTTAAATTATATATGTAATTTTAAAACATTTGAAATGGATTGCCAATTTTTCATCCAGGATTTTTTTTTTTTTAATTTTCCCTCCCATCAACAGTGTATAAGTATTCTCAAACACATCCTAATACTGTTGACAGTTTGAAGGCTGAATAAAGATATTTAAATTTTGTTTTTAATTTTCATATATGTGATTACTAGGATAAAACATATATTCAACTTGTTATTGATTGAAATGTTGAGTAGTAGACATTTTTCATTTTTCCCTCCAGAATGGATTTTCTCTGCTCTGCCTCCATGCTCTGTGCCATGGTCCACTGCCCTTTACAGAAGATATCAACAGGCATGCTCTCCCTCTGCATCCAGCTGCATTGAGCTAATGGGAGACACTGACAGAAGATGGAATGGTGAAAGTAATATTAAGCCATTTGTTCCCCATTTGCCTTTCTCCTACTTACCATGTATTGGATGTGTTCGTCTAAGTAGTGGAATCTGTAGGCATGCCTCCTGGATCCTCTCTACTGAAATAGTGTCTCCATCCCCCAGTTGTTATATTGGTTGCTAACAGCTGCCCCTTGTCTGCAGAATTGGCCTTGATAAAATGGGAGTAACCTTAACAAGGAAATTATGCCGGTGCCCCCAGGGGCAGCCAAAAGGCAATCACTGACTTAAGTGGAATTAAAAACTTGCCCCCTCCTTCCCTCATGTGGAATCAACTCTGTGGGGTAATTAGTACTCCAGAGCTCCCTGTAGGATCAGATTGAAGATTCTCTCCAGCTGAAGCCACACAGTTGCTTAGCTTTCATTTTCCTTGTACTTTTCTTCTTTGCACATTCACCTTTCTCTTGAAACCACTCTCTCAATAAATTGATTGTCCAAGAATCCCTGTCTCAGGCGTGGCTAAGGAATTTGACCCAATGCCATTAGTACCAGGACAAATCTTAAAGAGTAGATGCTAAAGATGAGTTTGGATCTCCTGTAATGAGAACCCCATCACTGGTGATAGGTGAGGTATCGATGGGCTGTGGCATGCTGTAGTTGTGCAATTTTTAAGATTTCATCTCTGGTGAAAAGAGACTGGAAAAGGTGGAGGGAATGTACTATCCAGGGAATGTCTCTTGCATCTGAGGAGTATGAAAATAATATAAGGACGATGGTACTGGATACGTGCTGTTAAGTATTACTGATTCATTTAAAGTGCAAATAATAAGCTCAAATCCAGTAATCACCAATATAAAGGACTCTGTGAAGTTCAGAAGGGCCTCTTTGGCTTCATTATAGAGATCCCCATCTCTTGTAGTTGGTGGACAATCAGGGCTAAAGATTAGGCACAGGACGTCATTATAAGAGTGACAGAACCTCAGAGAAGGCTGAACTTTCAGCCTCAGTAAGCCTCTTATGCTAAAGTCAGGTCCTGGATAGGGAAGGGTTAGGGTTTTGAAACAGGGTGGGTAGATACACTTAAATTTGAATCCCCTGATTACTCTGATACTGCTGTGTCTGCAGAAGTGAGCCACTCCTCACCTCCTGCCCCCTTTTCTTCAGTTGTACCATATGTTTTTATTTTTATTTTTTTGTTTTTTGTTTTGTTTTGTTTTGTGGTACGCGGGCCTCTCACAGTTGTGGCCTCTCCCATTGCGGAGCAACAGGCTCCGGACATGCAGGCTCAGTGGCCATGGCTCACAGGCCCAGCTACTCTGCAGCATGTGGGATCTTCCCAGACCGGGGCACGAACCCATGTCCCCTGCATTGGCAGGCGGACTCTCAACCACTGCGCCACCAGGGAAGCCCCATATGTTTTTATTTTAATTGAAGTATAGTTGACTTACTTAAAGTTTTAGGTGTAAAATACAGTAATTCAAAAATTGTATGTATTATATACCATATGAAGTTATATTATTGACTACATTCCTTGTGCTGCACATTACATCCTTGTAATATTTATTTTGTAACTGGTAGTTTGTACCTCTAAATCCCTTTCACCTATTTCACCCCTCCCTCAACCCTTCTCCTCCCTGGTAACCACTTGTTTGTTCTCTATATCTGTGAGTCTGTTTCTGTTTTGTTATATTTGTTCAGTTTTTGTTTGTTTGTTTGTGTTTTAGATTCCACATATAAGTGTAAAACATAGGGTATTTGTCTTTCTCCATGTGACTTATTTCACTAAGTGTAATACCCTCCAGGTCCATTCATGTTGTCACCAATGGCACAATTTCATTCCTTTTTATGGAAGAGTAATATTGCAATAGATTTACACATATGTACTACATATATATGTTCTCTCTATATATATGTATGTGTACATACACACACACACCACATCTTCTCTATAGATTCATCTGTTGATAGACTTAGATTGCTTTTATATATTGGCTAATGTAAATAGTGTTGCTATGAACATTGGGGTGCATATATCATTTCAAATTGTCTTCAGATAAATACTCAGGAGTGGAATTGCTGAATCATATGGTAGTTCTATTTATAAATTTTTTGAGGAAACTCCATACTGTGTTCCATAGTGGCTGAACAAATTCACATAACCAGCAACAGTGTACTAGGGTTCCTTTTTCTCCACATCCTCACCAACACTTGTTATCTCTTGTCTTTTTTGGTAATAGACATTCTAATAGGTGTGAGGTGATATCTCATTGTAGCTTTCATTTGCAGTTCTCTGATGATTAGTGATGTTGAGCACATTTTCATGTGTCTGTTGGCCATCATATGTCTTCTTTGGAAAAATGCCTATTCAAGTCCTCTGCCCACATTTTATTTGGATTTTCTTTTTTATGTTGAGTTGTATGAGTTTTTATATATTTTGGATATTAAGCCCTTATGAGATATATCACTAGCAAGTATCTTGTCCCATTTAGCAGTTTGCCTTTTCATTTGTTGATGGTTTCTCTGCTGTACGAAAGCTTTTTAGTTTGATTAGGTTCCATTTGTTTATTTTTACTCTTCTTTCCCTTGCCTTAGGAGACAGATTCAAAAAAGTATTGTTAAGACTACCAAAGAGCACACTGCCTATATCTTCTTCTAAGAGTTTCATGGTTTCAGGTCTTACAATTAAAGACTTTAATCGATTTTGAGTTCGTTTTTTTATGGTATGAGAAAACATTCTAATTTCATTCTTTTGCATGTAGCTGTCCAATTTTCCCAACACCACTTATTGCCCATTGTATATTCTTGCCTTCTTTGTCATACATTAATTGACCATACATGTGTGGGTTTATTTCTGGACTATCTTTTCTATTGCATTGAACATGTCTGTTACGTGTGCCAGTTCCATACTGTAGCTTTGTAATATAGTCTGAAGTCAGGGAGTGTGATACCTCCAGCTTTGTTCCTTTTTTCCTCAAGATTAGTTTGACTATTCAGGGTATTTTGTGTTTCCGTGCAAATTTTAGGATTATTTGTTCTAGTTCTGTAAAAAATGTTGTATTTTGATAGGGATTGCAATGAATCTGTAGATTGCTTTGGGTAGTATGGACATTTTAACAATATTGATTCTTCCAGTCCATAACCATAAGATATATTTTTTCCTCTATTTGTATCATATTCAATTTCCTTCATTGATGTTTTATAGTTTTAAGAGTACAGGTCTTCTAACTCCTTGGTTAAATGTATTTCAAGACATTTTATTTTTGGTTTGATTGTAAATGAGATTTTTTTTTTTTTTAATTTCTATTTCAGGTAGTTCATTATTAGTGTATAGAAATGCAACTGATTTATATCTTGTAACTTAACCAGATTTATTTATTAGTTCTAACAGTTTTTTGGTAGTGTCTTTAGGGTTTTCAATATATGTTATTATGTCATCTGCAAATAGTGACAGTTTTATTTTTCCTCCTCCAATTTGGATGCATTTTATTTCTTTTTATCATCTGGTTGCTGTGGCTAGGACTTCCAATACTATGTTAAATAGACGTGGTGAGTGGGCATCCATGTTTTGCTCCTCATCTTAGAGGAAAAGCATTCAGTTTTCTATCACTGAGTATAATGTTAGCTGTGGGTTTATCATAAATGACATTTACTGTGTTGTATGTTCCCTCTATACCAAATTTTTGAGAGTTTTTACCACGAATGGATTTAAATTTTGTCAAATGCTTTTTCTGAATCTATTGAAATGATCAGGTGACTTTTATGCTTTCTTTTCATAATGTGGTGTATCACATTGATTTGCAGACATTGACATGCTTGCACCACTGGAATAAATCCCATTTGATCGAACAGACCTTGAAGATGGCAGAAGAGTAAGACGTGGAGATCGCCTTCCTCCCCATGGATACACCAGAAATACATCTACACGTGGAACAACTCCTACAGAACACCTACTGAAGGCTGGCAGAAGACCTCAGACCCCCCAAAAGGCAAGAAACTCCCCACGTACCTGGGTAGGGCAAAAGAAAAAAAGAAAAAACAGAGACAAAAGAATAAGGACGGCACCTGCACCAGTGGGAGGGAGCTGTGAAGGAGAAAAAGTTTCCACACACTAGGAAGCCCATCTGCGGGCAGAGACTGCGGGAGGCGGAAGGGGAAGCTTCGGGACCGCGGAGTAGTGCACAGCGATGGGTGCGGAGGGCAAAGCGGGGAGATTCCCGCACAGAGGATCTGTACCGACCAGCACTCGCCAACCCGAGAGGCTTGTCTGCTCACCCGCTGGGGCGGGCGGGGCTGCAAGCTGAGGCTCGGGTTTCGGTTTTGGATGGAGAACAGGGAGAGGACTGGGGTTGGCGGCTTGAACATAGCCTGAAGGGGTTAGTGCACCACGACTAGCTGGGAGGGAGTTCGGGGAAAAGCCTGCACCTGCCGAAGAGGCAAGAGACTCTTTCTTCCCTCTTTGTTTCTGGTGCGCGAGGAGAGGGGTTTCAGAGTGCTGCTTAAAGGAACTCCAGAGACAGGCGCGAGCCGCGGCTAAAAGCGCGAACCCCAGAGACGGGCGGGAGACGCTAAGGCTGCTGCTGCCGCCACCAAGGGGCCGGTGTGCGAGCACAGGTCACTCTCCACACCCCTCTTCCACAGAGCCTGTGCAGCCCGCCACTGCCAGGTTCCCGGGATCCAGGGACAACTTCCCCGGGACAACGCACGGCGGGCCTCAGGCTGGTGCAACGTCACGCCGGCCTCTGCCGCAACGTCATGCCGCCTCTGACGCCGCAGGCCTGCCCCGCACGCAGTGCCCCTCCTTCCCCGCCCCCACCCCCGGCCTGAGTGAGCCGGAGCCCCCGAATCAGCGGCTCCTTTAACCCCGTCCTGTCTAAGCAAAAAACAGACGCCCTCCAGCGACCTACACGCAGAGGCAGGGCCAAATCCAAAGCTGGGCTCCTGGGAGCTGTGAGAACAAAGAAGAGAAAGGGAAATCTCTCCCAGCAGCCTCAGAAGCAGCGGATTAAAGCTCCACAATCAACTTGATATACCCTGCATCTGTGGAATACCTGAATAGACAAGGAATGATCCCAAATTGAAGAGGTGGAATTTAGGAGCGAGATCTATGATTTTTTTCCCTTTTCCTCTTTTTGTGAATGTGTACGTGTATGCTTCTGTGTGAGATCTTGTCTGTATACTCTTGCTTCCACCATTTGTCCTAGGGCTCTATCCGTCCATGGTTTTTTTTTTAAATTTTTTTTCTTAATAATTAATTTTAATAACTTTATTATATTTTACCTTCATTCTTTCTTTCTTTCTTTCCTTCCTTCCTTCCCTCTTTAGACAACAAATCACCCCAAATTGAGGAGGTGGTCTCTGAGAGCAAGATTTATGATTTTTCCCCCTTTACCTATTTTTGTGAAGGTGTATGTGTATGCTTCTGTGTAAGATTTTCTCTGTATAGCTTTGCTTCCAACATTTGTCCTAAGGTTCTATCCGTCCCTTTTTTTTTTTCTCTAAATATTTTTTTTAATTCAATAAGTATATTATACTTTATTTTATTTTTACTGTATCTTCTTTCTTTCTGTCTTTTTTCCTTTTTTCCCTCCTTCTTTCCTTCCTTCCTCCCTCCCTCCCTCCCTCCTTTCTTTCCTTCTTTCCTTCTTTCTTCCTTCCTTCCTTTCCTCCTTTCCTTCTTTCTTTACTCATACTTCTACTAATTCTCTCTACTTTTTCTCCCTTTTATTCTGAGCCGTGTGGATGAAAGGCTCTTGGTGCTCAAGCCAGGAGTCAGGGCTCTGCCTCTGAGGTAGGAGAGCCAACTTCAGGACACTGGTCAACAAGAGACCTCCCAGCTCCACATAATATTAAACGGCGGAAATCTCCCAGAGACCTCCATCTTAACATCAGCACCCAGCTTCACTCAACGACCAGCAAGCCACAGTGCTGGACAACCTATGCCAAACAACTAGCAAAACAGGAACACAACCCCACCCATTAGCAGAGAGGCTGCCTAAAATCATAATAGCGCCACAGACACCCCAATACACACCACCAGATGTGAAGCTGCCCACTAGAGAGACAAGATCCAACCTCATCCACCACAACACAGGCACTAGTCCCCTCCACCAGGAAACCTACAAAACCCGCTGAAATAACCTTAGCCACTGGAGACAGACACAAAAAACAAAAAGAACTATGAACGTGCAGTCTGCAAAAAGGAGACCCTAAACACAGTAAGATAAGCAAAATGAGAAGACAGAAAAATACACAGCAGATGAAGGAGCAAGATAAAAATGCACCAGACCTAACAAATGAAGAGGAAATAGGCAATCTACCTGAAAAAGAATTCAGAATAATGATAGTAAGGATGATTCGAAATCTTGGAAGTAGAATGGACAAAATGCAAGAAACAGTTAACAAGGACCTAGAAGAAATAAAGATGAAACAAGCAACAATGAACAACGCAATAAATGAAATTAAAAGTACTCTACATGGGATCAGTAGGAGAATAACTGAGGCAGAAGAACGGATAAGTGACCTGGAAGATAAAATAGTGGAAATAACTACTGCATAGCAGAATAAAGAAAAAAGAATGAAAAGAACTGAGGACAGTCTCAGAGACCTCTGGGACAACATTAAATACACCAACATTCAAATTATAGGGGTTCCAGAAGAAGAAGAGAAAAAGAAAGGGACTGAGAAAATATTTGAAGAGATTATAGTTGAAAACTTCCCTAATATGGGAAAGGAAGTAGTTAATCAAGTCCAGGAAGCACAGAGAGTCCCATACAGGATAAATACAAGGAGAAATACACCAAGACACATATTAATCAAACTGTCAAAAATTAAATACAAAGAAAGCATATTAAAAGCAGCAAGGGAAAAACAACAAATAACACAGAAGGGAATCCCCATAAGGTTAACAGCAGATCTCTCAGCAGAAACCCTACAAGCCAGAAGGGAGTGGCAGGACATACTGAAAGTGATGAGGGAGAAAAACCTGCAACCAAGACTACTCTACTCAGCAAGGATCTCATTCAGATTTGATGGAGAAATTAAAATCTTTACAGACAAGCAAAAGCTGAGAGAGTTCAGCACCACCAAACCAGCTTTACAACAAATGCTAAAGGAACTTCTCTAGACAAGAAACACAAGAGAAGGAAAAGACCTATAATAACGAACCCAAAACAATATAGAAAATGGTAATAGGAACATACATATTGATAATTACCTTAAATGTAAATGGACTAAATGCTCCCACCAAAAGACACAGATTGGCTGAATGGATACAAAAACAAGACCCATATATATGTTGTCTACAAGAGACCCACTTCAGACCTAGAGACACATACAGACTGAAAGTAAGGGGATGGAAAAAGATATTCCATGCAAATGGAAACCAAAAGAAAGCTGGAGTAGCAATTCTCATATCAGACAAAATAGACTTTAAAATAAGGACTATTAAAAGAGACAAAGAAGGACACTACATAGTGATCAAGGGATCAATCCAAGAAGAAGATATAACAATTGTAAATATTTATGCACCCAACAGAGGAGCACCTCAATACATAAGGCAAATACTAACAGCCATAAAAGGGGAGATCGACAGTAACACATTCATAGTAGGGGACTTTAACACCCCACTTTCACCCATGGACAGGTCATCCTAAATGAAAATAAATAAGGAAACATAAGCTTTAAATGATACATTAAACAAGATGGACTTAATTGATATTTATAGGATACTCCATCCAAAACCAACAGAATACACATTTTTCTCAAGTGCTCATGGAAAATTCTCCAGGATAGATCATATCTTGGGTCACAAACCAAGCCTTGGTAAATTTAAGAAAACTGAAATTGTATCAAATATCTTTTCTGCCCACAATGCCATGAGACTAGATATCAATTACAGGAAAAGATCTGTAAAAAATACAAACACATGGAGGCTAAACAATACACTACTTAATAATGAAGTGATCACTGAAGAAATCAAAGAGGAAATAAAAAAAAATACCTAGAAACAAATGACAATGGAGACACAACGACCCAAAACCTATGGGATGCAGCAAAAGCAGTTCTAAGGGGGAAGTTTATAGCAATACAAGCCCACCTTAAGAAGCAGGAAACTTCTCGAATAAACAACCTAACCTTGCACCTCAGTCAATTAGAGAAAGAAGAACAAAAAAACCCCAAAGCTAGCAAAAGGAAAGAAATAAAAATCAGATCAGAAATAAATGAAAAAGAAATGAAGGAAACAATAGCAAAGATCAATGAAACTAAAAGCTGGTTCTTTGAGAAGGTAAACAAAACAGATAAACCACTAGCCAGACTCATCAAGAAAAAAAGGGAGAAGACTCAAATCAATAGAATTAGAAATGGAAAGGAGAAATATCAACTGACCCTGCAGAAATAAAAAGAATCATGAGAGATTACTACAAGCACTCTATGCCAATAAAATGGACAATCTGGAAGAAATGGACAAATTCTTAGAAATGCACAACCTGCCAAGACTGAATCAGGAAGAAATAGAAAATATGAACCGACAAATCACAAGCACTGAAATTGAAACTGTGATTAAAAATCTCCCAACAGACAAAAGCCCAGAACCAGATGGCTTCACAGGTGAATTCTATCAAACGTTTAGAGAAGAGCTAACACCTATCCTTCTCAAACTCTTCCAAAATATAGCAGAGGGAGGAACACTCCCAAATTCCTTCTATGAGGCCACCATCACCTTGATACCAAAACCAGACAAAGATTTCACAAAGAAAGAAAACTACAGGCCAATATCACTGATGAACATAGATGCAAAATTTCTCAACAAAATACTAGCAAACAGAATCCAACAGCACATTAAAAGGATCATACACCATGATCAAGTGGGGTTTATTCCCGGAATGCAAGGATTCTTCAATATACGCAAATCTATCAATGTGATAAACCATATTAACAAATTGAAGAAGAAAAACCATATGATCATCTCAATAGATGCAGAGAAAGCTTTTGACAAAATTCAACACCCATTTATGATAAAAACCCTGCAGAAAGTAGGCATAGAGGGAACTCTCCTCAACATAATATAGGCCATATATGACAAGCCTACAGCCAACATCATCCTCAATGGTGAAAAACTGAAAGCATTTCCACTAAGATCAGGAACAAAACAAGGTTGCCCACTCTCACCACTCTTATTCAACATAGTTTTTGAAGTTTTAGCCACAAAAATCAGAGAAGAAAAAGAAATAAAAGGAATCCAAATCGGAAAAGAAGAAGTAAAGCTGTCACTGTTTGCAGATGACATGATACTATACATAGAGAATCCTAAAGATGCTACCAGAAAACTACTAGAGCTAATCAATGAATTTGTTAAAGTAGCAGGATACAAAATTAATGCACAGAAATCTCTGGCATTCCTATATACTAATGTTGAAAAATCTGAAAGTGAAATCAAGAAAACACTCCCATTTACCATTTCAACAAAAAGAATAAAATATCTAGGAATAAACCTACCTAAGGATACGAAAGACCTGTATGCAGAAAATTATAAGACACTGATGAAAGAAATTAAAGATGATACAAATAGATGGAGAGATATACCATGTTCTTGGATGGGAAGAATCAACATTGTGAAAATGACTCTACTACCCAAAGCAATCTACAGATTCAATGCAATCCCTATCAAACTATCACTGGCATTTTTCACAGAACTAGAAAAAAAATTTCAGAATTTGTAGGGAAACACAAAAGACCTTCAAGCACAGGTCACAACCCACACCTCCTCTCACGGGAGCCTGTGCAGCCTGCCACTGCCAGGGTCCCGTGATCCAGGGACAACTTGCCCGGGAGAACGCACAGCGTGCCTCAGGCTGGTGCAACATGACGTTGGTCTCTGTCCCCACAGGCTTACCCCGCACTTCATGCCCATCCCTCCCCCTGGCCTGAGTGAGCCAGTGCCCCCAAGTCAGCTACTCCTTTAACCCTGTCCTGTCTGAGCAAAGAACAGACACCCTCCGGTGAACTACATGCAGAGGCAGGGCCAAATCCAAAGCTGAACTCCGGGAGCTATGTGAACAAAGAAGAGAAAGGGAAATTTCTCCCAGCAGCCTCAGGAGCAGCAGATTAAATCTCCACAATCAACTGGAGGTACCCTGCATCGGTGGAATACCTGAATAGACAACAAAACATCCCAAATTGAGGATGTGGACGTTGAGAGCAAGAAATATTATTTTTTCCCCTTTTCCTCTTTTTGTGAGTGTGTATGTGTATGCTTCTGTGTGAGATTTTGTCTGTATAGCTTTGCTTTCACCATTTTTCCTAGGGTTCTGTCTGTCCTATATTTTGTGTTTGTTTGTTTTTTACTTAATAAAAACTTTTTCTTAATAATTATTTTTGATTTTAATAACTTTATTTTATCTTACTTTATTTTATTTTATCCTCTTTCTTTCTTTCATTCTAGTTTTTCTCCCTTTTATTCTGAGCCATGTGGATGAAAGGCTCTTGGTGCTGCAGCCAGGAGTCAATGCTGTGCCTCTGAAATGGGAAAGCCAACTTCAGGACACTGGTCCACAAGAGACCTCCCAGCTCCACGTAATATTAAATGGCAAAAATCTACCAGAGATTTCCATCTCAACACCAACACCGAGCTTCACTCAATGACCAGGAAGCTACAGTGCTGGACACTTTTGCCAAACAACTTAGCAGGAGAGGAACACAACCACACCCATTAGCAGAGAGGCTCCTAAAATCACAATAAGGCCACAGACACCCCAAAACACACCACAAAACGTGTACCTGCCCACAAGAAAGACAGTATCCAGCCTCATCCACCAGAACACAGGCACTAGTCCCCTCTATCAGGAAGCCTACACAACCCACTGAACCAACTTTAGCCACTGTGGACAGAGAACAAAAACAACGGGGATTACGAACCTGCAGCCTGCAAAAAGGAGACCCCAAACACAGTAAAATGAGCAAAATGAGAACACAGAAAAACACACAGCAGGTGAAGGAGAAAGATAAAAACCCACCAGACCTAAGAAATGAAGAGGAAACAGGCAATCTACCTGAAAAAGAATTCAGAATAATGATAGTAAAGATGATCCAAAATCTTGAAAATAGAATCGAGAAAATGCAAGAAATATTTAACAGGGACCTAGAAGAACTAAAGAGGAAACAAGCAATGATAAACAACCCAATAAATGAAATTAAAAATACTCTTAAATGGATCAATAGAAGAATAACTGAGGCAGAAGAATGGCTAAGTGACTTGGAAGGTAAATACTGGAAATAACTACTGCATAGCAGAATAAAGAAAAAGAATGAAAAGAAATGAGGAGAGTCTCAGAGACCTCTGGGACAGCATTAAATGCACCAAAATTCGAATAGAGGTCCCAGAAGAAGAAGAGAAAAAGAAAGGGACTGAGAAAATATTTGAAGAGATTATAGTTGAAAAGGTCCTTAATAATGGAAAGGAAATAGTTAATCAAATCCAGGAAGCACAGAGAGTCCCATACAGGATAAATCCAAGGAGAAACATGCCAAGACACATATTAATCAAACTATCAAAAATTAAATACAAAGAAAACATATTAGAAGCAGCAAGGGAAGATCAACAGATAACACACAAGGGAATCCCTATACAGTTAACAGCTGGTCTTTCAGCAGAAACTCTGCAAGCCAGAAGGGACTGGCAGGACATATTTAAAGAGATGAAGGAGAAAAACCTACAACCAAGATTACTCTATCCAGCAAGGATCTCATTCAGATTTGATGGAGAAATTAAAACCTTTACAGACAAGGAAAAGCTGAGAGAGTTCAGCACCACCAAACCAGCTTTACAACAACTGCTAAAGGAACTTCTCTAGGCAAGAAACACAAGAGAAGGAAAAGACCTACAATAACAAACCCAAAACAATTAAGAAAATGGTAATAGAAAAATACATATTGATAATTACCTTAAATGTAAATAGATTAAATTCTCCCACCAAAAGACACAGACTGGCTGAATGGATACAAACACAAGACCCATATATATGCTGTCTACAAGAGACCCACTTAAGACCTAGGGATACATACAGACTGAAAGTGAGGGGATGGAAAAAGATATTTCATGCAAATGGAAATCAAAAGAAAGCTGGAGTAGCAATTCTCATATAGCAATTCTCATATCAGACAAAATAGACTTTAAAATAAAGACTATTACAAGAGAGAAAGAAGGACACTACAAAATGATCAAGGGATTGATCCAAGAAGAAGATATAACAATTGTAAATATTTATGCACCCAACATAGGAGCACAACAATACATAAGGCAAATACTAACAGTCATAAAAGGGGAAATCGACAGTAACACATTCAGAGTAGGGGACTTTAACACCTCACTTTCACCAATGGACAGATCATCCAAAATGAAAATAAATAAGGAAACACAAGCTTTAAATGATACACTAGACACGATGGACTTAATTGATATTTATATGACATTCCATCCAAAAACAACAGAATATACATTTTTTTCAAGTGCTCATGGGACATTCTCCAGGATAGATCATATATTGGGTCACAAATCAAGCCTTGGTAAATTTAAGAAAATTGAAATTGTATCAACTATTTTTTCCAACCACAATGCTATGAGACTAGATATCAATTATAGGAAAAGATCTGTAAAAAATAGAAACTCATGGAGGCTAAACAATACACTACTTAATAATGATGGGATCACTGAAGAAATCAAAGAGGAAATCAAAAAATACCTAGAAATAAATGACAATGGAGACACGACGACCCAAAACTTATGGGATGCCACAAAAGCAGTTCTAATAGGGAAGTATATAACAACACAATTCTAACTTAAGAAACAGGAAACATCTCGAATAAACATACAAACCTTGCACCTAAATAAATTAGAGAAATAAAAACAAACAAACAAAAAAAAAACAAAATTACCAGAAGGAAAGAAATCATAAAAAGCAGATCAGATATAAATGAAAAAGAAATGAAGGAAACGATAGCAAAGATCAATACAACTAAAAGCTGGTTCTTTGAGAAGATAAACAAAATAGATAAACCACTAGCCAGACTCATCAAGAAAATAAGGGAGAAGACTCAAATCAATAGAATTAGAAATGAAAAAGGAAAAGTAACAACTGACACAGCAGAAATACAAAATATCATGAGAGATTACTACAAGCAACTCTATGCCAATAAAATGGGCAACCTGGAAGAAATGGACAAATTTATATAAATGCACAACCTGCCAAGACTGAATCAGAAAGAAATAGAAAATATGAACAGACCAATCACAAGCACTGAAATTGAAACTGTGATTAAAAATCTTCCAACAAACAAAAGCACGGGACCAGATGGCTTCACAGCCGAATTCTATCAAACATTTAGAGAAGACCTAACACCTATCCTTCTCAAACTCTTCCAAAATATAGCAGAGGGAGGAACACTCACACACTCATTCTACGAGGCCACCATCGCCGTGATACCAAAACCAGACAAAGATGTCATAAAGAAAAAAAACTACAGGCAAATATCACTGATGTACACAGATGCAAAAATCCTCAACAAAATACTAGCAAACAGAATCCAACAGCACATTAAAAGGATCATACAACATGATCAATTGGGGTTTATTCCAGGAATGCAAGGATTCTTCAATATATGCAAATCAATCAACGTGATACACCATATTAACAAATTAAAGGAGAAAAACCATATGATCATCTCAATAGATGCAGAGAAAGCTTTCAACAAAATTCAACACCCATTTATCGTAAAACCCCTGCAGAAAGTAGGCACAGAGGGAACTTACCTCAACATATTAAAGGCCACATATGACAAACCCACAGCAAATATCATCCACAATGGTGAAAAACTGAAACCATTTCCACTAAGATCAGGAACAAGACAGGGTTGCCCACTCTCACCACTCTTATTCAACATAGTTTTGGAAGTTTTAGTCACAGCAATCAGAGAAGAAAAGGAAATAAAAGGAATCCAAATCGTAAAAGAAGTAATGCTGTTACTGTTTGCAGATGACATGATACTATACATAGAGAATCCTCAAGATGCAACCAGAAAACTACTAGAGCTAATCAATGAATTTGGTAATGTTGCAGGATATAAAATTAATGCACAGAAATCTCTGGCATTCCTATACACTAAGGATGAAAAATCTGTTAGTGCTATTAAGAAAACATTCCCATTTACCATTGCAACAAAAAGAGTAAAGTATCTAGGAATAAACCTACCTAAGGAGACAAAAGGCCTGTATGCAGAAAATTATAAGACACTGATGAAAGAAATTAAAGATGATACAAATAGATGGAGAGATATACCATATTATTGGATTGGTAGAATCAACATTGTGAAAATGACTCTACTACCTAAAGCAATCTACAGATTCAATGCAATCACTATCAAATAACCACTGGCATATTTCACAGAACTGGAACAAAATATTTCACAGTTTGTATGGAAACACAAAAGACCCCGAATAGCCAAAGCCATCTTGAGAAGGAAAAACGGAGCTGGAAGAATCAGGCTCCCTGACTTCTGACCACATTACAAAGCTACAGTAATCAAGACAGTATGGTACAGGCACAGAAATAGAAATATAGATCAATGGAACAGCAGAGAAAGCCCGAGATAAACCCACACACATATGGTCATCTTATCTTTGATAAAGGAGGCAGGAATGTACAGTGGAGAAAGGACAGCCTCTTCAATAAGAGGTGCTAGGAAAACTGGGTGGTACATGTAAAAGTATGAAATTAGAACAGTCCCTAAAACCATACACAAAAATAAACTCAAAATGGTTTAAAGACCTAAATGTAAGTCCAGAAGCTATCAAACTCTTAGAAGAAAACATAGGAAGAACACTCTATGACATAAATCACAGCAAGATCCTTTTTGACCCACCTCCTAGAGAAATGGAAATAGAAACAAAAATAAACAAATGGGACCTAATTAAACTTCAAAGCTTTTTCACAGCAAAGGAAACCATAAACAAGACCAAAAGACAACCTTCAGAATGGCAGAAAATATTTGCAAATGAAGCAACTGATGAAGGATTAATCTCCAAAATTTACAAGCAGCTCATGCAGCTCAATAACAAAAAAAAAACAAACAACCGAATCTGCCCAAAAAATGGGTAGAAGACCTAAATGGACATTTCTCCCAAGAAGATATACCGATTGCCAAGAAACACATGAAAGAATGCTCAACATCATTAATCGTAAGAGAAATGCAAATCAAAACTACAATGAGATATCATCTCACATCAGTCAGAATCGCCATCATCAAAAAATCTGGAAACAATAAATGCTGGAGAGGGTGTGGAGAAAAGGGAACACTCTTGCACTGCTGGTGGGAATGTGAACTGGTTCAGCCACTATGGAGAACAGTATGGACGTTCCTTAAAAGCTACAAATAGAACTACCATATGACCCAGCAATCCCACTACTGGGCCTATACCCTGAGAAAAGCATAATTCAAAAAGAGTCATGTACCAAAATGTTCATTGCAGCTCTATTTACAATATCCAGGATATGGAAGCAAACTAAGTGTCCACCATCAGATGAATGGATAAAGAAGATGTGGCACATATATACAATGGAATATTACTCAGCCATAAAAAGAAATAAGATGAGTTATTTTTAATTAGGTGGATGGACCTAGAGTCTGTCGTACAGAGTGAAATATGTCAGAAAGAGAAAGACAAATACCATATGCTAACATATATATGAAATCTAAGAAAAAATAAATGTCATGAAGGACCTAGGGGTAAGACGGGAATAAAGACACAGACCTACTAGAGAATGAACTTGAGGATATGGGGAGGGGCAATGGTAAGCTGTGACAAAGTGAGAGAGTGGCATGGACATATATACACTACCAAACGTAAAATAGATAGCTAGTGGGAAGCAGCTGCATAGCACAGGTAGGTCAGCTCGGTGCTTTGTGACCACCTAGAAGAGCGGGATAGGGAGGGTGGGAGGGAGGGAGATGCAAGAGGGAAGAGATATGGGAATATATGTATATGTATAACTGATTCACTTTGTTATAAAGCAGAAACTAACATATCATTGTAAAGCAATTATACTCCAATAAATATGTTAAAAAGAAAAAGCGCTGATTTTATTCAATTCAGTTATGACCACCCCAGAATAGTTTTAATGTATTCCTCTGCCTAACAGAAAAATATTGATACCCATGCACTAAAACTTTTTTTTCATATTGTATATTTAGTCCAGAAACTTGTCTTATTTCAAAAATATATTATTCCATCTTTTTCATACTAAAGAGTAATAAGGTCCTGCAGATGAATTAAAATAAATAAAACAAAACTTTTTTTTTAAATTCTATAATTGCCAGAGTTGAATGATAGTTGGATTATTGATAAATCCCCACAGCTGTACAAAGCACAGTTATTCCTTTTCCTCCTACGAATCATAAATTATAAAATTTAGGTTAATGCTAAAATAATAACAACAAACTTTAATATAATTAGGGGCACCTCATCACCCTATAGAACTGTGTGATCTAGTAGGGCTCATTTATTATATGAAACAACATGTCTGTATGCCCCCCCTCCCTCAATTCCTTGCCGTTTGACTCTGAAACTGATATAGCAACAAATTGATGGAATTATCTATCCCTAACCCATATCAAGAGCAAGTTATGTTCTCTGGATTCTTGAGTAAATTATGTCATTGGTTATTCTGATGAAACAAGAAACATGTCCAAAATTCTAGGAAATTGGCATTTGGGGATTTTACCATTGCTGTCTCTGACAATTTCATAGAACCCTGCATTTTAGGCAGGATTACTAATGCAAAAAAAAAAACAAAAACAAAACAAAAACAAAACACTTGCATTCATCCCACCGGTGTTGAATTCAAATGATTAGTGTAGAAAGAAACTCCAGCAACAAATTCACATAGTATTCTTATAGGGCCAAGAAATCAAATAAGGTCACCATGTCTATGAGATTTGGCTCAAACCTCCCATTCTCTTTTTCTTGAATTCCAATATTCTTGTCAAGCTATTCTTTCCCAGGGCTGTAACTTGTTGTGACCATTTCTCATTCTTTCTGATTTTACAAAATTATTGATCTCTTAACCTTGAGTTACTCTGGATTCCTCTTTCTCTATTTACACTCCTTTGGGATCTTATACAGTCTCAAAGCTTTAACTAGCATATGCACACCCATGCCCCCAAATTTATATCTCTATCTCATTCCTCTCCCTGAACTCCAGACTTTTATCCAATGCTTACTTGCATCTCCACTTGAATACCTAATAGTTATATTAAAATTAACATAGCCAAGACTCTATACATAAACTTCTCCCTCAAACCTCCAGCTTTAGCCTCATTCTTCCACATCTCACCTAGTGATAATTCAAACTGTCAACTTTTTCAGAATACAAATCTTAGGGTGATGTTGAGTCTTCTCTTTCTCAAACCCTTTATCCAATCTATTCAGAATACATATATGATCTCACTTCAAAATATATTTAAGACAAATATCATAATTGTTGCAGACAAAACCATTTATTATGGAAGCAAAAAGAATAAAATACCTAGGAATAAACCAAAAAAAAATGACAGATCTGTACACAAAAACAATAAAACTGATGAAAGAAATTGAAGACACAAATAAATGAAAAGATACCCCATGTTTATAGATCGGAAAAATTAACACTGTTAAAATGTCCATTCTACCCAAATCAATCTACAGATGCAATGTAATCTCTTTCAAAATGTCAATAGCACTTTTCACAGAAATATAAAAAAATTCTAAAATTTATATGGGAGCAAATACAGACAGTCCTAGCTTACAGGAACACAGACGTGCCAGCAGAGACCACCGTGAGAACCAGTTCCTGAGTAGAAAAACCTGAACTGTAATTGACTATTTGCTGGAGGCTCAGCGTGGACAAGCCTGAGAATTAAAATCCCAGAGGGACCCAATCATCAGGCGAACCCCACAATATTGTGAGATTTACTGCCAGGAGCTTGACCAGGTGCCACAGAAATATCAGAGAAAAATCCCCTTGTGCTTCCAATAGGGAAAGAAAAAAAGTAAACATTTAAAAATATGGCAGAACACTGTTCTTAACAAGGTCCAACCTCAGGTGAACTAGTTAGCCATACTATAGTTGTAACTATACTAATCTATTGACGTATTAGCAAAGTCTAACTGACATGGGGCAAGGGAGATAATCAGCTGCAGCTGATTCTAGACTTTCATGTAGGAGAAGGAAAATACCCAACTCCAGCCCACTCTAGCCATTCTGTCTCACTTGGGGAGAAAAAATGAGAAACATTGTGAAGTTCACATTCCAAAGGCATAGGGTCACTAAAAGACTGAGACCTAACCATAGGAATATAGAAGGCTTCCCCTCCCCCATCCCCTCACCACAACATTACTGAAGGCCTATTACAGCAATTCATTTGGGCCAGTACATCATGTCTGACTACGAAGAAAAAATTACCAGGCATATCAAAAGGCAAAAACCACAATTTGAACAGACAGAGCAAACATCATAACCAGACATGGAGCAAACATCATAACCAGACATGGAATTATCAGGCAGGGAATTTAAAACAACTATTATTAATATAGTAAGTGCTCTAATGGATAACGTAGACTGCATGCAGGAACAGAAGTGCCATATAAGCAGAGAGATGGAAATCTTAAGAAAGAATCAAAACGAAATGCTAGAGATAAAAAAAAGACACTGTAACAGAAATGGAGAAAAACAAATATCGTATATTAACGCATATATGCGGAATCTAGAAAAAATGGTACAAATGAACCTATTTGTAGGGTAGGAATAGCGGTACAGATGTAAAGGACGGACGTGTGGACACAGTGGGGGAAGGGGAGGGTGGGATGAACTGGGAGATTAGGATTGACAAATATACACTACTATGTGTAAAGTAGATAGCTAGTAGCAACATGCTATGTAGCACAGGGAGATCAGCTCGGTGCTCTGTGTTTACCTGGATGGGTGGGATGGGGGCGGGGTGGGAGGGAGGTCCAATAAGGAGCAGATATATGTATACATATAGTTGATTCACTTCGATGTACAGCAGAAGCTAGCACAATATTATAAAGCAATTATACTCCAATAAAAAAAAAAAAGAAGGATACCTTTGGTGGGTTCATTAGCACACTGGATATGGCTGAGGAAAGAATCTCTGAGCTAGAGGCTGTATCAATAGAATCCTCAAAAACCATAAAGCAAAGACAAAAAAAAAAAAAAAAAGAGCAGAATATCCAAGGATGGTGGGACAACTAAAAAATGTAGTTTTCTACTCAAAATCCTTTGCTAGCATCCCAATTCATTCAGAGCAGAAGCCCAAGTTCTTCCAAAAGCCTAGAAATCCTAGTGTACAATCTGGTCCCCTTATTGTTCTACTTCATCTCACTCCTTCCACTGCAACCACGCTGGTTTTTTGCTGCCCGGAAACACATCCTGTCTAAAGGACCGCAGTTGTTCTCCTCAACTGAAGCAGGGTGGCTCACTCTCAACCTCCTTAAAATCTTCTCTCAAGCTTCACTTTCTCTGAGATGCCTCATCTGACTACACAATTTAAAACTGTAACCCCCTCTCTTTTCCATCGCGAATTATCCATACTACTTTATTTCCATTCACAGCATTACCAGATAAGTTACTGATTAAGTTAATAAGATAACTTACTTATTGATCAACATGTTTATTTTTTATCTTTCCACTAGAATATAAGCTCCTTTGAAGGGCAGAGATTTTCATTGATTTTATTCACTACTATGTCTCCAGAACTTAGAAAAGGGCTTGACAAATAAATAAATATTTGCTGCAGGAATAAATGAATTTCTTTTTGTGTATGAATCACTTCTCCCATCTCTGAATCAGCCTCCTGGCAATTGCCTTGATGGTATCCCCTTAACATACTACTGATTCAAAAATGGTCCTGTGTAGCACATTTTACTAAAAATTTTGGTCAGTGGAGAAAGATTAAATTGCCACCCAGAAAAGAAGACATTCCTGCCCCAAAAGTATCTGCATCCACCCTGAACAGGGCTTCTCCCTTAGCTGCATTTCTTTAAGCTCTAATTATCTGTCATGCAGTTTATTTCCTCCCTCCCACTCTCACTACCTTACTTTCCATCTCTCTGCTCTGCTCTCTTGTTTCTCTACCAATATTTCTGTTAACCTCTTATGCAGAATATTTAATTATGTCTTTTACTGCTGTCTTTCTTTAGATCATGCTTTCAGTACTATTGTGCTCACAATTTCAAAACCTAGCCAAGGTATGTTCATAGCCAAAGACAGTCCTCTTCTCAAGAGGAATTTTGGTGCAAGCTGTTCAAAATACAAAACCTGTGCTTTGCTGTATAAGTTAAATGTAGTAGCACAAGGAATTCTAGGATGCTTTTAATACCAAACTTTTCTACAGCACCAAAACACGGATATGGGTATAACAGCCAAATCTCTCCAGTGAGTCAAGTTGTCACAATTATTACAGAAAAATCTCTATAGAAGTTAGTGTCCCTCAAATGTAGACATTGTGGCACTGACCTTGAGAGTGATTATGGTGTGATACTAGTATATATCAGCTTTGTGAAGAAAGGTTTTCGCTTTTAAAAGAAAATACCAATTTATATAGAAAAGTCACATTTTTTAACCGAGTTCAAACAAGTCCATAGTATTAAGCAATTAATCCTTTTAAATTAACCATTACTTCTTAACATTTAAGTAAGTCATCTTTAGGACTGACTGACTTTCTCCAGTTTTTAGACCTTGTTTCCTTTGACAACTTTGTATGGCATTTCCTACAATTCTACCTGAGCCAAGGCTCAATCCACAGATTGAGGTATAGAAGCTTTTCTAAAGATGGAACACCCACTTGAAATTACAAATTATTTATTATGAAACTTTTCACAGCATGCATTATCTTATTTGAACCATGATATGGGATTGTTCTCTTCAGGAAAATCAGATTTTTAACATATACCAAAAAGAATAATGCTTGAGAAAAAACCATAACTTTTAAAGTTGTATCCAGAAATGATTACAGTAACACACCAACCCAGGGACCTCTGATTCAGATTAAGAATATTGCTTTTATGGCACTATGAACTATATTTTTTTTGCTCAAGCTGAGACATTCAGCAAATAACAATGTTACTGTTAAGTGCACGTTAAAAGGAAACTAGGGTATTTCTTTGTGTAAACACCAAAATTGGGAACATACTGTAATCATATTGCATTTCCTAATGGTGCCATAGAGAAATGGACAAAGAACAAAAATAAGTGTAGATAAAATCTTTAGATATACCGTAGAGCTAATTTATATAAAAGGAATTTAATATAGAGACATCTTTATAACAATCAACATTGCCTCAGGAAAATAACACCACAAACTCTTTTATCTGTCATGGAGAGAGTACTGCAGAATTTAATAAATGCATTCCAAATTCTCTGCAAGCAAGGCAAAATAAAAGTTAGTATAATTAATAAATGATGCAATGTTTGGCTAGAGAACTGTGTTCAAATGATAAGGTTGGCTATCTCGTGAATAGGTTAGGTATTTATTATAAAATATAGCTTTTAAATATAGGCTTCTCTGTAAGATCATACTTTCAACTCATTTATGACACAGTTGACCTTGAGAGATCAGTATGCCCACTTTCTTATATTCATAAAGGGCCTTATATACATTTTCCTAATTTTATTTGTATTTGTGATTTTTAAAAATACTTCAGAAAAGATGATATCCTGGTCCACCGTGGCTATAAATTACCTGAATATAGAATCACGTTCAACTTCTCTCTGGAGAGATTTCTCCTGAAACACAATCCATGTTTTCCTAGGTTCTGTATCATTCATAGATATCTAATATGACATGAAAGATAGTTATTGGATCCTTTTGACTGCCACAATGAGAATAGTCACCTACCTTCCTATTCCAAGAGATGTTGTTTACTATAATTGAATGGAGCATATATAGGTACTGGAATCAGACAAATCAGCATGAATCTACTCCATAACTCTTGAGGTAAGTTTAAAAGTCTATTAACCTCACTGATACACCCTCCTGATGCTATCACTTCCTCCACTGTAAAATGTATAAAATGTCCACCACTCCTGGTTGCTCTGAGGATTAAATGATAATAACATGCAAAGGGCCCAGCATATAGAAAGTATTAAGTGAATTTTCTTTCCAGTTTCCTTTTCTTGTCCTGAATAATACACAACATGAAATTAAGTCTAATCCAGCCACACAATTGAAATAAATTTTCTTATAGTAAAACTTACGTTTGGCTTTATTTTCTACCTGAGTACTCCTCAAGTTAAAAAAAACAAAGAAATAATTGACTTTTGAAAAATAAACCAACCAAATGTTTTCAAAGTTTGTACCATCTAGAATGGAAAATGTCACAATTTATTTCCCAAGCATGTAACAAATGAGGGCATTCCTACTTCTATGATGTTCAAACTTTGTAGCCCAGTCAAGCAATGTAGGAATGTGTTCTTAAATCTGGAAAAGGGGTACATCTTCCCTGGAGCTCAGAGAATCTTAGGATGATAGTTTCAGATACCTTCTTTCTTCAATGTTACCAAAATCAGACAGAAAAGTTTAGAGAAATGGAATGTATTGCTTCTTTATTGTCTTAAAAATCACATATCTGATCAAGCTATACCTTATTCAATCTAAATAAGGCAACTTGTCTCTGTGGATAAGTGAGTAGTGGGGGTCAAAGTTTGCTGTGTTGTGACTATTGCAAAAGGAAAGTATTCCACAGAAATCCTGTTTATAGAAGGAGTACTCAGAGTCCAGTGGATGATGATCCTCAATGCTTTTGTAAAGCCTCTTGTCCTGTGACCAAATGAATGGGAAAAACCGGTGTGTGCTTCACTCATATGGAAGAATCTTTATTGTCTGTGATAATATGATTAACATATAGTTGAGTTCAACAGCAGTTCAAATAAATAGTTCTTCAGCACCAACTATAACCAGCAATATTCTAGGCACTCAGGATAGACAGTTAATGAGCCACAGTCCTTGTCCTTGGGGAGCTGATAGTCTAGTTGAGGAAAGGCTTAAGGCAGAAATGTTGACTTGTTTCAATTATAGCTACATGATCTGAAGGCTAGTTCCACATTTTTAAAAAGCTTAGTAAATATTTTTATTATTTAAAAAATAAATTTAAGTGAAAAAAGTACCTGAAAAACACATGTCAAATAAGTCTCTATAGGAAGATTATGTTTTTTAGCACTTTATCTGAAAATATGTCACAGGAATTTCAAAAGATAATTACTATTTTTAATAGAACCACCATAATACATTATCACATATAAAAATATTAACACATCTCTTAATATATTGCCCAATGGCTACCCAGTGTTCAAATTTCCAATTGTCACATAAATGACATTCTTTCTTTCATCATCATTTGTTGTTTAAAATCAGAATCCAAATAAGGTCTGTTCATTTTTATTGGTTGATAAAGCTCTTACGTCTCTTTAGTCTACAGATGTCCCCTCTTCCTCTCTTCTCTCTCCATCCTTTTACCTCTCTAACTTTGTCATTTATTTGTTAAAGAAACCAGTTGTTCATCTTAAGTGTCCCATATTCTGGGTCTTGTTTGATACTTCCTTATGGCACCGAGGTGGTGTTCTACCGGAGTCTCTGTATTCCCTGTAAACTGGATCTAGAGTTGCATCAAATCCAAGTTTTAGTTGTTCATGGAATTATTTTTGGCAAGGGTATTGCATAGACAGTGCTGTGTCCCTTCATCAAAAAGTATACATGTCTGATTCTTTCTCTTTTTGTGGTAGGAGCAGCCATTGCTAATAGATGTCTCAATCCATTCATCCATTAGGGCTGTGAAATGGTGATATTCTAGTACCATCATCTCTTCTTCCTTTATTAGATAGAATACTTCTATAAAGAGAAAAATCTCATCTACCATTTGGTTTCCAGTGGAAGAGTACATAAATAAGTCAGGAAAAGAGCTTGATACTTTAACTTTATTTGGAAATTTTAAAATAAGTGATATCACTCTTAACCAATTTCACTTCTTTTTTGAATATCATTATGATCCCATGTGTTTTAATATATTTGATGCCTGTTATCCTTTAGGTTTACTATGCTTATTAATGTGCAATTTGTCCCATTCTTGACCAGTGGAACCTTCCCTAGTTCTCTTAAAATCTTTTTAATACAATCATAGCGTCTGTGATAGTCTCCTTGCATTCTGGTCATTACAAAATAATCCAGGGTTTTTTTGTACATTTTGTGTGCCAGACTTCTAATGAGCCTTAGTTCCTTTTTAGTAGAAAATGATATTTAGAGACAACAGCATGTGTACTAAGGTTGCTCCTTTCTACTGAGTTGATAATTGACCTTTTCAATGTACAGAGTGAAGAAATATGTTTTTCTCCATAAGCATAAAATACATCCAGCATACATATCCATACTGATATTTCTAAATCAGTTTCAGAAACTAATCTCTTTCATCAAATATACATTTCCCTTTTCTGCTGAGAAATTCAAATTTCCAATATTACTGGAAATCAGGGAATCTAGACCTATTTTACTTTTGTAAACAATACTTTACAATGCTTAGCTTCTTAGTGTAATTTTAGTGGAACAGAATTTGCATGGCTCCAAATTCTACTATGATTAATAAAAATAACAATGAATACACTGAGCTTTTACTATGTAATATTATTTAAACTTTATAATAACCCCATACAAAGGTATTATTCTCAGTTTATAGGTGAAAAAATTTAAAGCTCAGAGATGTTAAGTAATTTACAGAAAGTGACACTATTATTAATGGGGATCCCAATCACTGATTTGTCTGACCCTAAAACCCACAGAGTTAACCAATTATTAATGATTACACTATGGTGACTGTTTAATTAATAGCATTCTCTTTCTGTTGTAATTATCAACTGATCCAAGCCTATTAGCTAGAACCCTGGTGGCATTTAGAGAAAATAAGTGATTTAGGTCTCATGGACTATTATTTCACACATGCTACTTAATTATATATGCATGTGTGTGTAACAAGCAGGGCATACCTTGGGAAAGTCAATAAATTTTAGCTTGTGGTATCACATGAGTTGTTTGACCATAGGCTCTTCTTGATGATTTGATATGCTCTTGAGAGGAAATTTGTAATGCTCTCCTAGGCAGCAGTTTTAAGGTAAATTAGCAGATTTATAAACCTTATTTTTACATCTTTTGTTAAAAGACTAGCTGAATTTTGTACTTCCAGGCATTGTTCAAATGTTGGAATGTAGCAGTTGTAATTGGCTTTAAAGTTTTAGGAGAGACATGATAATATTCATTTTCAATTGATTTTGAAATGATAAATGTTCAGAGTATAGAGTACTGTACTTGAATTATAACGGTGAGCAATTAAATTGGGTAAATATTATTTGTGCCCCCTGCTACACACTGCAAAGATGGGCACACAAAATAGAGGCTCTGAGTCTTCCCCTTTCGCTAGCTTCAGGAAAAATGGTGCAATACCTTCAAACTAAGCAGAAGGGGTTTGTTGTGATCACATCACCAAAAGTGAAATTTTTAGCTCCTAAGACAATAAGAGGTCTGGCCATACGTCTTCCTAAAGCCTCCATTGATGAGACTACATGAGGACTTCCCTGCCACTAAGGGAACAAGTTCCCAGGAGTGGAGTGCTTATAGCACCTGCCTCCAGCATTCTTTCTGAACAAATACCTGCACCAGTTTAGGAGATTTAGGGTGGAAATCGTAAAGGTGATGTGAGTGTAACTATTAGATACATTCCTATGCCTTGAGTAATACTATTTTATGTGAGTTAAAGAAAACATAATAATGGGCAATGACTATAGAAATAGAACTTCCTGCTATAGTTTTCAGCAAGTGTGAACTAAAAATATCAGATTTATGTTTTTATTATGAGGACAAATCAATGAAGGCTACTGCTATGTCCATGTGCTACTCCGTAGTAGAATTCCACTAAGGAGGTAAAATGCACTGCTGGATCAATTTTGTCCTGTTGTATTTTAAAAACAACAAATATGTATTTGCATGCACTGGGGATTAGGAGGGAAGGATCAGTTTAAAAAGGAGCATTCAAATGCTAATATTATCCAAACTTTGTTGTTTAGATATTCTGCCATACTGACTCCTTACACCAGCTTATTAAGACAGTTACTATAATTCCCCACTTTATAGGTAATAAAATCAATCTTAATAAAAGCTAAAAACGTGTCACACTTTCAGCATGCAATATCTCACTTAAGCCTCACAAAAATTCCTATAAGGATAACATTATTATAATCCCCAATTTACAGATGAAAAATTGAGATCCCAAAAGATTAGATTAATTGGTCAAAGTGACCAAAGTGACAGCTAGTAAGGATTAGAGCTGAGAATTTAATAAGCCATCTTGACTTTTTTTTTTTTTTAATGAATCAAGTGTTTATTAGTTGCTGTAGTATTCCTTTTTTTATTTTTTTTTTACATCTTTATTAGAGTATAATTGATTTACAATGATGTGTTATTTTCTGCTTTATAACAAAGTGAATCAGTTATATATATAAATATGTTCCCATATCTCTTCCCTCTTGCATATCCGTCCCTCCCCCCTCCCTATCCCACCCCTCCAGGTGGTCACAAAGCAACGAGCTGATCTCCCTGTGCTATGCGGCTGCTTCCCACTAGCTATCTACCTTACGTTGTTTGGTAGTGTATATATGTCCAGGCCTCTCTCCTCTCTTGCTTTGTCACAGCTTACCCTTCTCCCTCTCCATATCCTCAAGTCCATTCTCTAGTAGGTCTGTGTCTTTATTCCTGTCTTACCCCTAGGTTCTTCATGACATTTCTTTCCTTAAATTCCATATATATATATGTTAGCATATGGTATTTGTCTTTCTCTTTCTGACTTATTTCACTCTGTATGACAGATTCTAGGTCCATCCACCTAACTAAAAATAACTCAATTTTGTTTCTTTTTATGGCTGAGTAATATTCCATTGTATATATGTGCCACATTTTCTTTATCCATTTATCCAATGATAGACACTTAGGTGGTTTCCATCTCCTGGCTATTGTAAATAGAGTTGCAATGAACATTTTGGTACATGACTCTTTTTGAATTATGGTTTTCTCAGGGTATATGCCCAGTAGTGGATTGCTGAGCCATATGGTAGTTCTATTTGTAGTTTTTTAAGGAACCTCCATACTGTTCTCCATAGTGGCTGTACCAATTCACATTCCCACCAGCAGTGCAAGAGTGTTCCCTTTTCTCCATGCTCTCTCCAGCATTTATTGTTTCCAGATTTTTTGATGATGGCCATTCTGACTGGTGTGAGATGATATCTCATTGTAGTTTTGATTTGCATTTCTCTAATGATTAATGATGTTGAGCATTCTTTCATGTGTTTGTTGGCATTCTGTATATCTTCTTTGGAGAAATGTCTATTTAGGTCTTCTGCCCATTTTTGGATCGGGTTGTTTGTTGTTTTGTTATTGAGCTGCATGAGCTGCTTGTAAATTTTGGAGATTAATCCTTTGTCAGTTGCTTTATTTGCAAATATTTTCTGCCATTCTGAGGGTTGTCTTTTGGTCTTGTTTATGTTTCCTTTGCTGTGAAAAAGCTTTGAAGTTTTATTAGGTCTCATTTGTTTATTTTTGTTTTTATTTCCATTTCTCTAGGAGGTGGGTCAAAAAGGATCTTGCTGTGATTTATGTCATAGAATGTTCTGCCTATGTTTTCCTCTAAGAGTTTGATTGTTTCTGGCCTTACATTTAGGTCTTTAATACATTTTGAGCTTATTTTTGTGTATGGTGTTAGGGAGTGATCTAATCTCATACTTTTACATGTACCTGTCCAGTTTTCCCAGCACCACTTATTGAAAAGGCTGTCCTTTCTCCACTCTACATTTCTGCCTCCTTTATCAAAGACAAGGTGACCATATGTGTGTGGGTTTATCTCTGGGCTTTCTATCCTGTTCCATTGATCTATATTTCTGGTTTTGTGCCAGTACCATACTGCCTTGATTACTGTAGCTTTGTAGTATAGTCTGAAGTTAGGGAGCCTGATTCCTCCAGCTCCGTTTTTCATTTTCAAGATTGCTTTAAGCCATCTTGACTCTTAAAAGCCCATGTATTACTTGACTTTCAAACAAATGTGAATACAAGGGCTCAGAGAAGGTAAGTCAATTCTAGATAATTTTGAATATAAAATCAAAAGCTCTCTTTTCACTGTAGCATGTAATTCCATAGATAGCACAAAATAAACCTATGATAACTTTATTTACATTACCAATTACATATTTTACATTTACACCACACTATATAGTAAATATTAATTAATATAGCACCAAGCAATTATATAAAAACTAAAGAAAGGCAAAATAAAAATTCAAATTTAATGGAATTAAGCAGGTGATGCTTTCAGCAGAAAGGGAATTTTTACACAGAAAGAAGGAAGTGAAAATGAGAAAAGGGCATTCTAGGTAATTTATTTTCATGTCACATTTGAGAACATTAGAGAAGCTTCCTAAAATTGAGAGATGGGAGCTATTTCATGTATTACAGTAATATTTCTTCGCAGACTCTTCAATGGATCTTGGAGAAATTGAAAATTGTCTTAGAGAAGATCTTATTTATGAGAATTAATAAACCCCCCATAGGTAGCTTTACCTTATTTAACTTAAAACGTCCCTAAGTGACAGGAGAATTCTTTAAGATCTTCTAACACATGTAAGCAATATATTCTTCTAAGAAGAGGTGAGGTTGTGCCATTCTTATTGCCTTATTGCCTTTAAGGAAAATAAAAGTAAAAATTAAATCTGTACAAATTTAAATTGAAGTTAATTTACTCCAATGAAGACTTCAAATTACACCTGGAAATAGAAATGTTAAATTTTATAAAGTGCTTTCTACATTGATTATATTTCAGTTATGAATTGGGACACAGGAGTCTGCAGGCAGAGCGTGCTCAGATAAAGAACACTATTTGGACATTTATTTGATTACATTCCTCATTCTGTACATTCTCACATTCTGACTAATCTTAATGTCAACCACACTTTCTCCCACTTATAATCCACTTCTTGCTAAAAACACTTTTCTTCTGTCTATGGACTTGTATCTCCTTAGATCTACTCAAATTGATCTCAGAGAGACAGCAGTGAGTGGTCCTGAAGAGAGATCTTAGTTCCCTGCCCAGTAATTGAACTGGGATAACCTTATTCATTTCATTCCTGGATGTAAACCAGGAATACTAGCTGCTAGACCACTAGGGGCTAGAGGCTAGAAGCAAAATGGCCCTGGCTGTTTCCCCCACTTGAAAGCAGGAATGTTTCAAGGAGGTAAAAACTATAAAAACAGGTACAAAGTTTATTATTAGAGACACAGCACAAAGTATGGGAGAGCACACAGAGAAAAAGTTTATTTTTTTAAGTCAGAAGCTAGGCACTGGGAGAGTAGTGTTGGCATCCTGAATGAGGAGCACAGTAAGGATGTGATTTAAAGCACTTATATAGGACAGCCCTTCCGGGTCTTGGTTTACCTTTGGCCAATTATCTTGTTTCTTTTTCCACACATGACTGGTCCCAGGACCCTCTCCAACACACGTGTGCAACTTTTTGCTAAGACGTATCCCACTTCAGAGGCCTGTGGGTGCATATCCACACTTACTATGGGGTGGTGCCCCCCTCCCTTTTTGACCCCCAAGGAGCCTTCCTGTGTATGCAGACAGAGAAGTTTCCCTTGATCTCAGGAGTGGTCATCTTACCTCTTTACCTCAGCAGAGTTCAGCTTCTGCCACTAGCTTTGTCCTTGGAGTGTCCAGGTGAGAATAAAGCTTAAATTTTGCTCCACTTGACAAACACCAGCTGTCCAGCACAGGGGCCCATCTATCTCCTACCTCAAAATTTCCAGTTTATCATGGTTTAACCTTCCAGTCCTTCCATCCTGAACTGTAGTTTCCTGTAGAGCTTCTCTAGAGGCAGTAGACTTCTGTTCTTGCTATTTCCCCAGCTTGGTTCTTCATATTTTCTTGTCTTTACTGAACCAATTGTATTGAGAGATTACCAAAGAAATGGAAGCCATGGTCTGTGTCTGTATTGGGTGATGATACAGGAAATGCTGAGTTGGGCTTGGCTGCAGAGAATTTTATGCTAATAAGCAGAAAGTAACAGAGAAAATAAGTTTTTGACAGAAGTTGAGGTAATATCTTGATCCAAAAGGATCATCCCAAAGGCCTAGGAAGAGAGTGATAATCATAATACAAAGCCAAGTGATGAAAATCAGAACACCAGATTAAAGCAAGAATATTCTGTTCATCAATTCATTCCACTTACCATGTGCCAGACACTGTTCAGGGAATCTTGCAGATCATTTTTAGAATTCTGCCTACCACACCTCAGTACTTTAATAATATCCAGCAGATTGAAGGCACTCTGAACTAGATCCTGTGCCCCCTTAACTAAAAATCTCATAATGTCTTCCCATTGACACATGGTATAGTTTATGGACAAATGATTCAAAATAAAGAATGGAAAGCAGAACCTGAACAAAATTCTTACCAAATGAAAATGACTTTTTAATGACTGCTCAGAGCTGTAGCTCTTTAGAGAGGCTGGTCACAGTTGTGGTTTAAGTGCAGAAGATGCTGTATGTGGCTTCTTGCAAGCTGAACAACACTGAAAATCTTTATGTAGAAGCATTTTGTAAATAAATGCTATACAAATGAAAGATATTAACATGCAGAACTAGACAATTTTCTTGTGCCTTCTGATTTTTCTTATCATTCCCTATTGATAGCATTTATTGTTCACTCCATGATGAATATATGTCACAACGTGGCAGCTTAGAAAGCCATTAGAATGCTGACAGTCTTGGGCAAGTTTTCATTCTAGTTAGTATGTCATTCCCTGAATCTCTGATACAAATAGAATTTTAAAATTCAGGACCACATTTGTTTTCATTCATTTATTTTGTTTTTTCAAATGTTAACAGGATATTCCTTCTAACAACCTTGCCAAATTATTCTCTCAAGCTCCAGATTGCATTCTCAATATTGAACTCATGAAGTTATGTTTTTCTACTCCTCTTCCTGTTTAAGAGATTTAGCCTTGTCAACCTTTCCATTAAGTGGCAACTCAAGGGTCGGAAGGTAGAGAATGAACCTTCTCAGCAAGGCTTAATAATAAGGATAGGAAAATTAAGACTCTTTCAACCTTGGCAAAAGTAAAAATACAGTAATTATCTCATAACTTTAATTGGTATATGCAATCTGTATAAATTATTCTAAACAAAATATCTCTTCCACCTTTACAATAGGGATTTTGGCAGGAAATACTTATAACAGTTTATGTTATTTGGTTGACATAAACCCAGTCTTACACTAGACATCCAGGAGTTTTAAAATTTTAATATTTTATCATTGTGTGAGAACTGACTCTGGGTTGGACAGATGTTCTGTAATACTTCCAGGAGACAAAAAAATCTTATTTGAATTTTCAGCTACAGTTTTTAGCATATTGACCTGCTTCTCTCCACATTTTTTACAATCTATGATTTGTTTATCAGTTTTATTTTATGTATATCTTGAGCTTTACCAAATTCACTTAGAGATAAGCATGAAAATTTTTATAAATAAATAATATAGTAATTCTTAGACTTTGCATAAATTTCTCATGTATGAACTGAAAAGCAGATGTAGGGGGAAAATTTCTCAAAATGTAATCCATAATAAATTCTAACAAACAAAAATATTTCTTAGGAATTTTTATTAGAAAATCTTTCATACATTTACAATGTTTGAGTCTACCTTTACAGGGTTCATTTTTATACATGTTAATTTTAGTGTACACTTTATTCTTAATGAATGAATCTTGTCTCATAACTGAAGAAAGAAGGAATTATCATGAAGGTTAGTGTCTAAGAAAATGTTTCATAACCAAAGAAAATATTTCAGTACATTAGATATTTCTAGGAAATGAATAGTCAAAAGAATAAAAAACATAAAATTGTTTATTTAAAAGAAAACATTTTTAAATTGTTCTTTGAGTGTTAGTCAATCACAATCTGGTGTTATCTACAGTCACTGGACTTTGTTTGTTTGGAGGTGAGGGTTACATTCACTGTTAACTGATTTGTTCATATGTATTTTATTTCTTTATCAATACAAATTTCCCATAAATAGCTTAAAACGCTTGTTTATGTGAATATTTTCCAAAGTTCAAAGAAAATTCTTAACTTGAAAAAATTTTATTTAGATAACTCATTCTTAATTATTCTTGCCAACTTAGTCAATGTATCCCCTGATCAATGAATCAGTGTTAATTCCTTAACATTATTTTCTATTTCTATGTTCTTAGTGTCTCTTCTCTGATTTCACAACTACTTATCAAAACAAACAGCTTATCCTGTTTCACTGCTCTCAACATCTTTCATAATTGCCCTGTGAAGTTTAAAGTTGCAGATAATTCACATATGAAATATACTGTCTTTAATCTATCCCATTTCCTCAAATTCTCTGATTTCAATGAAACCTGAAATCTAATTTAAAGCAAAGTTCAAAATAAGATCTGTATAACATCCATGGCAGTATTTTCACTTTGAAGATTTATGGCATGCTACAGCCTAGCTTTTTTAACAGGAATGAAAAAAGTAAACATCAAAAAGAGGGGATTCTAGCTCAAAGTAATTTGAGAACTCATAAGAAATCACTTGTCGGCTTTAAATTAATCATTCATTCCACTCTTGACTAATTGCTTTTCAGAGCAGTGAATTTCAAGGTACAATTTCATGGCCACTATCATTATTCTTGGAAAACAATGGAAATGCAAATGATATTATGACCAAAGACAGATACACAATTCCATTTCCAAAATGGCAGATTCTGGAAAGTTATGTGCTATTTTTAATAAATTTGAGAACTTATTGTTAAAGTAATGGGCAATGACCATGTAGGATAAAAAATGAGGATAATTGAGAATCAACATGAGTTCCCTGGGAGGAAATTAATCCAAAGTAACATAATGTTGCTCTACTGGCAGCATCCTATGGCAGGATGTCTCCCTGGAAGTTCTCTGCTCCCAGGCATGGGTCCCTGGGCTTCCTGCCTCAGAAGCACACAGCAGCTGGCACTGTGGGAAGGTGAAGAGCTTCCCCAATGATTATTCTTCCAAGCTTGTACACCTCACAGCCTTCCTCGGCTACAAGACCGGCATGACCCACATGGTGAGGGAGGTCGATAGGCCAGGGTGCAAGGTGAACAAGAAGGAAGTTGTGGAGACTGTGACCATTGTGGAGCTGCTGCCTGTGGTACTGTGGGCATTGTGGGCTATGTGGAAACACCTTGAGGCCTCCAGACCTTTAAGACCATCTTTGCTGAGCATTTCAGCAATGAATGCAAAAGGCACTTCTATAAAAACTGGCATAAATGTAAGACAAAAGCCTTTACCAAATGATGCAAGAAGTGGCAGAATGTAACGGCAAGAAGCAGCTGGAGAGGGACTTCAGCAGCATGAAGAAGTACTACCAGGTCATCTGTGTCATTGCCCACACCAAGAGGTGTCTGCTTCCTATACACCAGAAGAAGGTCCACCTCATGGAGATCCAGGTGAACAGAGGCACTGTGGCAAAAAAAAACTGGACTGGACTGGTGAGAGGCTATAGTGGCATGTCCCTATGATTCAAGTGTTTGGGCAGGATAAGATGATTGCTTTCACTGGGGTGACCAAGGGCAAAGGCTACATAGGGGTCACCCGCCATTGGCACACCACGAAGCTGCCCCATAAGACCCACCAAGGGCTGCATAAAGTTGCCTGTATTGGGATACAGGCAACTTTATGCAGCCCTTGGTGGGCTGTCCGGGTGGCCTTCTCTGTGGCTCAGGCTAGGCAGGAAGGCTACCATCACCACACTGAGATCAACAAGAAGATCTACAAGATCGGCCAGGGCTACCTCATCAAGGACAGAAAACTGATCAAGAAAAATGTCTCTACTGATAAGGATCTGTCTGACAAGAGCATCAAACCTCTGTGTGGCTTTGTCCACTACGTTGAAGTGACCAATGACTTTGTCATGCTCAAAGGCTGCATGGTAGGAACCAAGAAGCAAGTGCTCACCCTGTATGAATCCTTTCTGGTGCAGACCAAATGGCAGGCCCTGAAGAAGATTGACTTCAAGTTTATTGACACCACCTCCAAATTTGGCCATGGTTGCTTCCAGACTGTGGAGGAGAAGAAAGTATTCATGGGACCCCTTAAGAAGGACAGAATTGCAAAGGAAGAAGGGGTCTAATGTCAGAACAGATTGCACAGCTGATAGAATCTCAATAAAATTATTTTCCAGTGGGGGGGGTAGTTACATAACGTTTTTTCTCTGATAAATTTTTAATGTTACTGATCAGCAAATCACTGCCAAGATGATGTATTAATTTCAACAAAGAAAAGTATCACATAATACCCTTAGAAATAAAGTAATACATATTAACTTTAATAGCACTCATTTTAATTAATTAATTGATTTTGGCTGTGATGAGTCTCAGTTGCAGCATGTGGGATCTTTCACTCTTTTTAAATTTATTTATTTATTTATTTTTGCTGCATTGGGTCCCAGTTGCAGCACGTGGGATATTTTATTGTGGTGGGCAGGCTCTTTGTTGTAGCAATGTGGGCTTCTCTCTAGTTGTGGCACTCGGGCTCCAGAATGCGTGGGCTCAGTAGTTGCAGTGCATGGGCTTAGTACCCCCACAGCATGTGGGATCTTAGTTCCCTGACCAGGGATTGAACCCATGTCCTCTGCATTGGAAGGTGGATTCTTAACCACTGGACCACAAGGGAAGTCCCCCAGTAATAGTACTCTTAAGAGGATTACTTAAGTATTAATTAATGGCTATAGATCATGCTGAATAAAGCTTCAATTATAGCGCTGTAGTTTTCTGACTCTATTTGGTAGCACTTAATAATTAACTGGATGAGAAAAATGATTTTCAAATCAGATAGTAATTTTTAATATCAGTTAGATATCTAAAGCTGAAAAGATTTGTTAGAGTGATGTTCACGAACAGCTAAAGTCCCTCCAACCAAAATCAACAAGATAATGAATAAAGATATATAAAAATAATCTAAGAAATTTTACACAGTCCATTATGCAAAATCTGGTTTCATAGCAGGTCCTATGAAAAAAATATCCAGAGGATTGATTTATTCACGATTTTAATTTTCATTCACTCATTTAATAAATATTTATCACCATGTCCTATTCTGGGTACTGGAAATATAATAGTGAATCAGAAAAATAAAGACTCTTTTCTTCTAAGCTTACATTTTAATAGGTTGTAGCATAATATTAAAAAATAAATAAATAAACAAGATAATTTCAAATAGAAATAAGATTCAAACTATTTTGACTAGAAGTAGTGCTGAGGACTAATTTAGGCTAGGTCAGGAATGCCCACTGAGGATACGATATTTGAGCTCAGAATACTAAAATGAAGGATCTAGATATAGGAAAATCAGGAGTTAACGTTTTAAGGCAGAGAAAACATCATATGTGAACACCTTAGGCGGGGGAGGATGAGCTTGGCCAAGTAAAGAAAGTGGCAAGTGGTAGAATAAAAAGATAACAATGATTGTGCAGAGTAAGATCATTTAAGAATTTTAGACTTCTGGGAAGATGGCAGAAGAGTAAGACATGGAGATCACCTTCCTCCCCACAGATACACCAAAAATACACCTACGTGTGGAACAACTCCTACGGAGCACCTACTGAACGCTGGCAGAAGACCTCAGACCTCCCAAAAGGCAAGGAACCCCCCACGTACCTGGTTAGGGCAAAAGAAAAAAATAAACAGAGACAAAAGTATAGGGACGGGTCCTGCACCAGCAGGAGGGAGCTGTGAAGGAGGAAAAGTGTCCACACACTAGGAAACCCCTTCACGGGTGGAGTCTGCGGGTGGCAAAGTGGGGGAGCCTCGGAGCTGCATAGGAGAGCACAGCAACAGGGGTGTGGAGGGCAAAGCGGAGAGATTCCAGCGCAGAGGATCAGGGCCGACCGGCACTCACCAGCCGAGAGGCTTGTCTGCTCGCCCGCTGGGGTGGGCGGGGCTGGGAGCTGAGGCTCCGGGAGAGGAGTGGGGTTGGCGGCAGGAACACAGCCTGCAGGGCATTAGTGCACCGCGGCTAGCCGGGAGGGAGTCCGGGGAAAAGTCTGGACCTGCCGAAGAGGCAAGAGACTTTTTCTTCCCTCTTTGTTTCCTGGTGTGTGAGGAGAAGGGATTAAGAATGCTGCTTAAGGGAGCTCCAGAGATGGGGCGTGAGCTGTGGCTAAAAGGGTGAACCCCAGAGACAGACATGAGACGCTAAGGCCACTGCTGCCGCCACCAAGAAGCATGTGTGCGAACACAGGTCACTATCCACACCCCCCTTCCAGGGAGCCTGTGCAGCCCGCCACTGCCAGGGTCCTGGGATCCAGGGACAACTCCCCCGGGAGAACGCATGGCACGCCTCAGGCTAGCAATGTCACACCAGCCTCTGCTGCCACAGGCCCGCCCCGCACACTGTGACCCTCCCTACCCCCAGCCTGAGTGAGCCAGCACCTCCGAATCAGCGGCTCCTTTAACCCCGTCCTGTCTGAGCAAAGAACAGATGCCCTCCGGTGACCTACAAGCACAGGTGGGGCCAAATCCAAAGCTGAGCCCCTGGGAGCTGTGAGAACAAAGAAGAGAAAGGGAAATCTCTCCCAGCAGCCTCAGAAGCAGCGGACTAAAGCTCCACAATCAACTTGATGTACCCTGCATCTGTGGAATACATGAATAGACAATGAATCATCCCAAATTAAGGAGCCATGTGGATGAAAGGCTCTTGGTGCTGCAGCCAGGAATTAGTGGTGTGTCTCTGAGGTGGGAGAGTCAACTTCAGGACACTGGTCCACAAGAGGCCTCCCAGCTGCACATAATATCAAATGGTGAAAATCTCCCAGAGATCTAGATCTTAACGCCAGCACCCAGCTTCACTCAACGACCAGCAAGCTACAGTGCTGGACATCCTATGCCAAACAACTAGCAAGACACGAACACAACACCACCCATTAGCAGAGAGGCTGCCCCAAATCATAATACGTCTACAGACACCCCAAAACACACCACCAGACATGGACCTGCCCACCAGAAAGACAAGATCCAGCCTCATACACCAGAACACAGGCACTAGTACCCTCCACCAGGAAGCCTACACAACCCACTGAACCAATCTTAGCCACTGGGGACAGACACTAAAAACAACAGGAACTACGAACCTTTGGCCTACAAAGAGGAGACCCCAAACACAGTAAAATAAGCAAAATGAGAAGGCAGAAAAACACACAGCAGATGAAAGAGCAAGATAAAAACCCAACAGACCTAACAAATGAAGAGGAAATAGGCAGTCTACCTGAAAAAGAATTCAGAATAATGATAGTAAAGATGATCCAAAATCTTGGAAATAGAATAGAGAAAATGCAAGAAACAGTTAACAAGCACCTAGAAGAACTAAATATGAAACAAACAATGATGAACAACACAATAAATGAAATGAAAAATACTCTAGATGGGATCAATAACAGAATAACTGAGGCAGAAGAACGGATAAGTGACCTGGAAGATAAAATAATGGAAATAACTACTGCAGAGCAGAATAAAGAAAAAAGAATGAAAAGAACTGAGGACAGTCTCAGAGACCTCTGGGACAACATGAAACACACCAACATTCGAATTATAGGGGTTCCAGAAGAAGAAGAGAAAAAGAAAGGGACTGAGAAAATATTTGAAGAGATTATAGTTGAAAACTTCCCTAATATGGGAAAGGAAATAGTTAATCAAGTCCAGGAAGCACAGAGAGTCCCATACAGGATAAATCCAAGGAGAAATATGCCAAGACACATATTAATCAAACTGTCAAAAATTAAATACAAAGAAAGCATACTAAAAGCAGCAAGGGAAAAACAACAAATAACACACAAGGGAATCCCCTAAGGTTAACAGCTGATCTTTCAGCTGAAACTCTGCAAGCCAGAAGGGAGTCGCAGGACATATTGAAAGTGTTGAAGGAGAAAAGCCTGCAACCAAGATTACTCTACCCAGCAAGGATCTCATTCAGATTTGATGGAGAAATTAAAACCTTTACAGACAAGGAAAAGCTGAGAGTTCAGCACCACCAAACCAGTTCTACAACAACTGAAAGGAACTTCCCTAGGCAAGAAACAAAAAAGAAGGAAAAGACCTACAATAACGAACACAAAACAATTAAGAAAATGGGAATGGGAACACACATATCGATAATTACCTTAAATATAAATGGACTAAATGCTCCCACCAAAAGACACAGATTGGCTGAATGGATACAAAAACAAGAAGCATATATTTGCTGTCTACAAGAGACCCACTTCAGACCTAGAGACACATACAGACTGAAAGTAAGGGGATGGAAAAAGGTATTTCATGCAAATGGAAACCAAAAGAAAGCTGGAGTAGCAATCCTCATATCAGACAAAATAGACTTTAAAATAAAGACTAATAGAAGAGACAAAGAAGGACACTACATAATGATCAAGGGATCGATCCAAGAAGATATAACAATTGTAAATATTTATGCACCCTACATAGGAGCACCTCAATACATAAGGAAAATACTAAGAGCCATAAAAGGGGAAATTGACAATAACACATTCATAGTAGGGGACTTTAACATCCCACTTTCGCTAATGGACAGATCATCCAAAATGAAAATAAAAAAGGAAACACAAGCTTTAAATGATACACTAAACAAGATGGACTTAATTGAGATTTATAGGACATTCCATCCAAAACCAACAGAATACACAATTTTCTCAAGTGCTCATGGAACATTCTCCAGGATAAGTCATATCTTGGGTCACAAATCAAGCCTTGGTAAATTTAAGGAAATTGAAATTGTATCAAGTATCTTTTCAGACCACAATGCTATGAGACTACATATCAATTACAGGAAAAGATCTGTAAAAAATACAAACACATGGAGGCTAAACAATACACTACTTAATAACGAAGTGATCACTGAAGAAATCAAAGAGGAAATCAAATAATACCTAAAAACAAATGAGAATGGAGACACGATGACTCAAAATCTATGGGATGCAGCAAAAGCAGTTCTAAGAGGGAAGTTTATAGCAATACAATCCTACCTTTAGAAACAGGAAACATCTCGAATAAACAACCTAACCTTGCACCTCAAGCAATTAGAGAAAGAAGAACAAAAAAACCCCAAAGTTAGTGGAAGGAAAGAAATCATAAAAATCAGATCAGAAATAAATGAAAAAGGAATGAAGGAAATGATAACAAAGATCAATAAAACTAAAAGCTGGTTCTTTGAGAAGGTAAACAATATTGATAAACCATTAGCCAGACTCATCAAGAAAAAAAGGGAGAAGACTCAAATCAATAGAATTAGAAATGAAAAAGAAGTAACAACTGACACTGCAGAAATATAAAAGATCACGAGAGATTACTACAAGCAACTCTATGCAAATAAAATGGACAACATGGAAGAAATGGACACATTCTTAGAAAGGCACAATCTGCCAAGACTGAATCAGGAAGAAATAGAAAATATGAATAGACCAATCACAAGCACTGAAATTGAAACTGTGATTAAAAATCTTCCAACAAGCAAAAACCCAGGACCAGATGGCTTCACAGGCAAATTCTATCAAACATTTAGAGAAGAGCTCTCACCTATGCTTCTCAAACTCTTCTAACATATAGCAGAGGGAGGAACACTCCCCAACTCATTCTATGAGGCCACCATCACCCTGATACCAAAACCAGACAGGGATGTCACAAAGAAAGAAAACTACAGGCCAATATCACTGATGAACATAGATGCAAAAATCCTCAACAAAATACTAGCAAACAGAATCCAACAGCACATTAAATGGATCATACACCATGATCAAGTGAGGTTTATTCCAGGAATGCAAGGATTCTTCAATATATGCAAATCAATCAACATGATACACCATATTAACAAACTGAAGGAGAAAAACTATATGATCATCTCAATAGATGCAGAGAAAGCTTTTGACAAAATTCAACCCCGATTTATGATAAAAACCCTCCAGAAAGAAGGCATAGAGGGAACTTTCCTCAACATAATATAGGCCATATATGACAAACCCACAGCCAACATCATCCTCAATGGTGAAAAACTGAAAGCATTTCCACTAAGATCAGGAGCAAAGCAAGGTTGCCCACTCTCACCACTCTTATTCAACATAGTTTTGGAAGTTTTAGCCACAGCAATCAGAGAAGAAAAGGAAATAAAAAGAATCCAAATCAGAAAAGAAGAAGTAAAGCTGTCACTGTTTGCAGATGACATGATACTATACATAGAGAATCCTAAAGATGCTACCAGAAAACTACTAGAGCTAATCAATGAATTTGGTAAAGTAGCAGGATACAAGATTAATGCACAGAAATCTCTGGCATACCTATACACTAAGGATGAAAAACCTGAAAGTGAAATCAAGAAAACACTCCTATTTACCATTGCAACAAAAAGAATAAAATATCTAGGAATAAACCTACCTAAGGAGAAAAAAGACCTGTATGCTGAAAATTATAAGACACTGATTAAAGAAATTAAAGATGATACAAATAGATGGAGAGATATACCATCTTCTTGGATTGGAAGAATCAACCTTGTGAAAATGACTCTACTACACAAAGCAATCTACAGATTCAATGCAATCCTTTTCAAACTACCACTGGCATTTTTCACAGAACTAGAACAAAGAATGTCACAATTTGTATGGAAGCAGAAAAGACCCCGAATAGCCAAAGCAATCTTGAGAATGAAAAACAGAGCTGGAGGAATCAGACTCCCTGACTTCAGACTATACTACAAAGCTACAGTAATCAAGACAGTATGGTACAGGCACAGAAATAGAAATATAGATCAATGGAACAGGATAGAAAGCCCAGAGATAAACCCACGCACATATGGTCACCTTATCTTTGATAAAGGAGGCAGGAATATACAGTGGAGAAAGGACAGCCTCTTCAATAGGTGGTGCTGGGAAAACTGGACAGGTACATGTAAAAGTATGAGATTAGATCACTCCCTAACACCACACACAAAAATAAGCACAAAATGGATTAGACCTAAGTCTAAGGCCAGAAACTATCAAACTCTTAGAAGAAAACATAGGCAGCACACTCTAAGACATAAATCACAGCAAGGTCCTTTTTGACCCACCTCCTAGAGAAATGGAAATAAAAACAAATGTAAACAAATATGACCTAATAAAACTTAAAAGCTTTTGTACAGCAAAGGAAACCATAAACAAGACCAAAAGATAACCCTCAGAATGGCAGAAAATATTTGCAAATGAAGCAACTGATGAAGGATTAATCTCCAAAATTTATAAGCAGCCCATGCACCTTAATAACAAAAGAACAAACAACCCAACCCAAAAATGGGCAGAAGACCTAAATAGACATTTCTCCAAAGAAGATATACAGATTGCCAACAAACACATGAAAGAATGCTCAACATCACTAATCATTAGAGAAATGCAAATCGAAACTACAATGAGATATCACCTCACACCGGTCAGAATGGCCATCATCAAAAAATCTAGAAATAATAAATGCTGGAGAGGGTATGGAGAAAAGGGAAACCTCTTACACTGTTGTTGGGAATGTAAATTGTTACAACCACTGTGTAGAACAGTATGGAAGTTCCTTAAAAAACTACAAATAGAACTACCATATGACCCAGCAATCCCACTACTGGGCGTATACCCTCAGAAAACCATAATTCAAAAAGAGTCATGTACCAAAGTGTTCATTGAAGCTCTATTTACAATGGCCCAGAGATGGAAACAACCTAAGTGTCCATCATCGGATGAATGGATAAAGAAGATGTGGCACATATATACAATGGAATATTACTCAGCCATAAAAAGAAATGAAATTGAGCTATTTGTAATGAGGTGGATAGACCTAGAGTCTGTCATACAGAGTGAAGTAAGTCAGAAAGAGAGAGACAAATACCGTATGGTAACACATATATATATGGAATTTAAGAAAATAAAATGTCATGAAAAACCTAGGGGTGAAACAGGAATAAAGAAACAGATTTACTAGAGAATGGACTTGAGGCTATGGGGAGGGGGAAGGGTAAACGGTGACAAAGCGAGAGAGAGGCATGGACATATATACACTACCAAACGTAAGGTAGATAGCTAGTAGGAAGCAGCCGCATAGCACAGGGAGATCAGCTCGGTGCTTTGTGACCGCCTGGAGGGGTGGGATAGGGAGGGTGGGAGGGAGGGAGACGCAAGCAGGAAGAGTTATGGGAACATATGTATATATATAACTGATTCATTTTGTTGTGAAGCTGAAACTAACATACCATTGTAAAGCAATTATACTCTAATAAAGATGTTAAAGTGAAAAAAAAAAAAAAAAAAAAGAAATGAAGCATATGACCACGCAGAAACTTGTACACAAATATTCATGGCAGCATTATTCACAAGAGCTGAAAGATGGAAACAAGCTAAATGCCCATCAACTGATGAATGGATAACCAAAATACAGTATATCCACACAGCAGAATATTATTCAACAATAAAAGGAATGGAATACTGATACGACAAGGATGAAGTTTGAAAACGTTAAGTGGAAGAAGCCGGTCGCAAAAAAAAACCCACATATGCTATGATTCCATTTATATGAAATGCCCAGAATAAGCAATCCATAGAGACAGAATGTAAATTAGGGTTGCCTGGGGCTGGGGGACAGGGGACTGGGGAGTGGCCACTAATGGGCACAGGGTTTCCTTTGGAGATGATTAAAATATGAAACTCTGTAACTATACTAAAAAACATTGAATTGTACACTCAACAGGTGAACTGTGTGATATGTGAATTATAGCTTAATAAAGCTGTTACATTAAAAAAAAAAGAGCTATACAGTTTATCTTTTACTGATATTCTCCAACATTTTATTATGAAAATTTTCAAACATACAAAAAGTTGAACGATTTTATAGTGAGCACCCATACCCATGTCTTAGATTCTACCATTAACATTTTACTAATTTACTGTATCATATATCCATCCATTTATCCATCTCTCTATCCATCCACCAATCTATCTTATTTTTGTGATCTATTTTGAAATTGCAGACATGAGTACACATCTAAATATTTCAGCCAAGTAAATCATTAACTAGAGTTCAATATTTGTTTACATTTTTTCTTTTGAGGTAATATACATGAGTGAAACACCCAGGTCTTGTGTATAGTCACTAGTTTTGACCAATGCTTGTACTTGTTTAACCCAAATCCCTATTGTTATAAGAAAAAAAAAAAAGAATTTTACAGGTCATAAAAAAGAAATCTGATTTTATCCCAAGTAAAATGGGAAATTCCTAGAGCATCTTGAGTAGGAAAGTAATATGATTATATCGTATCCATTTGACAGATCATCCCAGTTTCTCTACAGAGAAAAGGACAGTGAGAGGCCAAGAGTTGACACAAAGAAATTTATTAAGAGTAATCCTGGTGAAATAATTGTGACTTAGACCAGAATGGTGTCAATGGGAATGAAAATAATTGAATGGATTTAGAATGTAATCTGAGGGTGAACCAAACAGAGTGAGTGAGAAATTAAACATGAGGATGCAGAGAAGACTCAAGAGTGACCCTTGGTTATAGGGATTAAAGAACGAGGTAAATTGTGGTAGAATTTACTTAAATCGGGGAAATATAGTGTAGGAATATGTTAAATTTAAGAAATCATTTGGGTATTCAAATTTAGTATTAAAATAGATCATTCAATATTAATGTACTCAGTACAAATTAAGCTCATTGGAGACGTCAGATCTAATGATACAGATTCTGTAGATGTCAGCAAATAGATGGGACAATGCCATTGAAGAATACATGAGAAAATGTAGAAGTAGAAAAATGGAAGAAATAGGGTAAAGCCCTGTGACATTTTAATATTTTGAGGTCAAACAGAGAAGTAAGGACCAGTAAAGCAGTTTGAGAAGGAGGAATAAGAGAAAAAAATCAGGAGAATATAGTGTTACAGAGGCCAAGACAAGAGGTGGTTTCAAGAATAAAGAAGTGATCAGCTAAATAAGGTATTGCCAAGAAGTTAGGTAAGATAAGGAAAGATAAGTGACCATAGGACTTCTTCTGGCCATAGAGGATAAGATAATACAGACCAACCCATCCACTAATAATAACTAAAAGTGGTAAAATATTAAAATAATATGTAATACTTAGTGATAAATCTGACAAAAGATATGCAAGACCTGTACACTGAAGACTACAAAATACCACAGAAAGAAACTGAAAGACATGTAAATAAATGGAGAGTGGAGAGAGACAATTCGTTCATCTTTTGAGAAATTCCGTGCTTTTAAGATGTCATTTTCCTCAAATTGATCTATAGCTCCAATGCCATTCTGATCAAAGCAGGTATATTTTTGTGTAAAAAAAAAAAAAATGGAGAGCTAATCCTAAAATGCGCCTAGAAATGCAAAGGACCTACAGTAGACAAAACAAATTTGACAAAGAAAAAAATTGGAAGACTTATATTACCTGATTTCAAGAATTATTTTAAAGCTTAAGTAGATAAGGCTGTGCAGTATTGACATCAAGAGATACGAATCCAGGAAACAGCACGGATAGTCCAGAAATAGTTCCACACAAATGAGGTCAATTGTTTTTTGACAAAGTTGCAAAGGCCATTCAGTAAAGAAAGAATAGTCTTTTCTATAAATATTGTTATAATTATTTAGAAGTCTATATTAAAAATAAAAGTGAATTTCAATCCATTCTTTGCATGATTTACAAAAATTATTTTATGGTATATAAGAAACCTAATTTCAAGAACAAAAACTAAATGTTCCGAAAGCAAACAGGAGAAAACTTTAGTCAATGATATATATGACACCAAAAGCAAGATCTAATTGAAATTAATAAATAACACTTCATCAAAATTGAGAACCTCTGCTCTTCAAAAGACACTTAAGAGAATTAAAAGACAAGCTATAGGCTTGGAAAAAATATTTTAAAATTACATATTTGATCAAATCTTTATATTCAGAATATTTTTAATGTAAAGAAGACTCTCAAAACTCAACAATAAATGTACACAACTCAATAGCAAATGTACACAAGACATAAAGAGAAATTTCACTAAGAAAGATGTACAATTAGCACATAAGTAAGAGGAGAGTTACTCAATATCGTTAATCATCAGGAAAATGCAAATTCAAACTGCTATGAGGTACCACAAAATAACTACTAAACTGGCTAAAATTTGAAAGATTGACCATATCAACGGTTGGCAAAGATGTGAAGACAACTGAAACTGCATACACTGCTGATAGGTATGTAATGTGATACAACCTGTTTGAAAAAGTTTGACACTTTAAGAAATTATACATACACCTACAATCAGATTCAGCCATTCTACTCTTAGGTATTTACTCATGAGAAATGAAAACAAATGTCCATATAAAAACATGTACAGGGATGTTTATGGAATCTATATTTATAATGTCCAAATTTATAAACAATACAATATCTATAAAAAGGTTAATAGATAAATTATGATGTATTCATATAACAAAATACCATTCAGCAATAAGAATGTTGAAGAATGGTTGCATACAACAACATAGATAAATCTTAAAACTATTATGCTTAGTGAAAGAAGCCAGATAAAAAAGAACACATTGTATATGATCCCATTTTTACAAAATTATTTAAAATAAATGCCAATCCATAGTTACAGAAAGCAGAGCAGGGATTGCTGGAGCCCAGGAGTGTTCAAGGAAGGAGAGCAAGGAGAGAATATGAAGTTGTCCAATGAAAGTGTTGGGGGTGATTTTATGTTTATTTTGATTGTGGCAATGATTTTAAAGGTACATGTATATGTCAAACTTGTCTGGCTGTATAATGTATTCTAAGCTTCTATATCAATTAACCTCAAAAAATATTTTAAAAGTAAAAACATTCCCCCTGACTATGAAAATGAGAACCAAGGGAGATTTTTATTGTACTCCCTTTTAAATTTTTTTGGATTTGTACCATGCAAATGTTCTTCCCATTCAAAGTGCAATTAATTAAAAATTTCTGTCCAACCTGTTCCACATAAGATACTAATCTTGGTATCATTCACTACTAACAGCTTTCTCTTTCTTTTCAGTCATCTTTGTTTAATCAACACAGAATTCTGTCGATTCTGTCTTAGAACCATCTTTGAATCTATTTCTCCCCTATTTTCACAGCTCTTGTCTAACTTTGTCAACTTTCGTAAATGTCATCTTCTTGCTGAAGTCTTTTCTGTGATTTTCAAGGTGATTGCCTTGGTCTTTGGACTTGGTCTTTTGACAGATTTCTGTAACAGATTTTGGAATATTTATTACAAATAAATAATATGTATTTGTTCCTATGTCCATCTCCCCAAGACAATGTCTTATTCCTATTCAACAAATATTTGTTTCAGTGAATGTGAAGAATGGTTAAATGAAAATATTTCTCCTGGAAGGATTATCTAGGGGAGATATAACTGCTTTCATCTATTTTAAAAGTTATCATTTTTAGATATCATACAAAATAAGTTATCATACTTATTTTGTGTTTCTTAAAGATGTAAACCATAGGAAATAAATGGAGAATAATTTTGATTAACCAAAGAAATAATATATTTAAAATCTATTTCAATTAGATAATAAACACATAAAACCAGTAAATTTAAAAGATTAAGTATTACAGGTAAAACAAGAGTTCCTTTCATGTAACATATTCAATTTCTGCCCTTACCTTACCCCTTGCCAAAAATAACCATTATCATGGGGTTGATGTGTATCCCTCCAGACTGTTAAATTAATTTATTCATCACTAGACTTTCCCCTAAATAAAATAAACTGCCCCATGAGGTAATGGAGGTGATTTCCTCCATCATAGTCAGCTGGATGTCCAAATGTTATAAAGACTCTCAATGCAAAACCTATATTAGTAAGAAATTTGAATTTGGTCTCAAATATGTCTTCCAGGAATATTATTATGTAATTATATATTTCTACACCTGCAAATATGTATATTTTGTCCACTTTACCATTCTCAAACTGGAGCAACTATTTAGAACCCAAACTCTTAGGACTTTAGATCTTAAAACAAAAATATATGTATTCAAGTAACACCTTCTTGTATTCTTTCATTGTCTTTCAAGACTCCCAGTTCTCATACTTTTAACAGTTTCATTCTTTTAAGATCTGCAAGTGACTAGATGTAAAAAAAACTTCCATAGCATTACTAATAACCCTTTTCAGAATGTGTTGACACCCAACTTTTTGGAATGAAACTGAGCTGTTCTAAATGATCTGGTTATAAATATGTGATTTTGTGATTTATAATAAAAATATATATTTGGTCTTCATCACTATTTTTGGCACAGCGCTCCTAAAACCCCTAGAATTTCCTAAGTGATAAGATCCATAAAGGTGTCTTTGGTTATGTCAATGAGGTAACTTTTGGACTCCACCTAAGGATGGGAGCTCTTTGCAGGTGGAGCCAACACAGTGATTGATGGGTTGAAACTTTCAGTTTCACTCCTTCAACCTCTGGAGAGGGGAGAGGGACTAGGGGTTGAATCAATCACCAATGACCAATGATTAAATCAACCATGCCTATGTAAGGAAGCCTCCATAAAAACACAAAATAATGGGGTTCAGAGAGCTTCTGGGTGGGTGAACAACACGTGGAGGTTCAGGGGGAGTGGCACACCCGGAGAGGAAACTTTGTGTTCTTTCCTCATATCTTTCCCTAGATCTCTTTCAACTGGCTGCTCCTGAGTTATACCCTTTATAATAAATCCATAATCTAGTAAGTAAACTCTTTCTGTGAGGTATATGAGCTGCTCTAGCAAATTAATCAAACCCAATGAACCTCTGATTCATAGCCAGTTGGTCAAAAGCCCAAGTAAGGTGGTACCTGAAGTGTGGTGGGGAGTGGTGGATATGATGCTATCTCCAGGTAAATAGTTTCAGAATTGAGTTGAATTGTAGAATACCTAGCTTGTGTCTGGGGGATTGCTTGCTGTTTGTGTGGGGAAAGACCCAATCACTCCCATCTTGGACTTGATCCAGGAACCTGATAGAAAATAAACAACCATACTCATTTTCATATGTGACATTTTCCAATTATAGACTGTCAATGAAAAAAATTAATCAATAGTCAATCAAAGAAAGAAATGGAAAATTTTATTCCAGCCAACCTAAGGATTATAACCTGGGAGATAGTCTTTCAGAAAGCTCTGAGGACTGTTCTGCCTGTTAGATGTCAAAGCACAGTCATATAAGTTTTTGAGACAAAGGGTTTGTGGACTAGGAATGTTGCCTGACATTCCAGCAAACAAAGAATGTTGCCTGGCACCCCGTTTCTATAAGGATAAAGCTATCAGCCACAGCAGTTGCCCGCTGATGGTACACCCTGAGGGGAATTCAAGATGGAGAAAAACAGGAAGCATTCTGTGCTTTGAACACTGGTTCTTAATATTTAAGATGCATATCTAAGGAATAAATTCAAGGAACCCAGATCCTTGTATCTTCCCAGGTATAGAAAAATAATTAAATAGAGTTGTCTGTTTTTTTGTGTGATTAACAATAATCTTTTGATGTTCTACTACATGTTTTTTGCAGCAAAAGTACTCCTATATATCTTGGCTTCTCCCTTACCTCTTTGAAGCAGTTCTTGAGAGTGACCTGAGAGGCTGTCTCCTGAGATATAGCCCTCAGTATGATCCCCAAGTAAAACCTAACTCACAATCTTTAGGTTGTGTGTTTTTCTTCAGTAGACAGTTTGTACATCAAAGTAACATACTGATGGTTTATAATTCAACAAGGTGAGTAGTGGGTCATCATGATCCCTTACAAGATTGAGAAACAAATGTTATCTCCTAAGGAGGAGTTACCTGGCTGGTGCCAAGAAGAAATTGCTTTTTCTTTCCTTTTCCTTTCTTTCTTTTTTTCTTTGTTTTTTGTTTGTTTGTTTTTGCAAGTAGGCATTCCTGTGTCTTCCATGGGGATCTAGATAACGTATAATACAGATATACAGTGCACACTAACTGGGAGGGGGTAATAGCTCAAATGGACAGAGAATTTAAGAATTTTCTTGTCCTGCTTTAAAAATAATTTTATTTAATCAAATCAAAATACCTATAAAACTGTCCAATTCATTGTGCATGCATAGATGTCTTAAAATGTCAGAAGTACTAAACAGCTGCAATGTGTCTGTATTACCAAAATTATAATAATTCCTATATTATAAAGTAGTATAAACATAAAGTTACAAATAGTGATTTATATCACAAATAGTATAAAAAATAATAACTTCCAGATTAGGGGAATTTTACCAACTTTTTGTTTTTTAAGAAATAAAAAGACGTCCAGATGTGTTGCTAAAATTCTCTTCTGGGCCCAGAAGCAATATGATAGATTTTTCAGAGATGTGTTCCAGATTTCTTAGTTACATGTACCTTGAGAATACCTGATGGATTTAGAGTGCAGGAGGCAAATTATCAGCAATGTGCCTTTAAATGAGCAAAGTGTATGATTAAAGTCCACCTGGGGGAGTTGAGGAAGATGGATGGAAGTGTAAGACGCAGAGATCACCATCCTCCCCACAGATACATCAGAAACACATCTACACAAGGAACTTCTCCTATAGAATACCCACTGAATGCAGGCAGAAGACCTCACACATCCCAAAAGGCAAGAAACTCCACACGTACCTGGGTAGGGCAAAAGAAAAAACACAGGCAAAGAATAGGGATGGGACCTGCACCAGTGGGAAGGAGCTGTGAAGGAGGAAAGTTGTCCACACACTAGAAGCCCCATTGTGGGCGGAGACTTGGGTGGCAGAGAGGGAAGCTTTGGAGTCACGGAGGAGAGTGTAGCAACAGGGGTGCAGAGGGCAAAGCGGAGAGATTCCTGCACAGAGGATCAGTGCCGACCAGCACTCACCAGCCTGAGAGGTTTGTCTGCTCACCCACTGGGGTGGGCAGGGGCTGGGAGCTGAGGCTCGGGCTTCGGTTTGATCCCAGGGAGAGGACTGGGGCTGGCTGCATGAACACAACCTGAAGGGGATAGTGCATGACGGTTAGCCAGGAGGGAATCCGGGAAAAATTCTGGGCCTGTCGAAGAGGCAAGAGACTATTTCTTCCCACTTTGTTTAGTGGTGCAGGAGGAGAGGGGATTAAGAGCGCTGCTTAAAGGAGCTCCAGAGACAGGTGCAAGGCATGGCTATCAGTGCGGACCCCAGAGACAGGCATAAGACACTAATGCTGTTGGTGCCACCACCAAGAAGCCTGTGTGCAAGCACAAGTCACTATCCACACCTCCCCTCCCAGAAGCCAGTGCAGCCCGCCAGTGCCAGGGCCCGGTGATCCAGGGACAACTTCCCCAGGAGAATGCATGGCACACCTCAGGCTGCTGTAATGTCACGCAAACCTCTGCTGCCTGAGGCTCACCCCACATCCGTATCCCTCCGTCCCCCATGGCTTGATTGAACGAGAGCCCCTGAATCAACTGCTCCTTTAACCCCACCCCGTCTGAACGAAGAACAGACGCCTTCAGGCAACCTACACACAGAGGCAAGGCCAAATCAAAAGCTGAACCCCAGGAGCCGTGCAAACAAAGAAGAGAAAGGGAAATCCCTCCCAGAAGCCTCAGGAGCAGCGGATTAAATCTCCACAATCAACTTGATGTACCCTGCATCTGTGGAACACCTGAAGAAACAACGAATCATCAAAAATTGAGGAGGTGGACTTTTGGGGCCAGATATATTACTTTTTCCCCTTTTCCTCTTTTTGTGAGTGTGTATGTGTATGCTTCTGTGTGAGATTCTGTCTGTATAGCTTTGCTTTCACCATTTGTCCCAGGGTTCTGTCCGACCATTTTGTTTGTTTGTTTGTGTTTCTTTTTTACTTAAAAATTTTTTTTCTTAATAGTTATGTTTTATTTTGTTTTATTTTATCTAAATTTATTTTATTTTATTTTATCCTCTTTCTTTCTTTCTATTGTTTCTCCCTTTTATTCTGAGCCGTGTGGATGAAAGGCTCTTGGTGATCCAGCCAGGAGTCAGTGCTGTGCCTCTGAGGTGGGAAAATCAACTTCAGGACACAGGTCCACAAGAGACCTCCAGCCCCACGTAATATCAAACAGCAAAATTCTCTCAGAGATCTCCATCTCAACACCAAGACCCAGCTTGACTCAACAACTAACAAGCTACTGTGCTGGACACCCTATGTCAAACAACTAGCAAGAAAAGAACACGACCCCACCCATTAGCAGAGAGGCTGCCTAAAATCATAATAAGGCCACAGACACCCCAAAACACACGACCAAACATGGACCTGCCCACCAGAAAGACAAGATGCAGCCTCATCCACCAGAACACAGGCACTAGTCCCCTCCACCATGAAGCCTACACAACCCACTGAACCAAACTTAGCGACTGGGGACCGACACCAAAAACAACAGGAACTAAAAACCTGCAGCCTGCAAAAAGGAGACCCCCAAAACTGTAAGAAAAACAAAATGAAAAGACAGAAAAACACACAGCAGATGAAGGAGCAAGGTAAAAACCAATCAGACCTAACAAATGAAGAGGAAATAGACAGTCTAAATGGAAAAGAATTCAGAATAATGATAGTAAAGATGATCCAAAATCTTGGAATTAGAATGGAGAAAATGCAAGAAACATTTAACAAGGACATAGTAGAACTACAGTTGAAACAAGCAATGATTAGCAACATAATAAATGAAATTAAAAATAATCTAGAAGAGATCAATAGCAGAATAACTGAGGCAGAAGAATGGAAAAGTAACCTGGAAGATAAAATAGTGGAAATAACCACTGCAGAGCATAAAAAAGAAAAAATAATGAAAAGAACTGAGGGCAGTCTCAGAGACCTCTGGGACAGCATTAAACGCACTGACATTCAAATTATAGGCGTCCCGGAAGAAGAAGAGAAAAAGAAAGGGACTGAGAAAATATTTGAAGAGATTATAGTTGAAAACTTCCCTAATATGGGAAAGGAAATAGTTAATCAAGTCCAGGAAGCACAGAGAGTCCCATACAGGATAAATCCAAGGAGAAATACACCAAGACACATATTAATCAAACTGTCAAAAATTAAATACAAAGAAAACATATTAAAAGCAGCAAGGGAAAAACAACAAATAACATACAAGGGAATCCCCATAAGGTTAACAGCTAATCTTTCAGCAGAAACTTTTCAAGCCAGAAGGGACTGGCAGGACATATTTAAAGTGATGAAGGAGAAAAACCTACAACCAAGATTACTCTACCCAGTAAGGATCTCGTTCAGATTTGATGGAGAAATTAAAACCTTTACAGACAAGTAAAAGCTGAGAGAGTTCAGCACCACAAAACCAGCTTTACAACAAATGCTAAAAGATCTTCTCTAGGTAAGAAACACAAAAGAAGTAAAATACCTATAATAACAAACCCAAAACAATTAAGAAAATGGTAATAGGAGCATACATATCAATAATTACTTTAAATGTAAATGGATTAAATGCTCCCACCAAAAGACACAGACTGGATGAACGGATACAAAAACAAGACCCATATATATGCTGTTAACAAGAGACCCACTTCAGACCTAGAGTCACATGCAGACTGAAAGTGAGGGGATGGAAAAAGATATTCTATGCAAATGGAAACCAAAAGAAAGCTGGAGTAGCAATTCTCATATCAGACAAAATAAACTTTAAAATAAGGACTATTAGAAGAGACAAAGAAGGACGCTACATAATGATCAAGGGATCGATCCAAGAAGAAGATATAACAATTGTAAATATTTATGCACCCAACATAGGAGCACAACAATACTTAAGGCAAATACTAGCAGCCATAAAAGGGGAGATCGACAGTAACATATTCATAGTAGGGGACTTTAACACTCCACTTTCACCAATGGACAGATCATCCAAAATGAAAATAAATAAGGAAACACAGCTTTAAATGATACATTAAACAAGATGAACTTAATTGATATTTATAGGACATTTATCCAAAAACAACAGAATACACATTTTTCTCAAGTGCTCATGGAACATTCTCCAGAATAGATCATATCTTAGATCACAAATGAAACCTTGGTAAATTTAAGAAAATTGAAATTGTATCAAGTATCTTTTCTGACCACAATGCTATGAGACTAGATATCAATTACAGGAAAATGTCGGTAAAAATTACAAACACATGGAGGCTAAACAATAGACTACTTAATAACGAAGTGATCACTGAAGAAATCAAAGAGGAAATCAAAAAATACCTAGAAATAAATGACAATGGAGACACGATGACCCAAAATCTATGGGATGCAGCAAAAGCAGTTCTAAGAGGGAATTTTATAGCAATACAATCCTACCTTAAGAAAAAGGAAACATCTCAAATAAAAAACCTAACCTTGCACCTAAAGCAAGTAGAGGAAGAAGAACAAAAAAATCCCGAAGTTAGCAGAAGGAAAGAAATCATAAAGATCAGATCAGAAATAAATGAAAGAAGAAATGAAGGAAACAATAGCAAAGATCAATAAAACTAAAAGGTGTTTCTTTGAGAAGATAAACAAAATTGAGAAACCATTAGCCAGACTCATCAAAAAAATAAAAAAAAAGGGGAGAAGCCTCAAATTAATAGAATTTGAAATGATAAAGGAAAAGTAACATCTGACACTGCAGAAATACAAAACATCATGAGAGATTACTACAAGCAACTCTATGCCAATAAAATTGACAACCTGGAGAAATGGACAAATTCCTAGAAATCCACAACCTGCCAAGACTGAATCAGAAATAAATAGAAAATATGAACAGACCAATCACAAGCACTGAAATTGAAACTGTGATTAAAAATTTTGAAACAAACAAAAGCCCAGGACCAAATGGCTTCACAGGTGTATTCTATCAAACATTTAGAGAAGAGCTAACACCTAACCATCTCAAACTCTTCCAAAATACAGCATAGGGAGGAACACTCCCAAATTCTTTCAACGAGGCCACCATCACCCTGATACCGAAACCAGACAGGGATGTCACAAAGAAAGAAAACCACAGGCCAATATCACTGATGAACATAGATGCAAAACTCCTCAACAAAATACTAGGAAACAGAATCCAACAGCACATTTAAAGGATCATACACCATGATCAAGTGGGGTTTATTCCAGGAATGCAAGGATTCTTCAATATACACAAATCAACCAGCGTGATACGCCATATTTACAAATTGAAGGAGAAAAACCATATGGTCATCTCAATAGATGCAGGGAAAGCTTTCAAAAAAATTCAACATCCATTTATATAAAAACCCTCTGAAAAGTATGCATAGAGGGAACTTTCCCCAACATAATAAAGGCCATATATGACAAATCCACAGCCAACATCATCCTCAATAGTGAAAAACTGAAAGCATTTCCACTGAGATCAGGAACAAGACAAGGTTGCCCACTCTCACCACTCTTATCAACATAGTTTTGGAAGTTTTAGCCACAGCAATCAGAGAAGAAAATGAAATAAAATGAATCCAAATCAGAAAAGAAGAATAAAGCTGTCACTGTTTGCAGATGACATGATACTATACATAGAGAATCCTAAAGATGCTACCAGAAAACTACTAGAGCTAATAAAAAAAATTTGGTAAGGTAGCAGGATACAAAATTAATGCACAGAAATCTCTGGCATTCCTAAACACTAATGATGAAAAATCTGAAAGTGAAATCAAGAAATCACTCCCATTTACCACTGCAAAAAAAGAATAAAATATCTAGGAATAAACCTACCTAAGGAGGCAAAAGACCTGTATGCAGAAAATTATAAGACACTGATGAAAGAAATTAAAGATGATACAAATAGATGGAGAGATATACCATGTTCTTGGATTGGAAGAATCAATATTGTGAAAATGACTTTACTACCCAAAGCAATCTACAGATTCAAGGCAATCCTTACCAAACTACCACTGGTATTTTTCACAGAACTAAAACAAAAAAAGTCACAATTTGTATGGAAACACAAAAGATCCTGAATAGCCAAAGCAATCTTGAGAAAGAAAAAACAGAGCTGGAAGAATCAGGCTCCCTGACTTCAGACTATACTACAAAGCTACAGTAATCAAGACAGTATGGTACTGTCACAAAAACAGAAATATAGATCAATGGAACAGGATAGAAAGCCCAGAGATAAACCCACACACATATGGTCACCTTATCTTTGATAAAGGAGGCAGGAATATACAGTGGAGAAAGGACAGCCTCTTCAATAAGTGGTGCTAGGAAAACTGAACAAGTACATATAAAAATATGAGATTAGATCATTCCCTAACACTGTACACAAAAATAAGCTGAAAATGGATTAAATACCTAAATGTAGGGCTGGAAACTATCAAACTCTTAGAGGAAAACACAGGCAGGACACTCTATGACATAAGTCACAGAAAGATTCTTTTTGACCCACCTCCTAGAAAAATGGAAATAAAAGCATAAATAAATAAATGGGACCTAATGAAACTTCAAAGATTTTGCACAGCAAAGGAAACCCTAAACAAGACCAAAAGACAACCCTCAGAATAGCAGAAAATATTTGTGAATGAAGCAACTGACAAAGGATTAATCTCCAAAATTTACAAGCAGCTCATGTGGCTCAATAACAAAAACACAAACAACCCAATCCAAAAATGGGCAGAAGACCTAAATATACATTTCTCCAAAGAAGATATACAGAATGCCAACAAACACATGAAAGAATGCTCAACATCATTAATCATTAGAGAAATGCAAATCAAAACTACAATGAGATATCATCTCACACCAGTCAGAATGGCCATCATCAAAAAATCTGGAAACAATAAATGCTGGAGAGAGCGTGGAGAAAAGGGAACACTCTTGCACTGCTGGTGGGAATGTGAATTGGTACAGCCACTATGGAGAACAGTATGCAGGTTCCTTAAAAAACTACAAATAGAACTACCATATGGCTCAGCAATCCACTACTGGGCACATACCCTGAGAAAACCATAATTCAAAAAGAGTCATGTACCAAAATGTTCATTGCAACTCTATTTACAATAGCCAGGAGATGGAAACCACCTAAGTGTCTATCATTGGATAAATGGATAAAGAAAATGTGGCACATATATACAATGGAATATTACTCAGCCATAAAAGGAAACAAAATTGAGCTATTTGTAATGAGGTGGATGGACCTAGAGTCTGTCATACAGCGTAAAGTAAGTCAGAAAGAGCAAGACAAATACCATATGCTAACACATATATATGGAATTTAAGAAAAAAAATGTCATGAAGAACCTAGGGGTAAGACAGGAATAAAGACACCGACCTACTAGAGAATGGACTTGAGGATATTGGAAGGCGGAAGGGTAAGCTGTGACAAAGTGAGAGAGTGGCATGGACATGTATACACTACCAAACAGAAAATAGATACCTAGTGGGAAGCAGCCACATAGCACAGGGAGATAGATCATCTTGGTGCTTTGTGACACCTAGAGGGGTGGGATAGGGAGGGTGGGAGGGAGGGAGATGCAAGAGGGAAGAGATATGGGAACATATGTATATGTATAACTGATTCACTTTGTTATAAAGCAGAAACTAGCACACAATTGTAAAGCAACTACAATAAAGACATAAAAAAACTAAAATATCAATGCAAAGTTTTGTATAATGATCCGATATATCCTTAAATTCAATAAAGTAACAATTTAATAAAATGTTGTTGTGTTGTCTAGTTTCTTTGTTTAATAAAGCTTTTTGTCCCACCAGGATAAAAATTGCCAATGGCCAGTCAATGCCTACAAGGTTAATTTTCTATTTCTAGCATAACATTGATGACATGTCTTAGTTTGGCCTCTTGACTCAACCAGTTGGTCAACGACACCATCAGTGTTTCTTGAACACAACCTGTATCTTCAGACTTTCATGATTTGGGGATAATTATCTCCACAGCAAAATATTTGACAATATATTCTATGTGAAGTATGCTATGCTAAGTACTGGAAATATAAAAATGGATAAGCCAGAATCCTTACCTTAAGAAGATGAACAGATATAAAACAGACATATTTTAAGAAACATGCCATATAGTATGGACAACTGCTATAAGAGATTTATGTAGAAAGTGTAATGACAGCTCAAAATAGCAGATCGTGTTCCATACCTTCTACTTGAAATATTTGTTTGGCATTACTCTCCTAAAATACTTCTGAAACTTCAAGAAGTTGCACAAATGTCTCCATCTCAATGTTATATTTCAAGAAAGAAGAGATCTAGAGTTGACCAAGAGGGTAACATAGGTGGTTCCTGAAATCACTTCCTCCACAGATGCACCAGATGTACAGCTACCCATGCAGTAAGTCTATCAGAAAGAAATCCATAAACTAACTGAGCAACTCCTACACATCAGGTGAATGAGAAAATACCCACATCAAAATAGGTAGGAAAGACTAAGACACACTTTAGCCACAAACCCCAATCCCAGCACAGTGTCATATAATCAGAAGGGAATCTCCAACTCCCAGCTTCCCTGAGCTGTGAAGGGTTTGGACTGCACACCTAGCACCACAATTTTTATAGCTCCCACCTGAGGCATGGGCTCCCCAAACACCCTCTGAAAGTCAGTAGGGCTTGTGTCTACAAGTTCCATATGACTGTAGAAAACAAAGGAGCACTTTCTAAAGAGCACCGGCATAGAGCATTCTCCAAGGCTATTCCCAGAGCTCAGCACAGAAAGAGCAGGCAGAAATAGCACCTCCCAGTGTCTCCCTGAAAGGGATCCATCTCCATACTTTACAGCTGCTGCCTGAGGGTCCAGTTTCTAATTTAATAACACCTAGGAGCTGGCTGCAATATTTCCTAGGGACTGGGAAAGCTGGCAGACATTTCCCTACCCTCTCCCTGTGACCCACTCCAACAATGAAAATCAAGTTGCTGGTATCTCCCTGATAAGAGCTTGTGCAAACATCTGGTGCCTCAGCTTTTGTAGCTGCTAAAGGGATGGGCCTGCAGATAATCTTGCTCTGATAGCCTATAGGACTTGCAATTATGAATCCTAAAGGACAGCTGCAAACAAAGAAGCAGTTGTTTAAGAGTATAAGCACTCATGGGGATATCCCCCCAAAGCTCAGCACAGAGGGAGCAGGCAGAAATGCCAATCTGCCATATTTCCCTGAAAGGGTTCTGACTACATACTCTACAACTGCTGCCTGAGGGTCTGGATTCTAACTTAGCACTCATCTGTGTGGCTGGCTGCGATCCTCCCAAGACTGGGAAAGCTGGTGGACATTTCCCCTGCCACTAACCCTGATGAACATAGGTGTAAAAGTCCTCAACAAAATATTAATGAATTGAATTCAATGGTACATCAAAAGGATCATACACTATGATCAAGTCGAATTTATTCCAGGGATGCAAAGATGGTTCAGCATTGGCAAATCAATAAATTTGATAAACCACATTAACAAAACAAGGGAAAAAAGTCATATAATAATTTCAATAGATATAGAGAAAGCATTTGAAAAAATTCAACATCCTTTTATGATAAAAACTCTCATTAAACTGGTTATAGAGAGAACATACCTCAACATAATAAAGGCGATAAATGACAAGCCCACAGCTAACATTAAACTCAATAATGAAAAGTTTTCTCTAAGATCAACAACAGGACACAGATGACCATTCTCACCACTTTTATTCAAGATAGTATTGGAAGTCCTCACTAGAGCAATTGGGCAAGTAAAAGAAAGAAATCCAAAAGAAAGGCATACAGATTGGAAAGGAAGAGATAAAATTATCTCTGTTTACAGATGACATAAGCCTATAGGTAGAAAACACTAAAGAATCCACCCAAAAAACTGTTAGAAATAATAAACAAATGCAGTATATTTGCATATTACAAAATCAATATGCAAAAACCAGTTGTGTTTTTATACTAACAATGAACTATCAGAAAGAAATTAAGACAATTCAATTTAAAATAGCATCAAAAAGAATAAAATACTTGGGAATAAATTTAACTAAAGAGATAAAATAGGGCTTCCCTGGTGGCACAGTGGTTGAGAGTCCGCCTGCCGATGCAGGGGACACGGGTTTGTGCCCTGGTCCAGGAGGATCCCACATGCCGCGGAGCAGCTGGGACCATGAGCCATGGCCGCTGAGCCTGCGCGTCCAGAGCCTGTGCTCCACAATGGGAGAGGCCACAAGAGTGAGAGGCCTGCATACCACAAAAAAAAAAAAAAGAGAAAAAAAAAGAGATAAAATATCTGTACACTGAAAAGTATAAGACTATGATGAAAGAAATAGAAAATGACACAATTAAATGAAAAGATATTTTGTATTCATGAATTGGAAGAATATTGTTAAAACACCCATACTACCCAAATGGATCTATAAATTCAATGATATCCCTATGAAAACTCTAATGGCATTTTCCACAGAAATAGAAAACACAATCCTAAAATTTGTGTGGAACCAGTAAACACCCCAATTAGCCAAAGCAATCTTGAGAAAGAAGAACAAAGCCTGAGTTATAGCTGTAGTAATCAAAGCAGTATGTTATTAGCATTAAAACAGACACACAGATCAAGGGATCAGAATAGAGAGCCCCTAAATAAACCCATGTATATATGATCAATTTTTGACAAAGGAGACAAAAATATACAATGTGGAATGGAGAGTCTCTTCAATAAACAGTGTTGGGAAAACAGGACAGCCATACATAAAAGAATAAAACTGGACCCCTATCTTGCACCATACACAAAAATCAGCTCAAAATGGGTTAAAAATTTGAACATAAGACCTGAAACCATAAAACCCCTAGAAGAAAACATAGGGGTAAATTCTTTGACATTGGTCTTGGCAATGACTTTGGGGATTTAACACCATAAGCAAGTCACAAAAGCAAAATTAAACAAGTGGGACTACAACAACAAAAAAGCTTCTGCACAGCAAAAGAAACCATCAAAAAAATTAAAAGCAACATATGGAATAGCAGAAAAATATCTGAAAACCACATATCCAATAAGGATACCTAAAACATACAAGAAATGCATACAACACAAGAGCAAAAAACAAATAAAAATTGGGCAAAAGACCTGAATTGACTTTTTTTTTCCAGAGAAGACATGTAAATGGCCCAAAGGTACGTGGAAAGGTTCTCAATATCATTAATCATGAGGGAAATGCAAATCAAAACAGCAATGAATTATACTTCATGCCTATTAGGATGTCTATTACCAAAAAGTCAAGAGATAACAAATGCTGGTGAGGATGTGGAGAAAGGGAAACACTTGTTACACTGTTGGTAGGAGAAAAAAGTCCAAAGATAACAAATGCTGGTGAAGATGTGGAGAAAACAGAACACCTGTACACTGTTGGTAGGACTGTAAACTGGTATAGCCACTATGGAAAATAATACAGTGGTTCCTCAAAAATTAAAAATAGAACTACCATATGATCTAGCTATTTCACTTCTGGGTATATATCCAAAGGACTTTTGTATTCCCATGTTCATTGTAGCTTATTCACAATAACCAAGGTGGAAAAAGAAAATGTGATATATATATATATATATATATATATATATATATATATATATATATATATATATATATATATATATATACATGTGCACGTATATATATATCACATTTGCTTTATTCATTTATCAGTGTATGTATACACTCACACACACGTACACAACATTATTCAGCCTTAAAACAGGAGAAAAATCCTTCCATTTGCAACAACATGAATAAAACTGAAGGCAGGTGAAATAAGCCAGACAGAGGAGGGACAAATACTGTATGGTATCACTTATATGTGGAATCTTAAAAAAAAATTAAGCTCATAGGAACAGAGAATTGAAAAGTGGTTGCCAGGAGCTGGGGCAGCAGGGGTGGGTGTTAGGAGAAACAGGGAGGGGTAGTAAAAGAGTACAAACTTTCAGTTATAAGATGAATAAGGTCTGAGGATCTAATGTTGGATGTATCGACTATAGTTGATAACACTGTGTTGTATAACTGAAATTTACTAAAAGAGTAGAACTTAAATGTTCTCATCAAATAAAAGGTATATACGTGAGGTGATCCATGTGTTATTTAACTCAGTGGGGGGAATCCTTTCACAGTGTATATGTCTATCAAATCATCATGTTGTACATTTTAAATATCTTACAATATTGTCAATTATACCTCAATAAAGCTGAAAAAGGAAACATATCCATCTTTTTACCTTTTCCATAGCAGATGGCATATATAATTATCACATTGTATACTCATTTTCTGTGGTTATATATCTGTTTTCCCAGATGATATATGAAAGTCTCAAAAGCAGGTAGCCTATATTAGCCAAGAATAGCAAAGACATCAAACATCATTAAGTGTTCACTGTGTGTTTGTCATAATCAGAGCACTTTTCATAAATTATCTTATTTAGTTCTAACTACATCTATTGAAATTGATATTATTACATCAATACTTTGCATGAGGAAACTCAGAGATATTAAGTCACTGGCATCAAATTACTCGGCTACAAAATTTGCCACTAATCTGTTTGACACTCAAACCTATGTCCTTATCATTACATTGCAGTAGAGGGAAATGTCACATCCTGGGACCTGCAAGAGTCCTTAGGACAGACCTGCAAGTGAGTGTTCTTGGCTTTGAGCAGGAAAGAATTCAAGAGAGAGCCAGAGTAAAGGAAAAGCAAGTTTATTTAGAGAGATACATATTCCATAGGCAGAATGTGGACCATCTCAGAAAGTGAGAGCAGCCCCAGGGCATGAGGTTCTAGGTATTTATGGGTTAAGTAATTTTATAGGCTACTTCAGGGGTCAAGTGGGATTTCTCAGGAATTGGACCACTGCCCACATTTTGGCCTTTTATGGTCCATTTTGGAACTGTCATGGCATGAAGGGAAGTGATTTTCAGTATTACAATGAAGGTATAATTAGCTAAAGGTCAATGACCAGACTATTCTCAAAGCCACCCTGGTTTCAGCTGGTTCCAGCCTGGCTCTTTATCACATCGCAACAGCTGCACACTTTCTTGATTATCTAGTGTTTGTGTCCTGTCCCTTTCCCTCCAGTCTCAGTTGCACTGCAGTAATGATTTTTGAACCCTTAACACACTGATAAATTCAATTAATTGATTGCTTTACACAGTATGTTAAGTTGAAAACTACTTATAATAGGAGCCCTGTGTATACTTTGACCTGCAGAGCACAGACATTGAAGATCTTCTAGAAAAGGGAACAATATTTCCCTGGTTCTATAGTAGCAACTGTATATATATTCAAGAAGGTATTTAGATATGTTACCATTGAGTGACTTTAATATCTTTCCCCAGAATACAGTTGTACACTGAAACAGAACTTCAATATAAAGCATTTAAAACAAGAGAACAGGTTGTAAATAAGATCAGAAATAGGGAATGCAAAGGTATTTGTGTAATAAAAGTGTGGAAAGTTCATCTAAGCAGAAGATGCATAATATTTTAGATTTAATTTTATTTTACATTTTTGTCTCTCTTATTTAATCATTCTCTTGGATGCTCTAGAATTAGCTTGGTGATTAAAAAAAGAAAGTTTGGTGTCAGAAAAGGAAAAACATACTGCTTGGGTTCTGAACTCAGACCAAGAGTTAAGTTTTTCAAAGAACTACTACTTCCTTTACATAGAAGTGCATAGCTGACATGAGCCACTTCTTTCCTGTTTTATTCTTTTTCTTCACACATGATGTGACATCTGAGAGTGAGCCTTCTTGTGCCTGATGTGATGCAAACTGTATCAGATAATTGTAATTGATACTTATTGAGCAACTGAGATACTTAGGATCAAGTGATCTGATTTGTTCAGTTTCTTGTGAACAATCTGCCCGGAGTTATCAATTCCAAGTGTCCCCCGATAGATATAGTGCTAAGGACTTTACCTTGTGGTGGCTTAATAGTAAATTTTAAAAGTAAGGTGGTAATAATCATTACTTCCTTTTAGACATCAATGGAAAAATATATGCCAAATACTCTGACCAGCTTAGGTAAAAGATCCAGCTACTAGAGAGCTGCAACTACTTTTGCACAAATGGCCATTTTACTTACACCGGTTATCTTTTAGTAAAGCAAGCTTACTTGGAAAATTCCCAGAATGTATTCAAACAGATTCTTAGAGTTTTAGACATTCAATTTTCAATTTGATTGTCTGACACTATTTCATTAATGTTCATAATCTTACTTTCTTTACCCTATAAGCTTTGCAGAAGAAGGCATATGTGTTACAGAACAAAACTTGGGTCCATTCACCCATGCTCAATCTACTGACACTGGGTTGTGGTGAAGGAAAGTGCAGCATTTATTATAAGGAAAATGAGTGGCTCATGCTCAAAAACCCAGAACTTCCCAATGGGTTTCAGGAAGGCATTTTTAAAGGCCAGGTTAGGGAGTGGGGTTCTCAGGGTATGTGATCAGCTCATGTACAATTGATTGGTTGATGGTGAGGTAACAGGGAAGTATCACAGTATCCTTATTCTTCAGTAGGCCTGAGGGCTATGTGCTCATGGTCTTCAAGTAGTTAATGTCTAATGTTAATGTCTTCCTTTTGGTGGGGGTTTTAGCATCTGTACAACTCAGGAAATTTGCATCAGATACTGTTATCTAGGTACTTCAGAGAGGAGCTAAAACAGAGGATATGGGAGAGGGATGTGTCCCGGGAAGACCCCATGGGGTCCTGCCCGGTTACACTTGGAATTTGGAGCCAGAGAGATTTGGACCTGAAATGAGGTTCCCACTCTTACCAGGTATCACAGATATGGCTCATAGTCAAGGAATAGTCTCAAGGAATCCTTTTCCTCACCTGCAAGTTTAGAACATATATATAAATAACCTGGTAGAAGGCACAGCCTCAGTAGGCCCCCCAATAAATGATATTTTGATACTTACTTTTTTGTACTGAAGTCATGGAATGAAAGTGAAAAATGATGTGAGGTAGAAAAATAATTGAGATTCAAAAGAACATTAAGGGGAGCAGAATTTGCCACCCCAAAATATGCCTTTTCGGCAAAAGCATTATTTTAGTCTGATTATTTTTAAGAAAATGCAGACACAGGCAAAGCTCTAAAAACTGAGTAGAAATTACCCTTTTGTAAGAGACATTTATAAGAAAAATTTCCATTTGTGAAGGTGTCTTCCTTTCTGTACCAGGAAGAGGAGGATGACTAAACTCTAGAAACTCTTATCATTTGAGAAGCAAAGACCTAAATCTATAATACCAACCTTACCCTGTTTACTGTGTTTGCCTGATAATCTCTCATAACTGACTCTGCTCACACCCAACATCTTTCTTTTGTCTTTAGCTTAAGATTGTTTTTAGGTGATGGCTTGGGCCATTTCAGTATCTCCCATGTAAAAAGGAGGTATAAATGTTATTAAACTTCTATTTGTCACCTACTAATGTTTTGTTGTTGTTACAGTGGAGTCTCAGCCAAGAATCTAGAAGGGTAAAGGGAAAATTATTTTTTCTTCCCCTACAATATAAAGATGTGATTACTGGGCTTCCCCGGTGGCGCAGTGGTTGGGAGTCTGCCTGCCGACGTGGGGGACGCAGGTTTGTGCCCTGGTCTGGGAGGATCCCACATGCTGTGGAGCGGCTGGGCCCATGGGCCATGGTCGCTGGGCCTGCATGTCTGGAGCCTGTGCTCCGCAACGGGAGAGGCCAGAGCAGTGAGAGGCCTGCGTACCACAAAAAAAAAAAAAAAAAGAGATGTGATTCTTTCATGCAATGAAAGTGTATTTTAATCATCTTAGTAATTCTATTCATCAGAATATACAGACAATTACAAATATTGAGTAAAAAAAATCATTAGCAGTCATTTTACACTCTACATTGTGTCAAAGATTGAACATTATCTTCAAAACTCTGAAAAAAAAAAAAAAAAGACTATGTGGGTTTCAATCCCAAAATAACCTCCAGGGAGAAGAAAGCTGTTAGGGAGGAATTACATAATTAACACTGCAACCAAACCAATACCCAGGCTGCTCATACCTACACCTTGGGTTAAATTTCCAAATCCTGATTCCAGTTCCCTTCCTGAATACAGTAAGTCCCCTACCTATGAACCTTGAAGCTGTGAACTTTCGAAGACATGAATGTGCTTTTGCATGTCCAATCATATAAGTTAGTTCATATGTCTGGTGTACATTGTCACGAGTGTGCATCCTATACAAGTGGTTATGCTTTTGTGTACTTTACAGTACAGTAGTGAATAGAGTACAGTAGTACAGTATCTTTATTTCAAGCCCAAGATGTCCAGAAGCAAAAGTAAAAGCAGCAGTGATGTAGCTGGTACTAAGAAGCACCAAGCGATAACAATAGAAACAAAAGTGAAAATAACTGAGAGAGTGGAGTGAGGCAAAAAGATGGTAGACGTTGCTTGTTCGTATAACATGAACTCTTCAACCATGATTCTAAAAAACAAGGACAAAATCACGGAACATGTGAAGTCTTCAGTGCTGATGATGTTGACAGTAATATCTTAGAAGCTGGAAACGTGGTGGAGGAGATGTGTGAATGCAAGATCAACATCAGCATTGAGTCTGCTCAGCTTAATAAAGCTGATTCAAGAGAAAGCTAAAAGCCTTTATGAAGACTTGAAGTGGAAACATAGGCAAAGTATCAGAGGGCACATCTTTTAATGCCAACCATGGCTGGTTTCATCAGTTCAAGGTTAGAGCCAACTTTCACAACATAAAAGTAAGTGGCGAGACAGCGAGTGCAGATACAGTAGCTGTCCGGGAATTTCCTGAAACACTTCAATGAATTATTGATGAAAGCATGTATTTACCTGAGCAGGTTTTTAATGTGGATGAGACAGTACTATTCTGGAAGAGGATGCCAGACCAAAGTTACATCAGTAAGGAGGAAAAGTTGATGCCAGACTATAAAGCAGCAAAGCATAGGATAACTCTGCTGTTTGGTGGCAATTCTTCTGGTGATATGAAGCTGAAGCCTCTCTTAGTTTATTATTCAGAGAACCCAAGAGCCCTTAAAAACATAGCCGCAGGCTCTCTTCCTGTTGTGTGGAAGAGTAACCCCAAAGCCTGTGTTACACAGACCATTTTCCAGGATGTTTTTTTCTGCCACTTTATCCTGGAGGTAACGAAATATTACTTGGCGAAGGACATCCCATTCAACATTCTTTTGCTGCTCAGCAATGCTCTGAGTCACCCCCCATTCATGGACGACTTTCATCTCAGTGTCAAAGTAGTTCATCTGCCACCGAATACTACGTCACTCATTCAACTTATGGACAAGGGAGTTATAGTGACTTTCAAGAAATGCTATTAATGTCACACTTTGTCAGACAGTAAAGGCAAATGATGAATAAGGAACAAAACTGAAACAATTTTGGAAGGACTATAACATCTACAAGACCATAAAAATCATCGACTTTTCTTTGTGTGAGGTTACAGCCATCACAATGAGTGGGTTTGGAAGAACTTTTGCCCACAGCTTGTCCACCATTTTCATGGATTTGAGAAGATGGATGAGGAGTCCAAAGAGATCTTCAACAACTTAATTACCCTCAGTGAGAAGCTGGAGCTAGACTTGCAAGAGGATGACTTCACTGAACTCCTTGCTGTGCAATAAGAGGAGCTTACTAATGAGGACCTAATGGAATTGGTGACCCAGAGAAAGGACCAAGAGAGACCAGAGGAAGAAGTAACTGAAGAACAGAAGAGATTCACGATGCAGGAAAAGACAAGGGGATTGTCTTTATTTGAGGAGGCACAGGACCCAAATGTAGAATGGTCCATGAAGGTTGAAGCAGCCTTTCAGAATGCAATCCAGGACAACCATGTCATCTATGATGAGAAAAAAAAGAGCTACTACCCAGACGTCACTGGATAGTTTTTGCAAGAGGGTAGATAGAATTGAATCCAGCAAGGAACCAGAACCTGTGGCTATCAATGTCAGGTGTGAGTGAAACTGCAGCTTGCCTTCCATCTCCTATTGCTGACGATCCTTCAGCTCTACCATCTCCCACCTCCTCTCCCTCCTCCAGTCAGTAACTCTTCTTACCTGTTCACTTGATGCCAGCCCCTGGATGCCAGCGGCTGTACTGTACTACTTACTTTTCAAGGTACTGCACTATAAGGTTAAAAATGTTTTCTTTATTTTTTGTGTTTTTTTTATGTATTATTTGTGTGAAAAGAATTATAAACCTATTACAATACAGTACTATATAGCCAATTATGTTAGCTGGGTACCTAGCCTAACTTTGTTGGACTTATGAACAAATTGGAGTTACGAACTCACTCTCATTTGTACGTAGGGGACTTACTGTATGATTTTGATGGCTTTGCTTCACTCTCTGCAGGTTGCCCTGCTTCCTGCTTTTAGATCCTGAGTTAAGCCATGTTTATTCATAAGCAGTAGGTACAGCCCTTTTGCTACTTCCTTATTCCCCATCCCCCAAAGTCGCTTCAATAAATATATATATATATATATATATATTTTTTTTTTTTTCCTTTGTAGGCAAGCTGTGAGTTACATAAGGTAATGGGTATATTCCCATATACAGAGAATCACAATTAGACATAGAAGACTTGGAAGATCTTAACCGAAGTAGTAAATAAGTATCAGAGCTTAGATATAAATCTAGGTCTTCTAACTCTAAAACCAAACTTAACTCATTATACTACTCTCTCTCAATGTATGTAAGGAAGATATTTATCACAGCTAGTACAAAGGGGTAACAACTCCTTTTTCCCCTTAATGTACCAGGTAGAAGAAAAAATAAATGTTTCCATACAGAGTATTCATTTATAAAGGGAACTTGTTGCTGTTAAGAGCAGTAAAAATATAAATCATTCACATACAGTACACTTAGCATTAACTCAATGAATAAGAAGCAGCCTTTATCCAGTATAGACTAATGGCTCTGGGATATTTCCTGGGAAGATAGGCTACCTTCTGAAAACAGGCAGTATTACTCTGAATTAACAGTACAATCCTTCTATTTAAAAGAGGACTTGTTCTAGGGCTTCCCTGGTGGCACAGTGGTTGAGAGTCCGCCTGCTGATTCAGGGGACATGGGTTCGTGCCCCAGTCCGGGAAGATCCCACATGCCGTGGAGCGGCTGGGCCCGTGAGCCATGGCCGCTGAACCTGTGCATCCGGAGCCTGTGCTCCACAACGGAAGAGGTCCGCATACTGAAAATAAATAAATAAATAAAATAGGACTTGTTCTAAAGAAGCCTGTGACATTTAAAGAGAAAGCACACATTAGGATTAATTGGACAAGACACAGCTTGATCATTGTCATGGAAAATACAGTGTCTGATTCTCTTCCAGGTGAGATGCTAAGACTGGAGACAAAATACCATGGAAAATGTTCTCAATGAATCCAAAGCATTTAATATGCATTGTGTCAACTGAAAAAAAAAAAAAGCACAACCTAAAAGTTGAGAATTATGTTTTATTTGGCAGAAAAAACTGAAGACTTAAGCCCAGGACACAGCATCTCAGATAGCTCTAAGGTACTACTCTGAAGAGGAAAGCAAGGAGCCAGGATATATAGAGATTTTTTGCAACAAGACCAGGCAGCTGGAACATCAAAAGATTACTGTTAATTAAAGAAAACCAGATATCTCAAGTTAAGGAATGTAGTGTTTTTCTATGTATGGGAAGATGCAAGAGTCTGGGGTCATTGAAATCATTCCTTTGATATGCACCTCAGCTATCTGAAGCCAGCATCTTGTGCTTTCTCATCCTGAGTCTCCTCAGGGTACACCGTTGGGGGTGCCTGCAGTGGTTGACTGTTAGATGGCAGGGCATTCTATTTCTGCTCTGAGTTCCCTCACAGCTCAATGTCCAGGCAGCTATAGGGTGATGGCTTGATGGCTGCAACATCCTTTGTTTACTGATATGGCAGGAAACATTTCTTTTATTGATAGCAGTCTTAAACAGGAGACTAAATTGTGTATTCTTGTTATGATCATTGATCATATGCTGACTTGCACATTCAAATACTCTATCACCTAAGAAATATATATAAAACCCAATTAAATCATCATCAAGAAAGAAAGAAAACTGATAAAATGCTGCAAGGCATTGAAGCTATATGAAGTGTACTTGTGAGTTCATTTTACTCTTCCCTTAATTGTTTTGTATGTTTGACATTTTCCATAGTAAATTTTTTTTTTTTTTTTTTTTTTTTTTTTTTTTTTTTTTTGCGGTACGCGGGCCTCTCACTGTTGTGGCCTCTGCCGTTGCGGAGCACAGGCTCCGGACGCACAGGCTCAGTGGCCATGGCTCATGGGCCCAGCCGCTCCGCGGCATGTGGGATCCTCCCGGACCGGGGCACGAACCCGTGTCCCCTGCATCGGCAGGCGGACTCCCAACCACTGTGCCACCAGGGAAGCCCAATAGTAAATTTTTTTAAAGTAAAAAGAAATGTTCTCCGAACCCCCAAGTCTCATTTGCTTTAATTTTCTAACTGTAAACTTAAAAAATATTATTAAAAATATTGTAAAAATGAAAATGTTGAAGAGGAAAACAATAAAAATAAAAAATACTTTGGGGGACCATCAAGATGGCAGGGAAGTAGGACATGGAGATCACCTTCCTCCCCACAAATACATCAAACATACATCTACATGTGGAACAGATCCTATAGAACACCTACTGAACGCTGGCAGAAGACTTCAGACCTCAGACTTCCCAAAAGGTAAGAAACTCCCCATGTACCTGGATAGGGCAAAAGAAAAAATACAGAGACAAAAGAATAGGGATGGGACCTGCACCACTGGGAGGGAGCTGTGAAGGAGGAAAAGTTTCCACACAATAGAAAGCCACTTCACTGGCAGAGATGGGGGATGGGCGGGGGGCGGGGGGGAATCTTCAGAGCCATGGAGGAGAGCACAGCAACAGGGGTGCAAAGGGAAAAGTGGAGAGATTCCTGCTCAGAAGATCAGTGCCAACCAGCACTCACCAGCCTGAGAGGCTGGTCTGCTCACATGCCAGGGCGGGTGGGAGCTGGGAGCTGAGGCTCAGGCTTTGGAGGTCAAATCCCAGGGAGAGGACTGGGGTTGGCTGCGTGAACACAGCCTGAAGGTGGCTAGTGCACCACAGTTAACCAGGAGGGAGTCTGGGGAAAAATCCTGGACCTGCCTAGGTAGCAAGATACCATTGTTTCAGGGTTCATGAGGAGAGAGAATTCCTTTCCCATGTTCCCACAGTAGGCAGAGGACTGCCTAAGCAAGGTCCAGAGATGGGCACGAGCTACAGCTATCAGCTTGGACCCCAGAAGCGGGCATGAAATGCTCAGGCTTCTGCTGCTGCTATCAAAAATCCTGTGTGCAAACACAGGTCACTATCCACACACACACACACCCCACCCCCAAGAGTCTGTGCAGCCGCCACTGCCAGAGTCCTGTGATCCAGACACAACTTCCCTGGGAGAAAACACGGTGCGCCTCAGGCTGTTGTAACATCATGTTGGCCTCTGCTGCCACAGGCTCACTTCACATTCCAATTATGACTACTGTACCCCTTCCTTCCTCCGGCCTCAGTGAGCCAGAGCCCCCTAATCAGCCACTGCTTTAACCCCCTCCTGTTAGGGTAGCGAAAAGATGTCTTAGGGTGACATATAGGCAGAGGTGGGGCCAAAACAAAAGCTGAAACCCAGGAGCTGTGTGAACAAAGAGAAAGGGAAATTTCTCCATGCAGCCTCAGGATCAACAGAATAAATCCTCACGATCAACTTGAGGTACCCTCAACTGTGGAATACCTGAATAGAAAACAAGTGTTCCCAAAATTGAGGTTGGTGACTTTAGGAGCAACTGTAGACTTGGGGTTTGCTGTCTTCAACTGATTTCTTTCTGATATTTATGTTTATCATAGTTTAGTTTTTAGTGTTTGTTATCAGTGGTGGGTTTCTTTATTGGTTTTGTTGCTCTTTTCTTTTCTCATTTTTAAAAATTATTATTATATTTTTTTATTATTATTATATTTTTAAGTTAATTTTTGTTCTTTCTTTTTTCTCTCCCTTTCTTCTGAGCCATGTACCTGATAGGATCTTGGTGTTCTGGCCTGGTGTCAGGCCTGAGCCTCTGAGGTGCGAGAGTCAAGTTCAGGACATTGGACCACCAGAGACCTCCCATCCCCATGTAATATGAATCAGCAAGAGCTCTCCCAGAGATCTCTGTCTCAACACTAAGACCCAGCTCCACTCAGCAGCCAGCAAGCTCCAGTACTGGATACACCATGCCAAACAACTAGCAAGACAGGAACACAACCTGACCCATTAACAGAGAGGCTTCCTAAAATCATGATAAGGTCACAGACACACCAAAACACCACTGGACTCTGTGCTGCCCACCAGAAAGAAAAGATCCAGCCTCATCCACCAGAACACAGGCACCACTACCCTCCACCAGGAAGCCTACACAAGAGACTGAACCAACCTCACCCACTGGGAGCAGGCATCAAAAACAATGTGAACTATGAACATGCAGCCTGCTAAAAGGAGATCACAAACAGAGTAACTTAAACAAAATGAGAAGATAGAGAAAGATGCACCAGATGAGAAGCAAAGGAAAAACCCACTGGACCAAAAAAATGAAGAGGAAATAGGTAGACTACCTGAAAAATAATTCAGAGTAATGAGAGTAAAGATGATCCAAAATCTTGGAAATAGAATGCAGAAAATAAAAGAAATGTTTAACAAGGACCTAGAAGACCTAAAGAGCAAACAATGATGAACAACACAATAAAAGAAATTAAAAATTCACTAGAAGGATCAATAGCAGAATAACTGAGGCAGAAGAACGGATAAGTGACCTGGAAGATAAAATAGTGGAAATAACTACAACAGAGCAGAATAAAGATAAAAGAATGAAGAGAATTAAGGACAGTCTCAGAGACCTCTGGGACAGCATTAAATGCACGAACATTCAAATTATAGGGTCCCCAGAAGAAGAGGAAAAGAAAGGGTCTGAAAAAATATTTGAAGAGATTATAGTTGAAAACCTCCCTAATGTGGGAAAGGAAATAGTCAATCAAGCCCTGGAAGTGCAGACAGTCTCATAGAGGATAAATCCAAGGAGAAACAGACCAAGACACATATCAATCAAACTATCAAAATTTAAATAAAAAGAAAAAATATTAAAAGCAGCAAAAGAAAAGCAACAAATAATGTACAAGGGAATCACCATAAGGTTTTTAGCTGATTTTTCAGCAGAAATGCTTCAGAGCAGAAGGGAGTGGCAGGACATATTTAAAGTGATGAAATAGAACATCCTACAACAAAGATTACTCTACCCAGCAAGGATCTCACTCAGATTCGACGGAGAAATTAAAACCTTTACAGACAAGAAAAAGTTAAGAGAATTCAGCACCACCAAACAAGTTTTGCAATAAATGCTTAAAAATCTTCTCTAGGGGGGCTTCCCTGGTGGTGCAGTGGTTAAGAGTCCACCTGCCGATGGAGGGGACATGGGTCTGTGTCCCAGTCTGGGAAGATCCCACATGCCACAGGGTGGCTGGGCCTGTGAGCCATGGCCACTGAGCCTGTGCATCCAGAGCTTATGCTCCACAATGGGAGAGACTACAACAGTGAGAGGCCTGCATACCACAAAAAGAAAACAAACAAAAAACTTCTCTAGGAAACACAAGAGAAGGAAAAGACCTACAAAAACAAACCAAAAACAATTAAGAAAATGATAATAGGAAAATACATATTGATAATTACTTTTAATGGGAATGGATTAAATACTCCAACCAAAAGACACAGAGTGGCTGAATGGATACAAAAACAAGACCCATATATATGTTGTCTACAAGAGAACCACTTCATACCGAGGAACACATACAGACTGAAAGTAAGGGGATGGAAAATCATATTCCATGCAAATGTAAATCAAAAGAAAGTTGGACAATTCTCATATCAGAAAAAATAGACTTTAAAATAAAGACTATTACAAGAGACAAAGAAGGACACTACCTAACTATCAAGGGATCAATCCAGGAAGAAGATATAACAATTGTAAATATTTATGCACCCAATATAGGAGCAGCTCAATGCATAAGGCAAATGCTAACAGCCATAAAAAGGGAAATCAACAGTAACACAATAATAGTAGGAGACTTTAACACCTCACTTTCACCAATGGACAGATCATCCAACATGAAAATAAATAAGGAAACACAAGCTCTAAATGACGCATTAGACAACGTGGACTTCATTGTTATTTACAGGACATTCCATCCAAAAACAACAGAATACAGTTTCTTCTCAAATGCTCATGGAACATTCTCCACAATAGATCATATCTTGGGTCAAAAAACAAGCCTTGGTAAATTTACGAAAATTTAAAATTATATCAAGTATCTTTTCCAACCACAATGCTATGAGACTAGATATCAATTACAGTTAAAAAAGGTAAAAAATACAAACACATGGAGGCTAAGCAATATGCTACTAAAATAACCAAGAAATCACTGAAAATCAGAGAGGAAATCAAAAACATCCAAGAAACGAATGATAAATAAAACAAAATGACCCAATACCTATGGGAGGCAGCAAAAACATTTCTAAGAGGGAAGTTTATAGCAATACAATCCTACCTCAAGAAACAAAAAAAATCTCAAATAAACAACCTAACCTTACACATAAAGTAATTAGAGAAAGAAGAATGAAAAAACAAAGAAGCCAAAGTTAGGAGAAGGAAAGAAATCATAAAATCAGATCAGAAGTAAATATTTAAAAATGAAGGAAACAGTAGCAAAGATCAATAAAACAAATAGCTGGCTCTTTAAGAAGATAAACAAAATTGATAAACCATTAGGACATCAAGGAAAAAAGGGAGAAGCCTCAAATCAACAGAATGAGAAATGAAAAAGAAATAACACTTAACACTGCACAAATACAAAGAATCATCAGAGATTACTACAAGCAATTTTATGCCAATAAAATGGACAACCTGGACGAAATGGACAAATTCTTAGAAAACCACAACCTCCTGAAAGTGAACTAGGAAGAAATACAAAATATAAACAGACCAATCACAAGCACTGAAGGTGAAACTGATTAAAAATCATCCAACAAACACAAGTCCAAGACCAGATGGCTTCACAGGTGAATTCTATCAAATATTTGAAGAAGAGATAACACATATCCTTCTCAAACATGTTCAAAATATAGCAGAGGGTGGAACATTCTTAAACCCATTCTATGACACCACCATCACATTTATACCAAAACCAGACAAAGATGTCACAACAAAAGAAAACTAAGGGCAATAGCACTGATGAACGTAGATGCAAAAATCAACAAAATACTAGCAAAGAGAATCCAACAGCACATTAAATGGATCATACACCATGATCAAATGGGGTTTATGCCAGGAATGTAAGGATTCTTCAATATACACAAAACAATGTGATACACCATATTAACAAATTGAAGGATAAATACCATATGATAATCTCAATAGATGCAGAAAAAGCATTTGACAAAATTCAACACCAATTTATGAAAAAAAAACTCTCCAGAAAATAGGCATAGAGGAAAACTACCTCAACATAATAAAGGCCATATATGTCAAAATAACAGCCAACATCATTGTCAATGGTGAAAAACTGAAACCATTTCCTCTAAGATCAGGAACAAGACAAGGTTGTCCACTCTCACCACTATTATTCAACATGGTTTTGGAAGTTTTAATGACAGCAATCAGAGAAGAAAAAGAAATAAAATGAATCCAAATCAGAAAAAGAAGTAAACCTGTCACTGTTTGCAGATGACATGATATTATACATAGAGAATCCTAACGATGCTACCAGAAAACTGCTAGAGCTAATCAATGAATTTGGTAAGGTAGCAAGATACAAGATTAATGCACTGAAATCTCTTGCATTCCTATTCACTAATGACAAAAAATCTGAAAGAGAATTTAAGGAAACATTCCCATTTACCATTGCAACAGAAAGAATAAAATACCTAGGAATAAACCTACCTAAGGAAATGAAAGACCTGTATGCAGAAAACTATAATACACTGATGAAAGAAATTAAAGATGATACAATCAAAAGGAGAGATATACCAAGTTCTTGGATTGGAAGAATCAACATTGTGAAAATGACTATACTACCCAAAGCAATCTACAAATTCAATGCAATCCCTATCAAACTACCAGTGGCATTTTTCACAGAAGTAGAACAAAAAATTCACAATTTGTATGGAAACACAAAAGACCCCGAATAGCCAAAGGAATCTTGAGAAAGAAAAACAGAGCTGGAGGAATCAGACACCCTGACTTCAGACTATACCACAAAGATACAGGAATCAAGTCATTATGGTATTGGCACAAAAACAGAAATATAGATGATTGGAACAGGATAGAAAGCCCAGAGAAAAATCCACGCACATATGGAAACCTTATCTTTGATAAAGGAGGCAAGAATGTACAATGGAGAAAAGACAGCCTCTTCAATAAGTGATGCTTAGAAAACTGGACAGCTAAATGTAAAAGAATGAAATTAGAACACTCCTTGAAACAATACACAAAAATAAACTCAAAACAGATTAAAGACTGAAATGTAAGGTCAGACAGCATAAAACTCTTAGAAGAAAATGTAGGCAGAATACTCTCTGACATAAATCACAGCAAGATACTTTTTGACCCACCTCCTAGAGAAATGGAAATAAAAACAAAAGTACACAACTGGGACCTAATGAAAGTTAAAAGCTTTTGCACAACATAGGAAATAATTAACAAGACTAAAAGACAGCCTTCAGAATGGGAGAAAATATTTGCAAATGAAGCAACTGACAAAGAATTAATCTTCAAAATTAACAAGCAGCTCATGCAGCTCAATATCAATAAAAAAACAACCCAGTCCAAAAATGGGCTGAAGACCTAAACAGACATTTCTCCAAAGCAGATATACAGATTCCCAACAAAAACATGAAGGGATGCTCAACATCACTACTCATTAGAGACATGCAAATCAAAACTACAATGAGGTATCATCTCACAGCAGTCAGAACGACCATCATCAAAATATCTACAAACAATAAATGCTTGAGAGAATTTTGAGAAAAGAGAACTGTCTTGCACTGTTGGTGAGAATGTAAATTGATACAGCCACTATCAGGAACAGTATGGAGGTTCCTTAAAAAACTAAAAATAGGACTACCATATGACCCAGCAATCCAACTGCCGAGCATATACCCTGAGAAAACCATAATTCAAAAAGAGACATGTACCCCATTGTTCACTGTAGCATTATTTACAATAGCCAGAACATGAAAGCAACCTAAGTGTCCATCAACAGATGAAAGAATAAAGAAGATGTGGAACATATATACAATGGAATATTACTGAGCCATAAAAAGAAACAAAATTGAGTTATTTGTAGTGAGGTGGATGGACCTAGAGTCAGTCATACTGAATGAAGTAAGTTGGAAAGAAACAAACAAATACTGTATGCTAACACATATATATGGAAACTAAAAAAAAAAAAAAAAAAAAGGTTCTGATGAACCTAGGGGCAGGACAGGAATAAAGACACAGATGTAGAGAATGGACTTGAGGACATGAGGAGGGGGAAGGGTAAGCTGGGATGAAGTGAGAGAGTAACGTTGACATATATACACTACCAAATGTAAAATAGATAGCTAGTCAGCAGCAGATGCATAGCACAGAGAGATCAGTTTGGTGCTTTGTGTACACTTAGAGGGGTGGAATATGGAGGGTGAGAGAGAGAGGCAAGAGGGAGGAGATATGGAGATATATGTATACATATAGCTGATTCACTTTGCTATACAGCAGAAACTAACACAACATTGTAAAGCAAATATACTCCAATAAAGATGTAAATAAATAAATAAATATACTTCTGTTAACAAAATGGTGATTGAGAAAATTCTCTTCAGGACACGATTATCATTAAAACAAAATGTTTACTTACATGCTTTTATATTTCTTTTTGGAGGAACAGCTACCTTAGATAAAATTTATAGCACAAAATCCTCTACTGAGGGTGTTATAATACTATGGGTGGTAGCTCATGCCTGAGTTGTTTCAGCAATGGCCAATGCACTCAAAGAGATAGCTAGCAAATCAAAAATGGGAGTTCCAAAAACTTATCATTATGAGAAATATTTTATGTCAATTTCTTTGTCCTAAACGCTAAAGTTTATTTTCTTAAATATTCCTATGATTACTAGATGAAAAAACAAAGAAGCTCTTAGGTTAAAAACAAAGCAGCTGACCCAGTGTTCATCTCCAGAGTTGCTGGTTTCTGCTCAAAAGTAACCCAATAATGGACCACAGACAAATTAGTTGTGTGGTTAGAAGTGAATCTCTTAGGAGAGACAGCAGAAGCAAGAAGAACTACAATCCTGCAGCCTGTGGAACAAAAACCACCTTCACAGAAAGATAGACAAGACGAAAAGGCAGAGGGCTATGTACCAGATAAAGGAACAAGATAAAACCCCAGAAAAACAACTAAATGAAGTGGAGATAGGAAACCTTCCAGAAAAAGAAATCAGAATAATGATAGTGAAGATGATCCAGAGCCTCAGAAAATGAATGGAGGCAAAGATCAAGAAGATGCAAGAAATGTTTAACAAAGATCTAGAAGAATTAAAGAACAAACAAACAGAGATGAACAATACAATAACTGAAGTGAAAAATACACTAGAAGGAATCAATAGCAGAATAACTGGACTTCCCTGGTGGCGCAGTGGTTGCAAGTCCGCCTGCTGGTGCAGGGGACACGGGTTCGTGTCCCGGTCTGGGAGGATCCCATGTGTCGTGGAGTGGCTGGGCCCATGAGCCGTGGCTGCTGGGCCTGCGCGTCCGTAGCCTGTGCTCCGCGGTGGGAGGGGCCACAATGGTGAGAGGCCTGTGTACTGCAAAAAAAAAAAAAAAAAAATAGCAGAATAACTGAGGCAGAAGAACAGATAAGTGACCTGGAAGACAGAATGGAGGAATTCACTGCTGTGGAACAGAAAAAAGAAAAAAGAATGAAAAGAAATGAAAACAGCCTAAGAAACCTCTGGGAAAAGATAAAATGCAACAACATTCTCATTATAGGGGCCCCAGAAGGAGAAGAGAGAGAGAAAGGACCAGAGAAAATATTTGAAAAGATTATAATGGAAAACTTCCCTAACATGGGAAAGGAAATAACCACCCAAATCCAGGAAGTGCAGACAGTCCCATACAGGATAAACCCAAGGAGAAAAACACTGAGATACATAGTAATCAAACTGGCAAAAATTGAAAACAAGAAAAATTACTGAAAGCAGCAAGGGAAAAAATGATAAATAACATACAAGGGAACTCCCATAAGGGTAACATCTGATTTCTCAGCAGAAACTCTACAAGCCAGAAGGGAGTGGCATGATATACTTAAAGTGATGGAAGGGAAAAACGAACAACTAAGACTACTCTACTGGCAAGCATCTCATTCAGATTCAGTGGAGAAATCAAAAGCTTTACAGACAAGCAAAAGCTAAGAGAATTCAGCACCACCAAACCAGCTCTACAACAAATGCTAAAGGAACTTCTCTAAGTGGGAAACACAAGGGAAGAAAAGGACCTACAAAAACAAACACAAAACAATAAAGAAAATGGTCATAGGAAGATACATATTGATAATTACCTTAAACGTGAATGGATTAAATGCTGCAACCAAAAGACACAGGTTTGATGAATGGATACAAAAACAAGACCCATATATGCTGTCTACAAGAGACCAACTTCAGACCTAGGGACACATTCAGACTGAAAGTGAGGGGATGGAAAAAGATACTCCATGCAAATGGAAATCAAAGACAGCTGGAGTAGCAATACTCATGTCAGGTAAATTGCACTTTAAAATAAAAAATGTTACAAGAGACAAGGAAGGACACTGCATAATGACCAAGGGATAAATCCAAGAAGAAGACATAACAATTATAAATATATATGCACCCAACATAGGAGCACCTCAATACAAAAGGAAACTGCTAACAGCTCTAAAAGAGGAAGTAGACATTAACACAATAAGAGTGGGGTACTTTAAAACCTCACTTACACCAATGGACAGATCATCCAAAATGAAAATAAATAAGGAAACAGAAGCTTTAAATGACACAATAGACCAGATAGATTTAATTGATATTCATAGGACATTCCATCCAAAAACAGCAGATTACACTTTCTTCTCAAGTGTGCATGGAACATTCTCCAGGATAGATCACCTCTTGTGTCACAAATCAAGTCTCAGTAAATTTAAGAAAACTGAAATCACATCAAGCATCTTTTCTGACCACAACACTATGAGATTGGAAATGAATTACAGGGAAAAATAAGTAAAAAAACACAAACACATGGAGTCTAAACAATACGTTACTAAATAACAAAGAGATCACTGAAGAGATCAAAGACAAAATCAAAAAATACCTAGAGACAAATGACAATGAAAACACGAGGTTCCAAAACCTATGTGATGCAGCAAAAGCAGTTCTAAGAGGGAAGTTTATAGCTATACAAGCCCACATCAAGAAACAAGAAAACTCTCAAATAAACAATCTAACCTTACACTTAAAGGAACTAGAGAAAGAAGAACAAACAAAAACCAAGGTTAGCAGAAGGCAAGAAATCATAAACATCAGAGCAGAAATAAAGGAAACAGAAACAAAGAAAACAATAGCAAAGATCAATAAAACTAAAAGCTGGTTCTTTGAGAAGGTAAACAAAATTGATAAACCATTAGCCAGACTCATCAAGAAAAAGAGGGAGAGGACTCAAATCAATAAAATTAGAAATGAAAAAGGAGAAGTTACAACAGACACTGCAGAAATAAAAAGCATCCTAAGAGACTACTACAAGCAACACTATGCCAATAAAATGGACAACTTGGAAGAAATGGACAAATTCTGAGAAAGTTATAACTTTGCAAGACTGAACCAGGAAGAAATAGAAAATATGAACAGAGCAATCACAAGTAATGAAATTGAATCTATGATTGAAAACCTTCCAACAAACAAAAATCCAGGATCAGATGGCTTCACAGGTGAATTCTATCAAACATTTAGAGAACAGCTAACACACATCCTTCTCAAACTCTTCCAAAATTTTGCAGAGGAAGGAACACTCCCAAACTCATTCTATGAGGCCACCATCACCCTGATACCAAAACCAGACAAAGATACTACAAAAAAGAAAATTACAGACCAATATCACTGATGAATAAAGAGGCAAAAATCCTCAACAAAATACTAGCAAACAGAATCCAACAACCCATTAAAAGGATCATACACCATGATTAAGTAGGATTTATCCCACGGATGCAAGGATTTTTCAATATGTGCAAATCAATCAAAGTGATACATGATACAGTAACATATTGAAGAATAAAATCCATATGATCATCTCAATAGATGCAGAAAAAGCTTTCAACAAAATTCTGTACCCATTTATGATAAAAACTTTCCAGAAAGTAGACATAGAGGGAACCTACCTCAACATATTAAAAGCCATATATGATAAAACAACAGCCAACATCATTGTCAATGGTGAAAAACTGAAACCATTTCCTCTAAGATCAGGAACAAGACAAGGTTGCCCACTCTCACCACTATTATTCAACATGGTTTTGGAACTTTTAGTGACAGCAATCAGAGAAGATAAAGAAATAAAATCAATCCAAATCAGTAAAGAAGAAGTAAAGCTGTCCTGTTTGCAGACGACATGATACTATACATAGAGAATCCTAACGATGCTACCAGAAAACTGCTAGAGCTAATCAATGAATTTGGTAAGGTAGCAGGATACAAGATTAATGCACTGAAATCTCTCGCATTCCTATTCACTAATGACAAAAAATCTGAAAGAGAATTTAAGGAAACACTCCCATTTACCATTGCAACAGAAAGAATAAAATACCTAGGAATAAACCTACCTAAGGAGATGAAAGACCTGTATGCAGAAAACTATAATACACTGATGAAAGAAATTAAAGACGATACAAACAAAAGGAGAGATATACCAAGTTCTTGGATTGGAAGAATCAACATTGTGGAAATGATTATACTACCCAAAGCAATCTACAAATTCAATGCAATTCCTCTCAAACTATCAGTGGCATTTTTCACAGAAGTGGAACAAAAAATTTCACAAATTGTATGGAAACACAAAAGACCTTGAATAGCCAAAGGAATCTTGAGAAAGAAAAACAGAGCTGGAGGAATCAGACACCCTGACTTCAGACTATACCACAAAGATACAGGAATCAAATCATTATGGTATTGGCACAAAAACAGAAATATAGATGATTGGAACAGGATAGAAAGCCCAAAGGTAAACCCACACACATATGGTCACCTTATTTTTGATAAAGGAGGCAAGAATATACAATGGAGAAAAGACAGCCTCTTCAATAAGTGATGCTTGGAAAACTGGACAGCTACATGTAAAAGAATGAAATTAGAACACTCCCTAACACCGTACACAAAAATAAACTCAAAATGGATTAAAGACCAAAATGTAAGATCAGACAGCATAAAACTCTTAGAGGAAAACATAGGCAGAACACTCTATGACATAAATCACAGCAAGATCCTTTTTGACCCACCTCCTAGAGAAATGGAAATAAAAACAAAAGTACACAAATGAGACCTAAGGTAACTTATTAGCTTTTGCACAGCATAGGAAATAATAAACAAGACTAAAAGACAACCCTCAGAATGGGAGAAAATATTTGCAAATGAAGCAACTAACAAAGAATTAATCTTCAAAATTAACAAGCAGCTCATGCAGCTCAATATCAATAAAAAAAACCCAGTCCAAAAATGAGCCAAAGACCTAAATAGACATTTCTCCAAAGCAGATATACAGATTCCCAACAAACTCATGAAAGGATGCTCAACATCACTAATCATTAGAGACCTGCAAATCAAAACTACAATGAGGTATCCTCTCACACCTGTCAGAATGGCCATCATCAAAATATCTACAAACAATAAATGCTTGAGAGAATTTTGAAAAAAGGGAACCGTCTTGCACTGTTGGTGGGAATGTAAATTGATACAGACACTATCAAGAACAGTATGGAGGTTCTTAAAGAACTAAAAATAGAATTACCATATGACCCAGCAATCCCTCTACTGGACATATACCCAGAGAAAACCATAATTCAAAAGACACCTGCACCCCAATGTTCATTGCAGTACTATTTACAATGTCCATGTCATAGAAGCAACTAAATACATCGACAGATGAATGGATAAAGAAGATATTGTACATATATACAATGGAGTGTTACTCAGCCATAAAAAGGAACAAAATTGGATCATTTGTTGAGACATGGATGGATCTAGAGACTGTCATACAGAGGGAAGTAAGTCAGAAAGAGGAAAACAAATATTGTATATTAACACGTATATGTGGAACCTAGAAAAATGGTGCAGATGAACCAGTTTGCAGGGCAAAATTGAGACACAGATGTAGAGAACAAATGTATGGACACCAAGGGGAAAGCAGCTGTTGGGTGGGGGTGGGGGTGTGATTAATTGGGCGATTGGGATTGACATGTATTCACTGATGTGTATTAAATTGATGACTAATAAGAAAAAAAAAAGCGAAGAAGTGAGTCACTTAAACTACTTTTTTTCTCATCAGCAAATGGAATTAATAATGCCTGGCTCTGCACATTTCAAAGCTAGATGAAATAATAAATTTCAGGAAAATGGTATTATAGTAAGGATTAAATATGTTTACTCTGCGAATAATAAGTATAATTTGTTGAACATCTAACCTATCCCAAATATTTTACAGAAATGTTCTCTGATCTTTTCAACAATCCTCCAGACTGATATTTGTAAACTCCACTTTGCAAGTTTAGTATGTTTCTCTGGTCATACAGTTAACAATTGCTGGACTTAAAATGAAATCCTTATCTTTGTCTCTCCGATTCTTTCCACCTTACCATGTTGTCTCCCTTGGAACAATGAGGAAATTACCAAAGTATAAGTACATTCTATTACTTCAAATTTCTTGATTAACGGATTTTAGGCCAGAGAAAATTACTCATCAGAAGTAACAGTTAAAGAAAAACGTGCAATCTCCAATCCTGTTTCTCTCATTTCTGTTTTCCTCTTAATGATTCATAACAATACAAATTATTGAAAATATCTTTGATCCTTGAATAAGAAAGCAGGAGGAAAAAAATCCCCAGGCCTTTTATTATCCCTATTTATGCAACATGTAATGTCAATTAAGTACCCCCAAACAATCACAAAGGTAGTTATTTAATTGTAATTTTGTTGCATTGTTAGCAGACTTCTTTGTGTCATTTGCTTCTTAAATGAAGAGACTGTATCAACAGTGAAACCAGGTGTCAAACTGGCATTTGGGCTGCAGTTCATTAAGATCTGAGCGGCAGGGGAACTCAAGCACATTTAAAATTCTCCATTTGAATTTTTATCACTTATATTGACAGTCATTTAAACACAAAGTCATAAATCAGTAGGCAGTACTAGGGAGCCACCTACTGGAATAACTAGCTGGGTTTTGCTGCAATGGTTGCAAAAATATGTAAATTCACTTAATATTAATTCAATTATGAATTTGTCAAATTCAGATTTCTTTACACTAAATATACATATTTTTCACAAAAACTTTCCAGCTAAACTTGGAAATGACAAAGACAGCATTATTACAAAAGAAGGCAGAAGTCTTCAGGAAAGGAAGGAAAGGAAATATTCATTGAACATTAATATGTGATTGAAAAGTGAAAATAAAATAGTTAATAGAGAAGTTCCAAAGACACCAGTGAAATTGTTAAATTAGGTTATCTATTGTTTCAAGATTATTTCTCTTTAATTTGTCAAGGATGTTCAGCCTAATAATTGTTTTGCCCAGGTATCATACTTAAATGGCAACTTATTTAAATGATAATATTTTCATTAATATGAAGATGTATATTTGTTTTAAAAAACCTACTAGCATTAAAGGAAAAACAGTAGATCTAATTTGGGATCAAGTGATGCAAACTTTTCTTCTCCTCTTCTAAGATGTTTGAAATCAATCTCCGTTAAAACTTATTACCTACAATTCTGGGTGATGATAAAGCAAAGAGTTTAGCTGAAAGATGATTAGCATAGTATTTTCCCCCTGACTGTGTTGGTCAAAAGTCTGTGCTAAATATAGCTATCCATTTTCCTGCCTTTGCTGTACTGTGTGTAGAGTGAACATGAAAGACATGTTCTTTGATGATGCTTTTAGGTTGCCTAAGGGTTACCATTTTAATATGCTCTGTGTGTATAGCATGGAAACAGTAAAAACAAGATATGAAAGATTGTTCTGAATATGAACTATTTTCAACCAAGACAGACAGAGTTATTTTCCTTGCTGATTCCCTATTATCAGCTTGTTTTTTTTATCACTATCTTCATTCTCTAAAGAATAACATGCCTAAAAAGTCCATTTAATTGAGGATTCCAGTTAATCAAGGCTATGATTTTATATAAACACAAGAACTTTCATGATGGTAGGAGCCTTAAGTAATATGGGTAAGCAAGGATAATTCTATAACTCCTCTGTTGGGCTGACAGTGTTTGATAATTCCTGTGTCAAATACAGTTGCTTTATTCTAAAGAACTTCCTTTGACTTACATTGGTAAATCCTTGGCTAAAGCCTTGGTATATTCTAATACCAAGTCATTTGCCTTAACCAATTTGATACCTAACAAACATGAAAGATGTGATTCTTATTATCTTCACTCTACAGGTGAGTAAGTGAAGTTCAGAGAAGTTAAGCAAATTGTACCCTGCCACATCCTAGTGAATACCTAAGGAAAGATTCAAGTTCCCGACAAGACCACACTGAATCCAAAAGTTTATCCAAATTCTTAAAAAAAACAAAACACTTTTCTGTGTGTTCATATTGCCCCCTTGTCCTTGTGTTTGTCATATTATAAGTGTCTTTTATTTCTCCCCGAAGTCTGTAAGCTTCTCCAAATGGTAAACTCCTTTTTACTACTTAAATATTCTCAGAAGTTGGCACAAAACCTGATATTCATAGTAGATGATAAATTAGTGCTAGTTGAATAAGTATTTACTGGAGAAGATTTTCTTTTCCTTAAATGATATAAATGCAATCTTATGTTTAGTTTTATTTACATTTCATGGAGTAGGGTAATTTATAATGAGAAGGGAATGGGACATGATGTACAATGAAGCCCTACTATGTCAAGTCCCATGAAAGTATCTTCAATTCAAGCCTGCAGGGGATATAATATTATACCTACATTAGAGACAAAAAAACAGAAAGACAAAGTGGTTAAGTAACTTGCTCAAAGTCACCCAAGGCACCCTAAATGTTTCTCAACTTTTTCTCATTTCCTTCAATGATTTTTTTCACTTTCATAGTCTCAACTATCAATCATCTCTATGGAAGTGACTAACAAACTTACACCTATCTCTCCTCAATATCTCACAATCTTAAACTGCATTTGTAGTCTTATATATTCTCAAGAAATAGTTATGGAATTACTGTTTAAATAAATACCTACTAAGTTCCAGGCACTGTATTCAGTTTTGGATATCTACAATAAGCCAAACAGCCTTTTTCTGCCCTCAGAGACTCTCAGGCTAATAAAAAGTTGATACACGCTATTAGGAAATCCATGAACAAACAGGGTTTAGTGACAAAGTAAGCAAGGAAGGAGTCTCTGAGGAGTTAAAAGTTAAGTTGAGGCCTGAAAGATGCAAAAGAATCAACCATGCAAAGAGTGAGAATAAAAGTGGTCCAAAGAAAAGGAAGACCCTCAGCAGGGAAGACTGATGCAGATTTTAAGAGCTAAACGTTTGCCTCTGTGCCTGGACATAACTGGAATCTCCTAAGGAACTTCAAGCAGGGCCTAAAATACTCCATTTTATGATTTAAAAAATATCCTGACTGCTATGTGAGGAAGACATCAGAACCGAGCAAGAGTGGAAGTAGAAAGAATCATTAGATCACTTTTTCAGGAGTCCAAGCATGAGATAACTGTGCCTGGGACCTGATGGAGTACAGATGGAGAAAAACAGAGATTAAACATATATTTCTTGGATTTTAGAGAAAACAAATTGATGCACTGAAGAGAAGAGAAATATTAGGTTTCTAGTTTGAACAGCTGATAAGATGGTGAAACATCTTTTGTTCAGGTTCATTCTGGGAACAGCTTAGTGAGACTATACCTAAGCAAAATTAAGTATATTGGTAAAAGAGGAAAAATCAAGTACAGCAAAAAATTAAGAGGAAGGTTTGGGACATGAAAAATTAAGAGGCCTGAGAGGAATTTAAGGCAGATCATATACTATTTCCCTCCAAATGTCCTGATTTTCTTGTTTAAATCTTTAATGTTCACATGTTTTCACTCATTAATTCTATCTTATCTTCAAATTCCATCTCAAGAAGGAAAAGAATGGTGTGGTACATTTGCCTAGTACCTCCTTACTGTAAATATCCATAAACTGTTTTTTACTTCAATCCTGGGGCTTGTCTTATTCCACTATTAATCTGTAAGATCCTTAAAGGCAGGGCTATGTCTGTTCTTTGTACCCACAACAGCAGTAGGAGCTCAGTAAACATCTGTTACATTTAATTGAATTAAGTGTATCTTTCGTAAGAGAAGAATACTCTTAATTTGTTAATAAGGAACTGTGCATTGTGTTAGTAAAAGGAAGTTGAGATAAGGTTCCATTAAGGGCAATTGGTACATATATTTGGAATCTTTCTGGAATGCCTCCAAAGCTATGGCATTCTCTCAGTTTCCACTTCTGCATTAACAAAGCTATTCTCTTGGAAAATTTCCATCCACTAATACAGGGATCAGCAAGCTTCAGCCCAGGCCTCAGGCTAAATTCAGTCACAGGTGGTGCCAAATCTGTTGACAGCTGTTTGTTGGCACTTTTGTGGTATAATGGCAAAGTTCAGTAGTTGTAACAGGAACTGTGTGGCCTACAAAGCCAAAAATATTTGCTATCTGGACCTTTACAGAAGATTTATGCTGACCCTTACACTAATGGAATGCTTTGAAGACTTCTTCTTTAGAGTCTTTTTAGGAAGTTTGGTAAGAATATACCTAAACAATATTAGGTATATTTAAACCTTATCATTTAGCATACTTTCATAGAAAAAGTGGCAAGTGATGACTGGGATCAGAGCTGAACAAAATGAGGGGGGAATGGAATCCAGAACAAGAACTTGCAGTATAAGAGTTATAAATCAATAACAGGATTCGGAACAAGGAATTGATCAGATTAATACAAACTAGTGAAGTCAGTTAATTTATCTTTGGGCTCTTCTCTACTTAACTGTTCTCAACCCTAAAGCCATCTCCCCAACTCTCTTCCCCCACTATAAAGAGCTGTTCTCACATTCATAAAGGCTCAGCTCAAATTCTAACTGAAGCCCTTTTAAAATTTATCCACTCAACAAAACTAGGCATAATGGCCCATACTTGGATTCCTAGAGTATTTTTTCCTGTGGAACTTACCAATAGTGTTAACTTATTCCCTTGCTAGATTATAAACTCTAATCTGAATCAATATCTGAAAGCAGATACTGTCCTTAGCATTGAACTAGTGTAACTGAAATTAATTCATGTTAAGATACGGATGCACAAAAATTGCCTGACAAGAATTTAGAATATGTATATACTTTGAGACACTGAATATATAAATGGACAATGACCAGACCATATATGACAATAAAATTCTGACCCACAACCTCTGCATCAATCAGCTCAGGAATCCAAACCACCACCTCTGTCGCAATTGGTCCAAAACAGCCAAGACTTGGCAAATGACTGTCAGCTTCCCTAGTTTTTGCTCATGCTTCCAACTCAGGATGAACAAAAAAAGCTATATATGCTCTACAAGCCAATCACATAGGATGCCCTGTTAGCATCTATTTAGCATGACTTCAGCTTTCCCATGCCAGTAACCTCCAGTAAAAGCATACCTGAAGTCTTCTCCTTTTTCTTCATTATAAACCTTTCCCACTCATTTGCCTGTCTTTGAGTCTTCTAAACACAGGTGTTGGTAGTTGACTTGCTTGCTATAGCAAACTTCAAATAGCCTCTCTTCTCATTTGAGTTGTCTTCATGTACTTCTATAACCCTTTAGTTTTGTTTTTTCAAACTTAGATAAAGCTTTGGAGGCCAAGCTTTAACCAGACCAGTTTGGAAGATGGAAGCCACCATAGCATTCCATCTGCTGCTTTGATTCTGCTATTTACTCAAAGTGGAAATACTAGGCTTAAGACTGACAGGCATTGTTTTCAAAATAGTGTGCCTTCAAGACCAGCTGAGGACTTGGACAGAGCATGAGACTTCAAAATTCATAGATTCCACCTCAACAAGGAACAGTCCAAGAACCATGGTTTAACTCTGTCCCTGGGATCTTCCTAATTCAGCATATTTACTTTTTGGTCAACCCCTGCAGGTTAGGACTTTAGTTTTACTCATGGATACTCATCCTCACACACAGTCTTGCTCAGATTTGCCATATCTTGCCCTTTGATTCTGTGTCTGATATGGCCTAACTCCAACTTTGATTCATGTCATGGACAGGACTTTAGTGATTCTCTAAAGTCCTTCTGTTAATAACCTGGGCTAAAACTCTAAAATTGGACATGACTTCCCAGGATCAGCATGACTGGTCTTTGTAATCCTGCAATATTCCAACGACTGAGACAGGACAAGGACCAGCAGCTATTGAATTATCAAACCCAGAGTAGGAATATGTACCTTGAAACATAGAATCAGATTTGGAGAGACCAGTAAACATCAAAATTCAAAGGCCCAGGTAAACACAATAGAAGATGCTCTACACCCATAAAAGTTGAGTGAGATGCTGTCTTCTTGGGCCCTTGGCTTTCTCACTTTCCTACAGTTAACATCCTTATGGAATGATCCAATGGCTCATTAGGGAAAAGGCATTATAACTGACTAAAGTAAGATAGAATTGTCAAAAATATATATAATTAGCTAACCAAATTGTGAAACATAAATCAGGGTTCTATTTGAGACAATATAGAAACAATATCAAAATTTTTGTTTAGCTTCAACATATCTCATGGAGAGAACATCACTACTGTCATGTCTGAGGTATGTGTACCCTTACTCCAACAATGACTTTAATCATATTTTACCTATGCATGCATAGGCAAAGCATGATTAACCTGCTGAGTTCAGTAGCAGAACCAGCCTAGGAAAAGGAAAAAATGTCAGCCGAAATGTTAGATATAGTGTTTGGTCAAGGGCCAGAAAGCTTTAGCCACCAGACCCTAACAATACTACCTGGGTAGAGTCATCTTAAAATAAAAACAGACTAAGAATGCCAGTATTATCATTTTCCCACATTTTATTTACTTATATTTATGTTATATAAAATAATCTGTGTTGGGGAGAGATGAGCAGTCAGGAATGCATGGGGAGAGGAAGGGATACAGCTCTTTGATCTTGGACAATTGAAAATCATCAGCATAATATCAAAATTTAGATATAATACTCATAAAGATGCTTTGAAAATAATATTTACTCTTGATATGTAGCTTCTAAACCTACACAGAGGCAATTACCATAGACAAGTAACACATTCTATCTCCTTTAGGAGCCATAAGTCTGAGAGTATATAGTGCAAGCTACAAATAGTAAATAATACAAGTTCATATGCTCCCAGTTGTGGAGGGATTGAATATCAAATGTACAGGTCATTGAAGAACACATATAAAACTTTCAGTTAAATCAGATAAACTTAGAGATGCCAAGGATGCATATTATGCTTTCTATACTAGATCAGTATAGGAAACATTCATTACTACACGTCCTTCTCACCACTGCTCTTGACAAAATGTCTAAAATTTACATTCCAGATTAAGATTTGTACCTTAAAGAGTGATCTGCTAAATACGCACACATTCGACACCCCATTAACTTGTAATACCATTTGGAGGCATGATCCTAAAAAGATAAGTACAAATTTAAGAAAACAAATCAAAAAATTTGTGTCAAAATGTTAACTTTAAAAAAATAATAATAAAATTTGGAACAGTAAAAATATCCATTGATATGAGAATTAGCTTTAAAATAATTTATGTTCATATGATGAACTCTTATGAAGGCTTTAAAATAATTTTTGAAGAACATTTAATCATGAGATAAAAATCTCTTCATATATTTTAAAATGAAAAAGCAATATTCATAATATACAGAATGATCACAAAGTGTAAAATATAAATGTTTTATACCCTAGTGTCTATAGTAACAGGATTGAAAAAAATGACATAAAAATGATTATCTCGATGTGAAGGAATGACAGATAATTTTATTTTCTTCATTATTTTATGTATTTTCCAATTTTTATAATGAGTATGTATTACTTTCATTATTTTAAAAGAATAATAATTATAATTAAATAAATATGAGAATATATATCCAGACACCCCAGGGAAATATAATACCTCTAGCTATTATTAGTTAACACATTAGGGAAGATTATGACAATTAGTTAAGCACTGGGATAGGGAGGATGGCATAGAGAAAGTGAAGTGGATGTTTGGAATATTCAATTCAATTAAAGAAATAATAATCCATTACAAGTTTATAGTGCTTTGTCTTTTACAAAGCATTTTCACATACTTTATTCTAGGAGGACTCTCAACCTTCTAATGCACATATAAACTCACACGCGGACACAAAGTGTTATCATTTGTTATTTTAAACACCTAAGAAGATGTATCTACCCTATAGCTACAAAAGTGGGTTTTTAGAACGAGGGTTTTTATAACCTAGTTTTTAGTGCAAAGAATTTGGAAAGCAGCTTTAGTAAAGACAACAAGTGATGATATATTTTTCTTCACGCTGCACTTTGGTTGCGACGTGTCCTTTTGGCTCCCTGTTAGAGACAAAGCAGCCTGCTTAGAATGCTGACCAGTATCCTTCCCCAGGTAACAGCTAACCCCTCTGGCCTTGCTTTCCAAAGCCATGCTCAGAGCTGAGCTCAGCCCCCTTATCTTTCTCTCCCTTGATAAAAAGGGCAATGATATTACAAGCCTGGACTCACCAGCGAAGACCCTGGAGCACATTCCATTTCTACCCACACTGTAAAACTGCTACAAAGAAACAGGTCAGAGAAATCAGGACCAGGGTGTATAGCCTAATATATCACCTCATCAACAGAGCACAAGATTCTGACTTCCTTTCTTGGCTTCATGCTGGAGGCCTGATTCTGGACCATTGACAGCTGTGCATCAGTTACTGCAGAGAAAATAAGGTCTTTAGGGGAAGACTGGTGATCCAAGAAGTGCTCAGCTGGGACTTGTTCACTTAATGTGTATCAATGCTATACAGATTCCTTTTAGTTAAAAAACAATGCATCTCCTTTTGTTTAAGTAGAAACAAATGGAATAAATATTTTTTTTTTTTGCTTTTAGAAAAAACATAAATAGATCAAATACTGTGCTTGAAGCCGAGGAGCTAGACAACATGGTAAGGCATCAGCTAACAGGAGGATAGAAGAGTGGCCTTTGCTTCTGAATAGCAATCTTACTGGGAAAGACTTACGAATAAATAGAAGTTAGGATAAGTGACATAACGTAAATAATAAATCAAGATTGGGAGTGATTAGATAATTTGCCCTAATCTACACAACTTGAAGAGCTATAACTGGTACCTGAATGTAGATGATTTTGATACCATATTCTGAGCTTAAGTCAAATATACTTAGCAAAACTGTTGTATTTCATTTATGAGATGCCTACTGTGGACATGACTCTGTGTGTATGTGTTAGGAGAGTGGATACACAGGGACAAAAGGAAAGAGTCCTTTTCCATATTTCATAATGGTTGTGTTACTGAACCAGGTTCATTTTGCCCGATGCACAGCAAACCAAAAGGCTGAGACAACGAGGTTTTCAGCAAAAACAAGGTTTATTCTTAAGGCAGTCAAGTGAGGAGATGGGAAAACAAATCTCAAATTCTCCTCCCCAAAGGCAAGGGGCTCAGGGTACTTATGGGATAATGAACAAAGAAGCAAGGCACTCAAAGGCGTGGGGAGTGTGGAAAACGGTGATTGGGTAAAGGTGCAGTAATCCTGGTTCTGCGCAGGTGTATCTAGGCTACAGGACTCTGCATGTTCTAAGGGTGGAATTTTCAACCCTCTGATGTCAAAAGGTCGCTGAGTGGACACTTGTGCATGCCCAGTTGAAGGGTCAGTGGTCCTATCCAGTCTTAAGGAACTCAGCTTAAACTGGACACAGCTGACCCCAAATTCCTGGAAAATAACCTGGGCAAACATCTAATTGTTTAGACTCTGTGCAGTTTGTAGGACATGCAAGTCTAAAAATAACCTTAATTAGTGAAAGTAGGTGATTTAACCTATGGTTTTAGCTACATGCATAAATAATGACAGACATAAGACATAACAGACATTACCATTAAGGAAAGACAAAATAAAACATGCAAACATCCTCTACAAATTGTAATGCACCATGTAAACCTGAACTGTTATGACTTTACTTGCCACGGTAGTACACAATATGTCATAAAATATTGGCCTACTGTATAAATGAAATTCAACACTGTCCCATCATTCTTTCTTCCCAGCTAAGATTTGTGGTCTGTGCTTCAGCCCCACTCTTCTCATTATCCTCGACAGACCCTTCCCACTGTCTTTCCATGGTGCTGTCCTGACGAGACCTGGAGTCTGCATCATTTATAGCCGTTGCCTGTCCTCTGACTACCACATATGCAGGCTGGCTGGTGGAAATAACATTACCTGAAAAGTGGAGCCACTATAGAGTCACGGTCTCCAAACTCGGTTAGTCTCCTGGTACTCCCTGACAAGAACTCTGACTTCTTACTCAACAGTCTCTGTTCCTTGTGGCAGCAAATGTGCACTCTTCTCAACTCTCCCATCTCACCAGTTCCTCACTCACTCCCAGCTGATCATCTATTCTACACATTTGCTTCACACACACCCAAAGAGGCATTGAGCTCCTTCAACTTCCTGCCACCTTAAGGCTTAGTCTTCACCCGGACCCATCAGGTACTCCCTTCTCTAATGTCACTTAAAAGCTGTCCCTTCTCCTACCTAAAAATCATACCAGCCCCCCAATGAATCATATTTTCCCAACCCTACCTTCTCGCTCTATTTTATAAGTAACAGCTTTATTAAAACATAATTCACATTCCACACACCAACTTAATCAAAGTGTACATTTGGTGATTTTTAGTATATTTACACAGTGTGAAACTGTCACCACAATCAATATTAGAAAAATTTCACCCCTTTCCAAAATAACCTTACCCACTAGAAGTCATTCCACATTACCCTGACCCATTCACCTCCACCTCCCAACCCTAGGCAATCAATAATCTATTTTCCCTGTTTATAGATTTGTCTGTCTGGGAACATTTCATATAAATGGAATTGTACACTATATGGAGGCCTCACTCAATTTTCCCTCTACCCCCTGAATTTTTAATATCTCCTCCTCCACTTGTTCTTTCTCATAAGCATTACATATGTTCAAATCTTGTCCATCTTTAAACCAAATTAAGCAAAATTTAATTATCCATCAGCATCCCACCCTACTTCAGTTTCTGTACTGTTTCCTTCCCAGCTAAGCTTTCTAAAAGAATTGTTTCTGGCTCTCCACATTCTCACTTCCCACTCACTCCTCAAACTATTTCCAACTGTTCCTTACCAAGGTCACTAACAATAACAATCTCCTTCTTGCTAAATTCAATGGATTGTTAACACCTACTCAACCTTCAACTCTCAGATCAAACATCATTTCCTTTAGGAAGTCTTCCTAACCCTTTACATCTACATCAGAATTTCTCCATCTTGGTACTATTAACATTTTAGAATGAATAATCATCTGATGTGGGGGAATGTCTGTATACTGGAGGCTGTTTAACAACATCTCTGGCCTCTACCCACTAGATGCCAGTAACATCTCCTCCGCCAACTATGGCAGCCAAATATGTCCATATATGTTGCTAAAACCCCTAGGGAGGCAGAATCACTCCTGGCTGAGAACTGCTGATCTAGATGATGTGATTTTCCTGCATCCCTCATGCCATGCTTGATTTCTCCTTTCACAGTACTTATTGCATTGGATTTAATTTTTTGTGATCTCCTCTGTAACCCAAACTGGACCAAGATTTATGAATCAGAATAAATGGTTATCTGGTTCATTACAATATTCTCTACACCTGGAACTGTGCCTGGCTCACAGTAATTAATCAATACATATTTGTTGAATGAATGGAGTGCCTTTTTTTTGGCTTGTAAGGTTCAAGTAAGTAATGGGAGCCTCTTGAAGAAATTATCTTTTCTCTATAGATTTTATTTGTTTGCTTTAGCTGTGATTACATATTGTTAAGGAGTTTGTTTGGACAACTAAAAATCATGACATCTGAATCAAAGTTTACAAGTAGAAAGCAGAGTCCGGAAAGTAGGAAAACGTTCTTGCGTGCAATCCTGTTACTCTTCATTGTCTCTTGGTTCAGCCTTTTAATCACAAGCACATTTGTGCTAATTTTTTATATTATTGGGCTTCAAAATGGCTTCAGAATATCTCCACAACTCTTGATGGTCCCATTTCTAGGTTCTGGCAGTCATCTCAGAATTCTCTATTGTTCCAAGTTCCCTCTGATATTAATTCTGTATTTCACAGAGGGAAGTAGTTCATAGTCATAGTTACTAGACTCAAAGCCCAGTTTCAACCGGCTAATTGTACCAAATTTTTACAGAAGATGAAATTAATCCATAAGTGACATGTTAAATGTTCAGTGACAGTGTTTGAAGAACTAAACTAGAATAAGTGTTTCATGATTTTTTCAATAAGTAAGATTTCATCATCTTTAAATAAGTCTCATTTGTTGACCACTTACTATGTGCCAGACCCTGTTCCTTGAGCTTCAGGCATTGTTTCATTTCATCTTCACAACATTGTAATCTTCTTTACAAAGTTACAAATGTAACAGCATGAGGTCTAGCTAACTGTCTAATTGATCCCAAAGCCTCCACTCTTCCATTACTCTAGACTGCCTATGCTAGACACCACTTTTAAAGGTTTTCTTGTTTCTGTTTTTATTTCATGGTTCCATCACATTTAGAACAGTTTGAGGTGTTTAGTAGGTACTCCATATCTAGTAAGTGATTCATGTTATTCCATACACAATCTTAGGTTTCTATTATAAAAGAATACAATGATCAGCATATAAACACGAAGGATATCAGTGGAAATGAAAAGAGAATAGCTAGAAAAGAGGGAGAAGAGTTGAGAGGAATTATGTAATTTCCAGGATGATGCCAAGACAAAGGCTGATATATCACTATTAGTTTAGCTTGGCCATGTAACACAGGATTTTTAAGTGAGCTGGACTGGCTTTACAGTGCAGGATTTTGGCAGAATGCATGACCATTGCCCAAGTTACTTTATGAGATGGCATGTTTTAATGGCTTTGAATACCCAGAAAATCACCCTCATGGACAGCCTACTTTGCTGATTACAGCAGCCCCAATTTAAACCATATTGGTTTAAAAATAAGTTTATTGCAATTAAAGAGCTGTAAATATTAGCTATTCTGCAACATATACATTCTAAAGTCCCCAAATGACCCGAGAATAAACACCTCACAGTCACTTTCTGATTTTGTTTGGAGAAAAATTACAGGAATCACCTATTGCAGGCCTCACAGCTGTGTGATTCTTCTGTTTTCCCTGTGTCTCATACAGTGTGTGTTGCTTCCCTCCCTCCTCTAGCAGGGCTCCCACTCTGTAGTTGTCTGCTATGCTGGTGCCGGTGACTGCTTCCTGAACTGTGTCTTTTTTCATTTGACCATAAATAGCAACAGTTTTCTCTCCATACTGTGAGAACAAGGGGACTTTGGGAGTTGTTTTCCTGATGTAAGTAGAGACTGTATCGCCTTTAGCAGAATAGAAATAAAATAACAGGTCAGATGTAATTATTATCTTCTTGGGAATCCTCATATTTTATATCTCAACAACCGCTTCATAACCAGTAGTCTACTCTCATCTGGGTTTAATTTTGTCTTTGGCTCCAGGAACACCATCAGTATTCACTCATATTCAAAACATTTAACAACTGGTAAGGAATAGGTACTGATTAACAGGGGGTTGTTGGCCATAAAAATAAAAAACAACTGGTGTAGCCATATCTAGGTTACCTGTTGACTAACAGCCCTTCCTGTAAGGTGAATAGGGTCTTATTCTAGCCTGATGTCTTTTCCAAGTGATGAGACATCTATTCCCTGGGAAGTACTCCTTATTTCCTATGCAAATCACATCAGCTATCCCAGAATTTCCTCTTGTAATGTCTTTGAATAAAAGTGCAATCAATCCAGATCCTAAGATGTAAATACAACCCACCACCCACCACCATCTCCTATCATAGATGAAGTGACTTCACTTTCTGAAAGATGTGACTTCAGTATCTTCCTTCTCAATATTCAGAGATACACAGAGGAATCACCTCTAGCTAACCAAGGTAACAAATGCATAATGACAGGCACCAGTCCAATACATGAAGGGAACCAATTACATGTTCCAGTGGGTAGACTGACCCTCTCAGAGTAGAGAATTATTATACTTGTCAAACTCCTTTGAGAGGACCTGAAACAAGGAGGATCTTTCAATCTTTGGTTACAACAGCAGGTAGCTGGAAAACCAAGTACACTCACCTGCCTATGGTTAGTTGTGTGCTGTTTGAATTGCCTTAATGGCCTGAGTATTTTGTTTTCAGAGTCAATCACACAGAAATTTACCTAATGGCTTCCAGTCATTTTTATATTTGAAAAGAACCATTCACAAATCAAGTCAACCATCCTTGAACTTCTAAAAGAGAGCAGAGATGGATGGGATGGTATGTATCAATTTTCAATATGTACTATATGTATATAGCATAAGAGACCTCTTTTGGTCAATTTAATTATTGATAAGTATTATAATATAGTGGTTAAGAATATGGACTTGGGATAGAGTTAGAGAAAACTGGAACTAACTCTTGTCTCTGCCAATTACTATATTGTGACTTTGGATAAATTACCCTTACAAAGCCTCAATTTCCTAGGTTGTTAAGTATAGTTAATTAATAACACCTACTCCATGGGGTTGCTTATGAGGTTTAATAAAGTACTGAGACTAGTGCCTGAAGTAAGCCCTCAAAAATGGTAGCTACTATTATCATCCACGACTATCACAATAACATCTTAAGGTGAGGTATTAGATCCATTTTACAGATGAGGAAACAAAGATCAATGGAGGTTAAACAATTTCCAAAGCCTGTGCTTTTTGTAGTACATCACACAATAAATTATGTGACCACCATTCTTGCATGGTTTGAAAACTGCCTGAAGCTGTGATTCCCAAAGAGAAGCCAAAACATATTCTGTACCATCATTTATTCCTCTATTCCTCATCCTTATACACAAAGCAGTCAGCTCAAAGGACAATATTCATATGGATGCATAAGTTCTCTAATGTGCGTTTATAAAATTCACATTACTTCATGAATAAAGTCCTTATTGATTTTGTTCTCTTACCCACTCTTCCAAAGCTGCCTCTTGTTTTTAGAACTAACTGGCAAGATGTTCTGGAAACAAGATGTTTCTTAGCAACATTTTGTTTATATAGATAAAAACATAACCTTTACTGCCACGTACTAGAGAGGAGAGATCCGCAGCATTTAAATGTCACACTCTTATTGGAGCTCTTGGTTTTAGTTTGTACATATTGTCCTGTTTTTCTTTCCTTCAGATAGGAGAGTCCTTCATTTTAACAATAGATCTTCCTCGGGCTATAGCTAACTGTATAGCATCTCTTCCTAGATTTCCACAACTGTGTACATATGTAGGTGTGTGTGCACACAAGCTCACGAGCATGTGCATGTGCATGTCTTAAAAGAAACACATGACTGGTGGGTTTTTTTCTGTCTCTGCTGGTTTGCAGTAGGTCTTCGCCATTCTACCTTTCTGCCTTAGATACCGTCAAAATAATTTCTTCTGCAACTTTTTGATAATTTAGAGGATTTACCCTTTCCATAAAGAAACTTCACTGAATTCAGAAAACTGTTTAGGAAAACTGACAAAAAGATTAAGGTCTTGAGAATAACTAGCCTTCTCCATATCTCCATTATAGAATAGAAGTGTTGGCTGTAGATGATCAAATCCCTCAGAGAGGACCACTCCCTGACCCAAATGAAGTCATTGCAAGTGAAAATTTGCACTAGTGGAGGGAAGCCTTAGAGAAACAACAGACATTGTGACCAGATAGGTATTTGAGGGGGTTCAAGGTATTTTTTTTATAAAAGTTTCCCTTAGGCTGCTTCTGTATTAATTAGGGTTCTCCAGAGAAATGGAACCATAGGAATGAGTGAGAGAGAGAGAGAGAGAGATTTATTTTAAGAAATTGCTTCATGTGATTGTGGGGATTAGTGAATCCAAAATCTACAGGACAGGCCAGCATATTGGAACCCAGGGAAGAGCTGATGCTGCAGTCTTGAGGCTGAAAGTGATCTGGAAGTAAAAATTCTTCTTTGGGGTTTTCTATATGTTCTCATAAGGTCATCAACTGATTGGATGAGGCCCACCCACATTACAGAAGGTAATCTGCTTTACTCAAAGTCTACTGACTTAAATGTTAGTCACATCTAAAAAATACCTCACAGCAAAATCTAGACTCGTGTCTGAATAATGACTGGGCATCATTGCCCATTCAAGTTAACATGTAAAATTAAACATCACGGCTTCCCAGTCAGCACTGATTCTTTTCTATCATTGTCATCTGGAGGTAAGCAAAATCTCACATAGAAGGCCAGACACCTACCTGGGATATTCTGGGTGCCTAAAATCCCCTGAAGCATCAATCACCTTGGTTATGCTATCCTATAAGATTATAGCTGGATATCTTTCTGCAATTTCTTTTTTCATTTTGACAAAATAATAAATTCACACATAGTTATGAGAAAAAATACAGAGAAATTCTATGTATCCTTTACCCAGTTTCCCCCAATGGTAACATCTTACAAAACTATAGTACAGTATCACAGCCAGGATATTAACATCGATATAGTCAAGATACAGAACATTTCCATTACCACAAGGATCACTCATGTTTCCCTTTTATAGCCATGCCCCTACTGCCTATTTGACTGCTTGAAAACACTAATATGTTCTCTATTTTTATAATTTTGTCATTTCAGGAATGTTATATAAATGAAATAATGTTACATGACCCTTGGGGGTTGACTTATTCACGTGCATAGTTCTCTGAAGATTCATATAAGTTGTTGCATGTACCAATAGTTTTATTGCTGAATAGTATTCCATGGTATGGATTGTTTAACCATTCACCTATTAAAGGACATCTGGATTGTTTCTGGTTCTGAAACTGATATAAACATTTTTGTACAGGTTTTGTGGGAAGATAAATTTTTATTTCTCTGGGATAACACAAAGGAGTATAATTGTTGGGCCCCAAGGTAGTTGCATATTTAACTTGTTAAGAAACTGTCAAACTGTTTTCCAGAGTGACTGTACCATTTTCCATTCCCTCTAACAATGTATGAGATATCCAATTTCTCTGCATTCTTGATAGCATTTAGTATTGTCATTATTATTTTAACCATTCTGATGGGATATAGTGATATCTCATTGTGGTTTTCACTTGTATTTCCCTAATGACTAATGATGTTGAATATCTTTTCATGAGTTTATTTGACATCTGTACATCTTCTTCATTGAAAAATTTCCTCACATCTTTTGTCCAATTTGTAATTGAATTGCTTGATTTTTTTCCTGTTGAATTTTGTGAGTTCTTTATATATTCTAGATACTAGTCTCTTGTTGGATATGTGGTTTGCTGATATTTTCTCCCAGTCTGTACCTTGTCTTTCATCCTTTTAACTGGGTCATTCTCAGAGCAAAAGTTTTTGTTTTATTTTATTTTTACAAAGGTCAATTCATCATTTTTTCTTTTCTAGATTGTGTTTTTGGTGTTGAGTTTAAGAACTTTTCACCTAGCCATACATATCTAAAGATTTTCTCTTACTTTTTTTCTAGAAGTTTTCTAGATTTACTTTTACACTTAAGTCTGTGATCCACTTAGAGGTTTTGTTTGTTTGTTTGTTTTAATAAGTTATGAAGTTTAAGTCAAGGTTTTTTGCTTGTTTGTTTTGTTTTGCTTATGGATGTCCAGTTGCTATAGCATCATTTTCTGTGAAAGCTATCTTTCTTCCATTAAATTACTTTTGTCCCTATGTCAAAAATCAGTAGGACATATTTGTGTAGATCTATTTCTGGGCTCTCTACTCTATTCCATTTATCTATGTGTCTATCCCTCCACCAATATGTCTTGATTAGCATAGCTTCATGGTAAGTCATAAAGTCTAGTAGAATGATTTCTACCACTTTATTCTTTTTCAAAATTATTTTAGCTATTCTTGTTCCTTTGCATTTCCATATACATTTTATAATAATCTTGTCTATATCTATAAAATTTCTTGCTGGGATTTTTGTAGTAATTGCACTGGACCTGTATATCAAGTTGGAGAGAATTGATATGTTTATTATGTTAAAGCTTTTATTCCATGAAAACGGTTTGTCTCTCCATTTATTTAGATCTTTAAAAAAATTTTCTCATCACTCATTTTAGCGTATGATTTTTATATATGTCTTGTTAGATTTACACCTACATATCTTTCTTAAAAAACAGAATGCAATAAAAATCTTTATTTCTTTATTGAGCAGACATCAAATAATTCTTGTCTCTTTGCTTCCATATATTCAGTGTTTACTACTTGGACATTTTGTTATTTATTATTTTTTTTAAATCATGTGTTTACCATTTAGAAACAATATCTTCTGAATGGAACATGTCAAAAATTGCTGATATAACTGACAGAATCAGAGAAACCAAAGGCTGCAAATTAAGTGAGTTTGGCAAAGTTTGTCCCTTTCCATTCTTTTTCATCAGAGGTTGCCTTCTAGTAGCACTAGCAGGGTCCAAAGTCTTGTGTCTTGTGATATATAGTTTTCTTTGTCCTACTTGTATGCTAAGCCAGACCTTCGTATTTTTCAAGGCTCCTGATTATGTCACCTTGTGCTAGGATAGCATTCTAATGGAAAGTGGTGGTTCAGATGCAGAGCTTTTGACATTAAAATTATACTTGGCAGTGAAAAATGAGAATCTATACATCAGGGCTCCTACTGGAATTAATTTGCAGCTCACAGTGTAAGCTATTGATGTGCAATAGCCTTGTGACAACACAAATATTTCATTGAGACAGAACAATGTGTAGATAATGTGGTTTGTTTCTAAATGAAAGCTGTGTATTACAAATTACTTCTTTTCTCTGATTAAATTAAGAATTTTACCATAGGTTCTAAGGTTCAATGTTTCCCTGCACATCTCCTGAGGTTTCTTGTGAAGGAAGAATACAATTCAAAAGCCTGGGTATGAATCCTGGTTTGTTGTGCATAGTGTAAAACAAGTAAACCAGTGAAACTCATGGCAAGAAACTTTAGTTTTGCAGTCTGAGAGATCAAATGTACATTGAATAAATTGAACCATTGAAAAGTACCAGTGAAACTCTGAAGTATAAAGAAAGAAAAGAGGATTGTGCTCCAAATTCTTTGATTCAAGTTCCTCCAGCTGCGGTGACCAGTTTGTCCTGGTTTGTCCAGGACTTTTCTAGTTTTAACACTGAAAGTCTCATGACTCAGGAAACCCCTTGGTCCCAGTGTTAAAACTGAAGCTCCATATATCAGAAGACTTGTCTGCCCAGGAAAAGGAGAATGGTTGGTCACCCTACTTCCAGCTCTCCCTCTTATTAACTATGGGATTTCAAGTGAAACTTTTCACTTGATTCTGAGTCTACTTCCTCATCTTTAGAAAGTAGAAAATGACTGTTCTACTCTCCACAGTGTCTTTGAAAGGAATATGCATAATAATGTAAATGGAATACTTTGTAAATAGTGGCACACTATACAAATGTATGGATTTGGTACCATCATAATTCATGGCTGCCACATGCTGACAATATATTTATCCTACGCTTTACTCAGTAGGACTCTCTGGCAAAGAAACAGTCCAAAAATGATGAAAACCTTTGCCCAGTTGCTCATCTCTTTTCAACCAGAACAATATTTTCTGCCATACTCTGGAGAGCCCATTAGCTAAACACAAAGTATCATCTACCCCCAAATTACTGCTAAATGCTATTTACCCTCCAATCTCCTAATTCTATTCATCTGACATCACTTTATGGATCTCTGGCAAATAGCACAGTTCAAGTGTACAAGCAAAAGGAGTGTATTTGAATAATTGCATGTTTATGTTCAAGAAGAATATAATAAAATATTTACAAATCCAGTTCCCTTTCCAAGGGTAATACACGGTTCTATATCAAAGACAATGTGCTGGTTGCAGATTGCCTTCTGCTTTATAATTATAGCATTTAGGAAAATAGTAACTGGGCTTTAGGTAGAGGTTTCTGGGATGTAGATAGTTGAGTGTAGCATACCAGCAGATTTAAACACATTCATTAGGCTTCAAAGTTAATATGTGAAACACTGTCAAGTGCCAGATCTTTTGTTTCACTCTGTTAGTAAATGTAACAGATGGTTTGCAAACATGTTTGTGATCTGAAGGCTGACTGATCATGTCAGTCTGATAGAAATAGCATGCAGCCATTTACCACATCAGAATGTGATTAAAGGAAAGCTTCAAAATTAAACCTTAAAGGACAGCAACTTTCTCAGTGGTGCTAACAAGAGAGAACATTGAGTTTAAAACGTCTGTTACCTCATCACTAACTTTTGAATGTTTCCTTTTATTTGATTCCAACGTGGATATTGGAATAAGGATATGTCACCTTCCAAAAACTAAATAAAAACCATATGTGAATCTCTGATGCAATAGTGAAATCACCAACATAGACAGAGTCCTGTTGCCATGGCAACAATTATGCTCTCACATAATCCAGTAATTCAACTTCTTTGTGAATCCAGATAAATAAGAGACTCTCTTTTTTGTCTCTTTTCTTCAGTCTGCAAGTGAGGACACAGTTAACCTTGTAGAAAGGAGTGTTAATAGCTGGACTGCTCTATCTGTCTCACTTCCACCTCTACCCTTCCCATCACTGTGTTGAGGCATAATGTAGGTCAGCCAGGACCAAAGAGAGTTGCTGCTATTACCAGAAATGCATGTGATAACATATTTAGCTTTATTCTTACACCAGTTTGAGGAAGAGCCAGAGGAAGACAATTTCCTCAATTCGAGACTCTGAAATGATAGGGTCAATGGCAGGCTAATCGGGGGTTTCTGACAGGGAAGGTGCACAAAATTTCAAACATTCCCGAAAGACTGCTGGTAAATGATTATTTGATATTGGATGCCTTCAAAATGGGGATGCCTGGAGAATTATGGGATAGCTCTTGGAATAAACTGTACTCACTTTCTTTTATCTTCATCCAACAAGTTTAATTGAGGACCTCCTCTCTGCCAGGCACCATGCTGGCTGTGGAAGATATAACTGAACACACAGTGTCAACTATCATGGAGTTTATATCCAACAGACACCAGAGGAGATCTCTCTGAGGTGGTCACAATTTGTGCTGAGCCTGGCTATACCAAATGAGGAGTGCCATTTTGTAAATGCCCCTATGATAATCTCATGTTTTATCTTCAGCTTTTCTCTATGGTGAACCTCCCAGTTGAAAAAATTGAGATGCAGAGTGGCTACAAAATGCCCAGCAAAGAGAAGCAAGGGAGATATCAAATGAAAAGAATTCAACAGCTGAAGGTTCAAATCCCACCTCATCCACTAGCTGTGTAGTTATCGAACTTATCTCAGCTTGACTTTCCGCAGCAGCACATATACTGACCTGATGCCTTTTCAGCCCGAATACTATAGTGTATATTTCTTATAAATAAAGGCAACAAACACAACCACACATAATAATCAAAAGCAGGAAATTAGGGGCTTCCCTGGTGGCGCAGTGTTTGAGAGTCCACCTGCCTATGCAGGGGACGCGGGTTCGTGCCCCGGTCCGGGAAGATTCCACATGCCGCGGAGAGGCTGGGCCCGTGAGCCACGGCCGCTGAGCCTGTGCGTCCGGAGCCTGTGCTGTGCAACGGGAGAGGCCACAACAGTGAGAGGCCCGCATACCACAAAAAAAAAAAACAAAAAACAAAAAGCAGGAAATTAACATTGATAAATTATCATCTCATCCTCAGACTCCAAGTTTGACCAAATGTCCCAATAATGTGCCTTACAATAATAGGATACTATTCAAAATTTTATGTTCCATTTTGTTGTCATGTCACTTTAGTACCCTTCTGTTTGGAGCAGTTCCTCAGTCTTTCCTTGACTTTCATGTCCTTGACATTCTTAAATAGGCCAGTTATTTTGTAGTATGTCCCTCAATTTGAGCTTGTCTGTTTTCTTATGACTTGATTCAGATGCCCTCCTCAAGCTGCATGTCTCTGACATAACATGATTGGCCACCATTCCACATTGACCCTCTCCCCGCCTTGCTTGGGGTCTGACACCAAGCTCAGACTCTCATCTGCAGAACTGCCTTCCTCACCCTATTTGCACCCTGACCCCCAACACCAAATTGCTTCCCTGAAGGGATGATCTCCTACTAGAACTCTGATTTCCTTGCCAAGCAGCCCTCCAGTATGGATCCCCCCTCCCCACTGTTCCAAGCCATTGTTGGTCCTCCCCACCCTAAGTTCTGTCTACTTTGCTCAGCTCCACCCACTGAATTCAGGGTGCAGTTTTTCAGGAAGAAAGAAGAGGAATATGTTCAGGAAAGGATAAGAGAAATGTAATTAATATTTTGAATATTATTCCAGAATGTTCCCGAGTACTTAGAATAACTTAATACAGACATATGATTTACAAATAGAACCAATTAATATGGGACATGCTGTCCAGAAGCCAGTGAAATTAGAACAATTACCACTATACTCTGCCTCTCCTCAGAAGGAAGTCTTTATTAAACTCTCATCTACATGGACCCAAAGCTATCCACTTGGAATTTGTAAGCTTCTTAACAGAAAGTGATTCTAAACTTGTCCAGCTGAGCATAAGCTCCCTTTTGCTTTGCATATCTTTACTTCCCAGTTTTGCAGCTGACTCCCAAAATTCTCCTTATCCACAAATAGCTTTATGCTTTCATTTTCAGTTTACTTCTGGGTGTGTCCATTTACCCGACATCTCCATCTATCCTACTTCTACATGTATGTAATAGAACTTGTTTACTGATGCATGTAAAACACTGTCTTTCCATGTTACATCAGGCTTGCTGACACTTTGCAGTGACTTACTTTATAGGCTATTATTATACCATAAATTAGATCACGTTATCAATACAGAAGTAACAAGCCTGTCCTTTATCTTTCATACACACACACACACACACACACACACACACACACACACACACTTTCTAAGGTTCATAGTAGCTGACCATAGAGAATTCTGCCATAATTCACTTATTCATTCACACATACTTTTACCACATATTTTTGAATATTGGTCATTCCAAGGCCCAGGCTAGGCACTGGGTTGCATACATGAATCAAACTGAATGATAGTCAGTGTCTGCTGAATGTATCAACAAATAATTACCATTTATTGCATTGCTCGTTGCTCTTTCTTTTTTGATTTATCTGTTCAAGCTCGTCTAAGTTGACAATGAAAGGGACCAAAGAAAAATATTCACTTTTAATTTAATTTTATTTTTTAAAGGTTGTATCCTTTTAGAGCTGTTTTAGGTTTACAAAAAAAATTTAGAGGAAGGTACAGAAATTTCTTTTATACCTCCTGTCCCCAGACATGTATAGCTCCCACATTATTAACATCACTCACTAGAATGGTGTATTTTTTTTTTACCAAGGATGAATCTACATTGACATATCGTAATTACTCAAAGTCCATTGTTTACCTTAGAGTTCGTTCTTGGTGTTGTACGTTCTATGGTTTTGGACAAAAATAAAATGTCATATATCCATCATTAAAATATCATACAGAGTATTTTCACTGCCCTAAAAATTCTCTGTGCTCTGCCTACTCATCTCTGTCCACCCTCACCTTAGGCAACCACTGATCTTTTTATTCTCTCCATAGTTTTCCTTTTCAAGACTGTCATATAGTTAGACTCATACAGTACGTATCCTTTTCAGATTGGCTTCTTTCTCTTAGTAATATGTATTTAAGTTTCTTCCATGTCTTTTCATGGTTTGGTAGCTCATTTCTTTTTTAGCACTGAATAATACTCCAGTGTGTGGACGTACCACAGCTTATTTATCCATCCACCTACTGAAGGACATCGTAGTTGGTTGCTTCCAATATCTGGAAATTATGAATAAAGCTTCTATAAATATCCATGTGCAGGATTTTGTGTGGGCATAGTTTTAAAACTCCTTGGGGAGCATGGTTGCTTGATCATATGGTAAAAGTATGTTTAGTTTTGTAAGAAACCACCGAATTATCTTCCTAAGTGAATGTACCATTTTGCATTCCCACCAGGTAAGTATGAGAGTTCCTGTTTTCCTTACCAGTATTTGTTTTTGTCAGTGTTTCAGATTTTGGCCATTCTAATAGGTATTTAGCTGTATCTCTCTTTCAGTATAGCTTATATATTAAAAAGTTCATAAGGCATAATATCAGTTTAATGAAAAATGTAAGCACTGATGTTTTCCATAACTTATATAAAGAAATAGAACATTGCTAGTTCTCCAAAATTCTTCAGGCTTCCCACTCCTCATCCCTACAGAAATAACAATTCTCACAAAATTATAATGTGTCACTTTTTTTAACTTTTTCAAAGATTTATCACCAACTTATCACTTATCATCACTGAACAGTTGTTCATTTTCCTGTTCTTTATATTAATGAAGTCATAGTGTATGCTATGCTTTTTTCTCTTGCTTCTTTTATTCAACATTATTTGTATGATTTATTAACGTTGTTGATCATGAGTGTAGTTTATTCATGTCATTGATGTAAAATATTCTATGGTTGGGATATACGTTGATGTATTTATCTATTCTCCTGTTAAAGGACATTTGAGTTGTTTCAAATCTGGGACAATTATGAATACAGCCATAAGTATTCTTTCAGTCACAACCTGATGTATAACCTGGTACATAAATTTCTCTATATTTAAGAATGTAGGACTTCCCTGGTGGTGCAGTGGTTGAGAGCCCGCCTGCCAACGCAGGGGATGTGGGTTCGAGTCCTGGTCTGGGAAGATCCCACATGCCGTGGAGCAGCTGGGCCCATGTGCCACAACTGCTGAGTCTGTGCTCTGGAGCCAGCAAGCCACAATTACTGAGCCCACGTGCCACAACTGCGGAGGCCTGCATGCCTAGAGCCCATGCTCTGCAACAGGAGAGGCCACTGCAGTAAGAAGCCTGTGTGCCACAGCGAAGAGTGACCCCCGCTTGCTGCAACTAGAGAGAGCCCGCAAGCAGCAATGAAGACACAGTGCAGCCAAAAATAAATTAAAAAAAAAAAAAAAAGAATGTAAGTACTGGGTTCTTGATCATATATTCAACATTGTCAGAAAATACCTATTTGCAGAGGCAACCATACCTATTTGTATTGCCATTAACAGTATTAAAGAGTTCTCATTATTCCATATTCTCATCAATACTTGACATTGTCAGGCTTTTAAATCGTTACTTTGATGGCATGTAATGATATTTTGCTGTGGCTTTAATTTACATTCCCTTGATTACTTAGGAAGTTAATCCATGTACTCTTTCAAATGTTGGCCATTGAGTCTAAAAGGATCACTTCTTATTGGATGATGAATAAACAAACGTTCAGCATTAGGCTTTTGAAACAGAAATAGAAAAAGAAAAATCTCTCATCATTCTTAAGAATGAGGGGAAGATAATATCCCTTAATATAATTTCAATATTAAAACTTTTTTCTTAAACCAAGTGGCTTCATCAAATATAAAGAGAATTTTTTTATGAAGTGTATAGTCAGATAAGCCAAAAGACTACATTAGATAAAAAATAATTGTAAGAAAATAAAAATGCAATAGCAGAATACAAAAGATGCATTGTAGGCAGCAAAGAACAGAACTTGCATTTGGAAAACTAAATTGGTGGTGTCTGTCGTGAAGAAAGAAGAGTAGACTGCAAAGTCCTGTAAGCCCCCTTCCTCTCATCCATACTTTCACATGCACATGTATCTCAACACTTGACCTGCCCTCTGTTACTCTGGCTTTTACTGGTATGTATGGCCATGGTACTAAAGTCTCTTTTGGCTTGGGCTTTAACAAATTTTTCCATTTTTTTAAAAACTCCTATGTACTACCCATTCTCCACCAGTCAACTTCCAATTATACTTGTTCCAATTTTTTTACCAGAACATCTCTTACTAACCATCTGTTATGGCTTCATTCTGTTCAATGTCTTCCATTCCACCTTCTGTCCACTGAATCATCGTATTTACCTATTTTTACTTAATATTTTTCAAGAATCTGGCCGTCTTGACCAAGGGCTAAAATTTTATGGGCATTCTTGATTATTCTCAGTGGTTAAACAAATTCTGTATAAAAAACTGAAGATTTTCTTTAATGTTTGTTGTAAGATTCCTGGTATGCCTAAGACTTATAAAATTAATTGTGAGGCTCTTCCCCACCAGTCATTTCTAATACATTTCTGACTTTAGAATAAATGTTAGAGTAGGAATGTGTGCAGCCTAAGGGTAGCTCTTGTCCTAAAGTAGTGTTAGTGACATTATTCTAGTTAATATCAAGTATGTAATCTTTAATGGGTATTTTATTTTCTCTGCAACATTTTATTTTATTTTATTGTATTTTTTTTATACAGCAGGTTCTTATTAGTCATCCATTTTATACACATCAGTGTATACATGTAAATCCCAATCTCCCAATTCATCACACCACCCCACACCCCACGCCACTTTCCCCGCTTGGTGTCCATACATTTGTTCTTTACATTTGTCTCTCAATTTCTGCCCTGCAAACTGGTTCATCTGTACCATTTTTCTAGGTTCCACATATATGTGTTAATATGCCATATTTGTTTTTCTCTTTCTGACTTACTTCACTCTGTTTGACAGTCTCTAGATTTATCCATGTCTCTACAAATGACCCAGTTGCGTTCCTTTTTATGGCTGAGTAATATTCCATTGTATATATGTACAACATTTTCTTTACCACACCCTCTCCAGCATTTGTTGTTTGTAGATTTTCTGATGATGCCCATTCTAATTGGTATGAGGTGATACCTCATTGTAGTTTTTTTTTTTTTTTTTTTTTTGTGGTACATGGGCCTCTTACTGTTGTGGCCTCTCCCACTGGGGAGCACAGGCTCCAGACATGCAGGCTCAGCTGCCATGGCTCATGGGCCCAGCCACTCCACGGTATGTGGGATCTTCCCAGACCGGGACATGAACCTGTGCACCCTGCATTGGCAGGCGGACTCTCAACTACTGTGCCACCAGGGAAGTCCCTCACTGTAGTTTTGATTTGCATTTCCCTAATCATTAATGATGTAGAGCAGTTTTTCATGTGCTTCTTGGCCATCCGTATGTCCTCTTTGGAGAAATGTCTATTTAGGCTTTCTGCCCATTTTTTTGATTGGGTTGTTTGTTTTTTTTAATATTGAGCTGCATGAGCTGTTTGTATATTTTGGAGATTAACCCTTTGTCTTTTGATGCATTTGCAAATATTTTCCCCCATTCTGAGGGTTGTCTTTTCATCTTGTTTATGGTTTCCTTTGCTGTGCAAAAGCTTTTAACTTTCATTAGGTCCCATTTGTTTATTTTTGTTTTTATTTCCATTACTCTAGAAGGTGGATCAAAAAAGATTTACTGTGATTTATGTCAAAGAATGTTCTTACTACATTTTCCTCTAAGAGTTTTATGGTGTCCAGTCTTACATTTAGGTCTCTAATCCATTTTGACTTTATTTTTGTGTATGGTGTTAGAAAGTGTTCTAATTTCATTCTTTTACATGTGGCTGTCCAGTTTCCCCAGCACCACTTATTGAAGAGACTGTCTTGTCTCCATTGCTTATCCTTGTCTGCTTTGTCATAGATTAGTTGACCATAGGTGCGTGGGTTTATCTCTGGGCTTTCTGTCCTATTCCATTGATCTATATTTCTGTTTTTGTGCCTGTACCATATTGTCTTGATTACTGTAGATTTGTAGTGTAGTCTGAAGTCAGGGAGTCTGATTCCTCCAACTCCGTTTTTTTTTCCCTCAAGACTGCTTTGACTATTCGGGGTCTTTTGTGTCTCCATACAAATTATAAGATTTTTTTGGTTCTAGTTCTGTAAAAAATGCCATTGGTATTTGATAAGGACTGCATTGAATCTGTAAATTGCTTTGGGTAGTATAGTCATTTTCACAACATTGATTTGTCCAATCCAAGAACATGGTATATCTCTCCATCTGTTTGTATCCTCTTTAATTTCTTTCATCAGTGTCTTATAGTTTTCTGCATACAGGTCTTTTGTCTCCCTAGGTAGCTTTATTCCTAGGTATTCTATTATTTTTGTTACAATGGTAAATGGGAGTGTCTCCTTAATTTCTCTTTCAGATTTTTCATTGTTACTATATAGGAATGCAAGAGATTTCTGTGCATTAATTTTGTGTCCTACAACTTTACCAAATTCATTCATTAGCTCTAGCAGTTTTCTGGTGGAATATTTAGGATTCTCTATGTATAGTATCATGTCATCTGCAAAAAGTGAGAGTTTTACTTCTTCTTTTCCAATTTGTGTTCCTTTTATTTCTTCTTCTTCTCTGATTGCCGTGGCTAGGACTTCCAAAACTATGTTGAATAATAGTGTTGACAGTGGCCATCGTTGTCTTTTTCCTGATCTTAGAGTAAATGCTTTCAGTTTTTCACCATTGAGAGTGATGTTTGCTGTGAGTTTGTCATATATGGCATTTATTATGTTGAGGTAGATTCCCTCTATGCCCATTTTCTGGAGAGTTTTTATCATAAATGTGTGTTGAATTTTGTCAAAAGCTTTTTCTGCATTTATTGAGATGATGATATGGTTTTTCTTCTTCAATTTGTTAATATGGTATGTCACACTGATTGATTTGCATATATTGAAGAATCCTTGCATCCCTGAGAGAAATCCCACTTGATCATGATGTATGATCCTTTTAATATGCTGTTGGATTCTGTTTGCTAGTATTTTGTTGAGGACTTTTGCATCTTTATTCATCAGTGATATTGGTCTGTAATTTTCTCTTTTTGTAGTATCTTTGTCTGGTTTTGGTATCAGGGTGATGGTGGTCTCATAAAATGAGTTTAGGAGTGTTCCTTCCTCTGCAAGTTTTTGGAAGATTTTGAGAGTGATGGGTGTTAGCTGTTCTCTAAATGTTTGATAGAATTCACCTGTGAAGCCATCTGGTCCTGGACTTTTGTTTGTTGGAAGAATTTTAATCACATTTTCAATTTCATTACTTGTGGTTGGTCTGTTCATATTTTCTATTTCTTCCTGGTTCAGTCTTGGAAGGTTGTACCTTTCTAAGAATTTGTCCATTTCTTCCAGGTTGTCCATTTTATTAGCATAGAGTTGCTTTTAGTAGTCTCTTAGGATGCTTTTTATTTCTGCAGTGTCTGTTGTAACTTCTCCTCTTTCATTTCTAATTTTATTGATTTGAGTCCTCTCCCTCTTTTTCTTGATGAGTCTGGCTAATGGATTATCAATTTTGTTTATCTTTTCAAAGAACCAGCTTTTAGTTTTATTGATCAGTGCTATTTTTTTCTTTGTTTCTAATTCATTTATTTCTGCTCTGATCTTTATGATTTCTTTCCTTCTGCTAACATTGGGTTTTGTTTGTTCTTCTTTCTCTAGTTCCTTTAGGTGTAAGGTTAGATTGTTTATATGAGATTTTTCTTGTTTCTTGAGGTAGGCTTCTATAGCTATAAACTTCCCTCTTAAAACTGCTTTTGCTGCATCACATAGGTTTTTGGATCCTTGTGTTTTCATTATCATTTGTCTCTAGGTATTTTTTGATTTCCTTTTTGGTTTCTTCAGTGATCTCTTGGTTATTTAGTAATGTATTTGTTTAGCCTCCATGTGTTTGTGTTTTTTACGTTTTTTTCCCCTGTAATTCATTTCTAATCTCATAGTGTTGTGGTCAGAAAAGATGCTTGATATGATTTCAGTTTTCTTAAATTTACTGAGGCTTGATTTGTGACCCAAGGTGTGATCTATCCTGGAGAATGTTCCGTGTACACTTGAGAAGAAAGTGTAATCTGCTGTTTTTGGATGGAATGTCCTATAAATATCAATTAAATCTATCTAGTCTATTGTGTCATTTAAAGCTTCTGTTTCCTTGTTTATTTTCGTTTTGAATGATCTGTCCATTGGTGTAAGTGAGGTGTAATGTCCTCCACTATTATTGTATTACTGTCTATTTCCTCTTTTAGAGCTGTTAGCAGTTGCCTTATGTATTGAAGTACTCCTATGTTGGGTGCATATTTATAATTGTTTTGTCTTCTTCTTGGATTGATCCCTTGATCATTATGTAGTGTCCCTCCTTGTCTCTTGTAACATTCTTTATTTCAAAGTCCATTTTATCTGATATGAGTATTGCTACTCCAGCTTTCTTTTGATTTCCATTTACATGGAATATCTTTTTCCATCCCCTCACTTTCAGTCTGAATGTGTCCCTAGGTCTGAAGTGGGTCTCTTGTAGACAGCATGTATATGGGTCTTGCTTTTGTATCCATTCAGCAAACCTATGTCTTTTGGTTGGAGCATTTCATCCATTCACATTTAAGGTAATTATCGATATGTATGTTCCTCTTACCTTTTTCTTAATTGTTTTGGCTTTGTTTTTGTAGGTCCTTTTCTTCTCTTGTGTTTCCCACTTAGAGAAGTTTCTTTAGCATTCATTGTACAGCTGGTTTGCTGGTGCTGAATTCTTTTAGCTTTTGCTTTTCTGTAAAGCTTTTGATTTCTCCATCAAATCTGAATGAGATCCTTGCTGGGTAGAGTAATCTTGTTTGTAGGTTTTTTCCTTTCATCACTTTAAGTATATCATGCCTCTCCCTTCTGGCTTGTAGAGTTTCTGCTGAGAAAACAGCAGAAATTTCTGATTGACCTTATTAGAGTTCCCTTGTATATTATTTGTCATTTTTCCCTTCCTGCTTTCAATAATTTTTCTTTGTCTTTAATTTTTGCCAACTTGATTACTATGTGTCTCAGTGTGTTTCTCTTTGGGTTTATCCTGTATGGGACTCTGCACTTCCTGGACTTGGGTGGCTATTTCCTTTCCCATGTTAGGGAAGTTTTCAACTATAATCTCCTCAAATATTTTCTTGGGTCCTTTTGCTCTCTCTTCTCCTTCTGGGACCCTTATAATGTGAATGTTGCTACGTTTAATATTGTCCCAGAGGTCTCTTAGGCTGTCTTTGTTTCTTTTCATTCTGTTTTCTTTGTTGTGTTCCGCAGCAGTGAATTCCACCTTTCTGTGTTCCAGGTCACTTATCTGTTCTTCTGCCTCATTTATTCTGGTATTGATTCCTTCTAGTGTATTTTTCATTTCAGTTATTGTATTGTTCATCTCTGTTTGTTTGTTCTTTAATTCTTCTAGATCTTTGTTAAACATTTCTTGCATCTTCTTGATCTTTGCCTCCATTCTTTTTCTGAGGTCCTGGATCATCTTCACTGTCATTATTCTGAATTCCTTTGCTGGAAGGTTTCCTATCTCCACTTCATTTAGTTGTTTTTCTGGGGTTTTAACCTTTTCCTTCATCTTGTACATAGCCCTCTGTCTTTTTGTCTTGTCTATCTTTCTGTGAATGTGGTTTTTGTTCCACAGGCTGCAGGATTGTACTTCTTGCTACTGCTGTCTGCCCTCTTATATGAAAATGTTCCTCTCTTCGTGCTTTCTTGTAAACTCCAACATTTACAGCCTCCGCTGGCGCTGGGGTTTTTCTATGCCCAGTTTTGTTGGCTTGCCAGACTGAAGCACCTTTCAGCTCCAGAGGCCAAAAATACTCGATCTCCACAACATTTTAAAACATTGTTTTCTCTGAATTCTCATATGAAATCCCTGTTCTTCTTCTCAATTCTCAGTTTTCCCTCCTACCATGATAACTGGCAGAAACACCTCTGCACTACGGTCTCCGAGGGTGCTGCCCGCCTTGGCCCCAGCTCAGCAGCCCCTTGGCACCCAGGAAGTGGATCATGAATCCCAAGCCACAGCCCAGATCTGCTCCAGCCACTGGCAGGTACCTCAGAGGCCCCAGCGCTGAGGGGGAGGGAAGGGCCTTTAATGGGTATTTTTAAAGATATGTACAAGCTTATATAAGTGCATATGTGTTCATTTCAGGAATTTCAACCCAAGTAGTTTTTAAGATATTGATTTGATTCATATTCCAGAAGTAAATGAAGCCCTGAAGTGTTTTAACTTTTTTTTGTTGTTGTTTTATTTTCTATTCACACATTTTTTATTAGAAGTGCTTTCTTATCTAAGCCAGCTAATTAGCCAAAAAGGACAGATAAATGCTGTGAAAACACTAATATGTTGCTCGGAGACCTTTTCCTCAAAAGCACACTTTTCAAGTTCATTGTATATAGGTATTTCTTTTGTTGATTTGAATGTTGTGAAAGGACAAATCATGTGAAACTTTAACAGAGTGAGTTTCCAATCTAGTTGGGCTTCAGCAGATGTGATTTTGTTTAGCTTGTTATTGTTTAGTTTACTGCTGATTTCAGCTTGAGAGATGGCACTCTTTATGGGGAAGAGAGAAAAGGTCTTACTGATGAGATTGGCAGTGTGGCCAAGTCTTGGAGAACTGGCCCCAATGCTGCCAGTTATTCACTGTGAGAAGCTTGACAAGTTGCTTCATCTCTTGTTCCCCATTTCCTAATTGGGATATTGAGGAAAATAAACCAAATGATCTCTGTGGAACTTTGGGAGGGTGCTATATTATTCAATACTTTTTGAGTACCATTCCACCCATAGAGCCACATCTTATCACAAAACATCACATAATCTAGCTGATTTCAGCCTGGATATACTCAAAGACTAAGACCTTTCTTTAATCATAATCTAAAATATCTCTGGAGAAGGATACTCACTAACCTGAAAAATCAGTTCAAATGATAACCCTTTACTTTAGAACTTCTTTATCTCTAATTCAAATATCTTGCATTTGTAAGTCATGCTTATTTTTTCATATCCTATCCATGGTGAAAGGAGAAGGTAAGAATTTAGAGGTGTTTCTGATGTTGTTGATCTACCTACATAAAAAAAAAAAAATTGACATGGAAAAAAAATTAAAACAGTACCAAGGCAAATTACAAGCTGAGAATAAATATTTGGAATTTATATCACAAAGAATTGTTTTCCTTACTCTACAAAGATTACTCTTATAAGTCAGTAAGAAAACACCAATAGTCCAATACATAAGTAGACAAAGGATCTAAACAGAAAGTTAAGACAAAAGAAAATATAAGTTGTTTTGAAATATATGAAAAGATGATCAGTTTCACTCAATAATGCAAGTCAAAAGATACCTTTTTCACCTTTTGGAGTGGCAAAAATTAAAAAAAAAAGATGAGAGAGATGGGAAATAGGCATATCTTACACTGTAGGGTTAGGTGTTATAAATTACTACAGCTGTTGTGAATGGCAATTTGGCACACACCTTTTGACACAGAAATTCTATTTCTTGGGATCTTAACAATATACTAGCACATATAGAGAATGATACATATACAGAGTTATTAATTGCAACACTTTTCCTGTGTAGCAAAATACTCAAAATATCTTAAATGCCATTCAGTATAATACTGTTTTTTAAAAAATGAGGCAGAGCTTGCATACTGCTATAAAAAAAAAAAAACACACAAGACATATTTTAATAGAATAAAGCAAAATACCCAACAATGGTTATAATATGCTACTATAATTTGGGCTTAAAATGATGGACTATATATATCTGCTTTTCTTATATTTATAAAGATTATTTCTGGAGCAATGAGCAAGGTGCAGTAACACTGCTGCCCCTTAGGAAGGGAATTGTTTGAGAGAGGTGACAAGAGTAAAAGAGACATGCATAATTTTACACACTTCTTGTCACTTTTGAGTGTTGTGCCATGGGCAAGTATTCACTATTCAAGATAAAATAATTGAAATGTAAAATTTGAAATGTTTCTCATCAATACATTTGACTTCCACCTTTTAAAATTCATTTGTTAATTTGATATTAATGTTATATGGCTATATATATGTATACACACACACAAACACATATATCGCTCAATAATTCACTTTGGAAAGAAAAATATTCCATAAATCCTATTATATATATTTGCTGGCAGGCATATAAGTTATATATAATATAAATGGGTGGCAATTTTTCACTATTATAAAAATCTTGTAGTTCTATGACAACAATTCACTTCTAAAAATGTACCCTGAAAAATTTATGTAAATTGGAAAGCACATATCACATCATTGTGCAAATTTTAATAACCTGGCCAACAGTGCAGGATTAAATAAACTGTGGGGCACCCATTACAGTGGAAAACCCCACAGTTGTTATACAGTCGGCCCTTCATACCCATGGGCTCCACCTCCACGGATTCAACCAGCTGCCAGATACAGACAGCCGACTGTACTACACCATTTCATATAAGGGGTTTGAGCATCCTCGGATTTGGGTATGGGAGGGGTGGTACTGGAAGAATCCCGCCAGGATACCGAAGGACCACTCTACATGTTGATGAATGTTGATTTGGATGCAAATTTATAACAATAAAAGATTTTTAAGATTCATTCTTAAATGAAATAAAAATCACACACACATATCCTATAAGCTCATTTGGGGTTTAAACAATCAAGGGCTTGTACCTGAGTACTCCCCAATGCAGTTTTCCTGGGGTTAGCATCTCACTCTGAGCCTGAGCTTAACAGAGCTGACTTCATTGGACTATCCATAGTAAGTACAGAAAAATCGATACAGACTTGCCTATTTGTTCTTGAGGCTCTGTCTGCTTCTTCAACCTCGTTCGCTGTCACTTTCTCCTCTAATTCATCTTGGTTTCTCAGGTCTGAACTGCCTATGGTTTCCAAAACTGGTTTTACAATTTAGTTTCTCCACACCTTTGTATATGTACATTCAATGCCTTTCTTTCAACCTCTGCTGTCTGGAAAATATTTATCCACCTTTCAAAACTTTGCTCAAGTAGCACCTCCTTCAAGATGGCTTTCAAGATCCTCTAGCATATCACCCTGCCCGCCGCCAAAGGAGATTGTCCTGCAAAGAAGATTATACATATTATATTTACATCCTTTAAAATTTTATCATTGATAATATAATAAGGGGTTGTTTTAGTTTATTTTTTCTACTTATTGTGAGCTTTTGAGGGTGGCATATTTAATTTTAGTTATTCATTTATCAATAGTGCCTTACGTGTTACATATCAAGAAATAAATGCTTGCAGAAGAAAAACAGACACTGTAAAATTAAAAAGTGTAAAAATATAAAATGATTGATTTGACTTTTCTTTATAATAAAGCCTCAGAAGTTAAATCTGTGAGTAAATCATATTGAGATATTGCCAAGCTCAGTATTAGAATCTTCCTCCCCCAAAATGTAAAGAATTCATCACACAATGATTTACTTTAATTAAATTTGCTCTATGTGCATTTTCAGCAGATGTGTTTTCAATTTCTACTTTTTAGATTGATTTTTGACAAACTAAACAGCCTCATCAACTTTCTCTTGCTTTACAATGGAAGATTGCAATGGGGAAAAAAAAAAAATCAACCTGAGAAAATTCCCACTATTTCATAGACTCCAGCAGTTCCTGCTGTTGTTTCCATGGCTTGACAATCTTCTAGCCATTCTAGCCAACATCTCTGTGATTTCCTTGGCTATAACCTCCTACGTGTTGCTTCAGGACACCAAGAGAGCTGCCCTGCTGCCATATTAAAAGTAGGAAACTAGAAGGAAGGAGACCTCTCCAACTGCATTTTCCTCTTTTGATTGAGAAAGCAAATCTTCCCAGATTTCAGTTCTTTTCACTTGAGCCAGACCTGAGCTGCATGGTCCACCTTCGGCAAGGGAAAAGGGATTCTAAATGGGTTTTAGGTAGTCAGTAAAGAATAACTTCTACGTAAGACTAAGGTGGAGAATTACTTGGATGGGATATTGAGATGCTTCATCTCTCAAATCAAGTGTAGCTTTCTAAAAACATCTTCCTTGACCCTCCAGGGTGTGTCAGAGGCCCCTCTTACCTGTTCTAACAACATCCCAAGGTTGTTTTCCATAGTCTTTATCACATTTACAATGTATACTTATTTAAGAAGGTCCATTTTAAAATTGGGATGTTTCTTAGATAGTGCTTTGGAGTAGACACTAAGAATTGGTCATGGTTTAGGGTTTGAGTTTTTTACAGCTCCACTACACATGTATAATATGCCCTAAAATATTTACTCTATATAGCTTAGATATTGCACTAGATAGTTGTTTCCTTTGATATTTGAAAATTCAAGCTAAATACTGAAGTGTTCAAAAAATATGTTTGTAGTGCATTTTTATTCAGAATTATTTCTAAAAGTGAATTATAATTTCCTTCTTGTTAGCAAGTTTCCATTTAATGAAGGAACTATACCCCCAAGTACAATTGCCAATTCCAGTATGTGTGATCTATGTTAACATATTAATTTTAAGACAGCATCTCCTTAAATTGTTTTCTCCATGACATTAGGTGAATTGATCACAAGAGACTTAATAACTTTGGTTTAAGTTTACATGCTTTATAAATCTGTAATCACTTCACATCAGATGTTCCATTAAAGAGGTGATATTTGTACAGCAAATCATTGGAGTCTTCCCAAGCAGTTTGCTGAATGGTCACACGAACTAATTAATGTTTATTACAACCTACATATCTTTTAAGGGAAGCTTTATGCAGGCAAAACAACATAATTTAACTAAGAGCAATATGTAACTACTTAGAAGACAGAAAATAAATTTGAAAGCCTACACATTCTTTTAAAGCTGCCTATTAGTTTCTCAAACCAATAAACAATAATTCCTCAAAAGACCGTGCATGTTCATTCTGATAAAGATAAATGTACCATGATCAATATACTTTAATTAAATAGAGAGCATTTATCAATGTGGAGATGCACATTTATAGGACTGGGCTGATTGCATCAGCTCAATTGTTCTAATTGTTTAGGTGATCCTTCTTAGGATGCATGGGGTTATTAGTCCTATTAAAGAACAAGTTTTTATATTTAAATTGCAATAAAAAAAATCTGCCTAGAAGAGGTAAGTAAGCATGTAGCAAGCACTTTAAAGACTATCATTTCAGAGGAAAAAAATACACTCACAACCTATGGGTGAAATGAGCAAAACTTTAATTCTGCCTCCTCTACTCCTAAAACCTAGTGAGAAAGAAAAAGATAAAATATAGAGTAAAGAGAAAACCAATCTCACAATTCATAGAATATAATGCATGCTATGCAATCTTTTGTTCCAACAGTCTATTGGACCCCCAAGCAATTGATTTCTTCCTTCTGTCGTTGAGGGAAGACTAGGATTTGGGTCATTAGGTTATACCAGGTGAAACAGAAACAGCATGTTGCATTGGGAGTCTGACCCAAAAGACTTCAAATCCCTCTTTTTAAGGAACCACCTAGTATATTCCTGACTCATGCCACCCAGGAACAATTAACCTGCTAACCTGTTTTGTTTTATAACATTACCTGTTCATTTCTTCCCTCTTGCTTAGTTATTTATGCCGTATTTTCTTTTTATTATTTCTAGAAAGTAATTTCCATGATAGCAAAGTCTATGTCTCTTTAGATTACCACAGGAAACCCAGAGCCTAGAACGTGATTTTATATATAACAGACTCTCAATAATCGTTTGTGAAATGAATAGATTAAGGTGAAGTGCTTAAATAAAACAATAGCCTGCAGATTCAATTAAGTGTTGTTTTTTTTCCCCATAAACTCCAAATAAAATTACCAGGAGCAAAAACACAACAAAATTTTGTTCTTAGCATTTTCTAGTCTGCTTGGAAAATGCTATTATAGGCTTAATTCTCTCTTCTCTCCTGAATATTTTAACTAAGGAGTTTTCATCTGCACTGTCTGATAGAATGTGTTATTGAGCCAAAGCACACACACAAAAACAAACAAACAAACAAACAAAAAAACAGGGCACTGAAGATCAACAGACGCTAGCTTGCCAGACTTTGAAACATAATGAGGAGGCTATGAAGTCCTAGGAGTTCAGTCCAAGCTATTTGACAATTCCTGCGGGTAAACAAGCATATTTGTTTTTGCCTAGATTACTAGACCATGATCCAGAAAGTTGATTCAAACATTCTGGGATAGATAAACAAGTGACACTGCTGGGAGGCAAACTAAGGGGAGACTAAGAATTTTCTACCTCCCTATTTCAGATACATTATTCCAGATGTGGAAACAATTCTTTTTCATACCTGAGCCAGCTTGACAGTCTTAAAAACTGCTGCTTTCTCTGATTTTAAGTTTTGGAAATCCCACTGGAAATAGCAAACACCATATGTTAAGAATCACTCAGTCAAACAAGGAGAAGGTACTTCTTTCATATAACTTTGGAAGCCCTGATGTCTGTTGACAAAACACATTTAGAAGTTGCTTTGATATTCTTAATTTCAATTTATTTTAATTTACAGAACTCTGAGGGGAAAAAGTAATGTGTTTAACTGTCTTTATTTGATAGTAATTTGGCTCAAGATAATCTTTCATATTTCTTTAGTCATAGCTTTAAAAAAAAACATTAGGTTAAGAGGCATTAATCATAATATTCTCCCCTGCTAAACAGAAAATACCAGGAAGGCAAGAATTAACCTTGCCACAAATGCCTCATTTTCTTACTAGCATAGTAAATGATATTGACCACATGATCAGCCTCTCAGTTACCCAAATACCAGGAATGTGAAGGTTTCATGAAGAAAGCCACTGTCTAGAAGTCCTACTAACTAGGTTTGTGATACTAGGTAAATAACTTCTGATCACTGAGCTTCTGTTTCCTTATATATAACATAGGTGTGGGGAAGGGTATGGTCCAGTTACCCTCCTTTCAATTAGAGCAGGTTAGTTATTTTCTGCTTTAAGTATTAATAGCTTGTATGAGTGAGTGTAGTGGGTTGAACAGTGGCTATATAGTTAAAGATCTTGAGATGACATCTTCCTGGATTATCCTGGTAGACTCAAAATCCAGTAGCCAGTTCCCTTAAAGAGACAGAAGACTGAGGAAGATGCCATGTGAGGACAAAGGCAGAGACTGGATAAAGGTAGCTACAAGCCAAAGAACTCCTGGAACCATCAGATGCATGAAGACGCAAGGGAAGATTGTCCCCTAGAGCCTTCAGATAAAGCATGGTCCTGTCAACACCTGGATTTCAGACTTCTGAACTCCAGAACTGTAAGAGAATACATTTCTGTTGCTTAAAATACCCAGTTTGTGATAATCTGTTTCAATGGCCATAGGAAATGAATATAGTCAGGGTGTAACTGGTATTGAAATTCTACTCAAAATGGTTTTAGGGAGGAGAATTTCATGAAGGTACTTTTGAGAGAGGCATGGGCAAGATTGAAGGACTAAAATGAGCACTCAGGGATAAGCAACAGCAAGAAGGAATCTTTGCCACTTCTAGGCCTAAAGACACAAAAGGAAGAAACAACTTTATTTTTACGGTGCTAAAAGAGCTGAAGCAGTGCAGGAGGAACTACCAAGAGGTTGCTGTAGAGGTACACCAGCACTGAGGAAATGCAGGGTCAAAACAGCAAGGGAGCCAGAGCAGAAACACAGAAAACACGCTGGTCTCTCCTTCTCCTCCTTGTCCTCCAGGCTCTCGGTGGTTCCTCTCATTGTCCAAATACAAGCAGAAGCAGAGAGCAAGGAAACTGAGGGTTACATCCCACAGGGTTCAGCCCTCTGGGGGGCAGAGCAGGGTAGAGGATGGCGAGGGGAAGTCAAATGGGGAATAACCTACAGCAGTGCCAAGTAAGATTTAGTTTTTTAAAAGGAATTTATTGGGAAAAAGAAAAGCATAAAATCTCTGGAGATTATTTCCAGGAACTGTTTTAACTCTGACAGTCCATGATTCTGTGAAACACTGTATAGAAACATGTTTCTCTTTCTTAAATTTCATTTTTCCCTGCTTTGAAAGAAATTGTCTCTGCAAAGTTTAATACAACTTTAATATATCTCTTCAGTCAGGTCAATAGAAGGAAAGTAACATTTTTACAACACTTCCAAGAACTCTTGGAGGTCATTTCTATAAATTCTCAAGTAAATCTTATAACAACTATATAATGAAAGTATTTTTGTATCAATATTATATACAATTAAACTGAGAGTTAGACAAATTGAATGAAATTTCATGGCTAATAAACACCTAAGCTGGGGTCTAAGTCAGTTCTATCTGACACCAAAAGCTGCTCTTACCACTCTTTCCTGGTGCCTTAATTGTACCTAATATGCAAAAATTAAGGTATTATTGCCCCCATCCCCTCTACTAACCCTACTCTTAATCTAGAAAACTATGTAAACTAAAATTCTGCTGAATAAAAAACAGACAAATATGCTTCCGTCTTCTAAATGTCTATTTTTATATCATTTCCAGCCATATTTGGAATAGGAAAGTTAAAATACTAGGACCACCACCAAATTATAATCTTTATCAATATGTTCAAATCAACCTCATATTTTCTTATTATTATTCACAAAATGTATCCCATTCATGATGGAATAATAAGAAGAAAAGTTATCATCCCACTGTAAACAAAGAGCTGGAAAAAATATAAAAGAGAGCTTAGACAACAGGTAGTTTACGACTGTGATCATTCACATATGGGAAACAAGTGAAAAAGTAAGCCCATTGCTCTGGCTTTCTACCTGGAGGCACATTCTACAGCGTGAAGAGTAGGGTCAAAGCAGGCACATTGGGCTTGCTCTCTTGAGGAGACAAGAGATTATATGGCAAGGCAGCGGGAATTTGCTGGGCAGGATTCTGGAGAGCGGGGAGCCACACAGGGAAAAATATAACATTAAATTTAAGATTATATTTTTTTTCTTAAAGCTCCAAAAATCTCCACAGGGGTTTCTTTGAATTTTTGTTGAAAACTTCATATGCAAGTGAGAGAGTGGCATGGACATATATACACTACCAAATGTAAAATAGACAGCTAGTGGGAAGCAGCCGCAGAGCACAGGGAGATCACCTCGGTGCTTTGTGACCACCTAGAGGGGTGGGATAGGGAGGGTGGGAGGAAGATGCAAGAGGGAGGGGATATGGGGATATATGTGTACATATAGCTGATTCACTTTATTATACAGCAGCAACTAACACAACAATGTAAAGCAATTATACTCCAATAAAGATGTTCCAAAAAAAAAAGAAAGCAAAAAATATAAAACTACATATGCATATGCATAACATGAAATTCCTTGAATCTGGGCAAAGTCCAACTGGCGGATTATAACCTGAACAATTTCCAAAGCTTACACAGGACATGAAGACAGTTTAGCTCTGAGCAGCCAGAAGGACGCATTCTCTTTCAACACCTGGAATATTCAAGTGATATCCAGACTAGTCATGCCATAGTAGTAGAGCTAACTTATCTCTAGAATAAAAACTAGTGTAGATTTCCTCTGATAAAGCTTAAAATGAGCCTTGAATAGATCAAGGTAATCTGCAAGTAATTTAACTGTCTGTCAATACAAAGCATAGCATATTTAAGAGGAAGACAACAAAATCCAGACACAAAGCAGTGCAATATTCATAAAGTCTAGAATCCAACAAAAATTTCTAGATGTGTCAAGAAATAGGAAAATATAGCATCCCCTGGGAAAAAAGTCAGCCAATAGAAACAAAACTCAAAATTAAAGAGATGATAGAATTTAGATATGACTTAAAATCAACTATTGTAAATAGGTTCAGTGTGCCTAAAGATCTAAAGAGCACATAAACTCAATAAGAAGAGAAGTAAAATATAAAAAAGAACCAAATAAATGAAATTAAAATTCCACTTAGTGAAATTAAAAGTAGACTGCAGGAAAGTAGATCAATAAATTGAAAGAATTTAAAGTGAATTATTACCAGCGAGAAATGGAATATTTCCTGCCATCATCAGCGGTGCTTGCAGCCCCTCAAGGTGAGCTGGTGAGCCCTGAGGGAACTCAGGAAGAATACCTGCCACCTAGCAGCCATCAGACTGCAGCCACTCCCCATGGTGAGCCCAGAGGAAACTCAGGATGTGAAAATACAGGATACTGGTCCCAGATGGCTGAGGTGCATATCAAAGGAATGATTTCAGTGACCCCAGACTCTTGCGTCTTCCCATACATAGAAAAGCGCTAAATTCCTTAATTTGGGATATCTGGTTTTCTTTAATTAACAGTAATCTTTTGATGTTCTCGACTGCCTGCCCTTTGTTACAAAATGTCTGTATAACCTGGCTCCCCACCCCTTGCCTTCTTGGAGCAGTTGTTTCAGGGTTACTTGAGATGCTGTCTCCTGGGTTTGAAGTCCTAAAAATTCCCATAGAATAAAACATAACTCTCAGCTTTTAGGTTGTGAATAATTTTTAAGTCCACAGTTACTGTGACCATGAAGGGACCAGAACAGATTCCTCTCTTCCACCTGAACTCTACGAGGATCTGGAGCCTTGATGCCAGCAGAGACCTCTTGTGCCCAGCCACCTCCTCAGGGAGTCCAGATGAATTTGGGTGAGTCTCTCCTGGTTCTACGATCTCCCGTAATTGATTTGATGATCTTAAGTTTTATTCAGCGGGGGAATAGGTTATTTCAAAAAGAGGTACCTGTGTTATCCTCAGTCGAAGGACTGGGCAGATTTTGCTCAAGTGGGTTATCCTCTGTAAAACACAGTGGGAAGACTCAGTTTGGATACTGAGTGGTTATCCTCAGTCTAGAGACTGGGAAGACTGCTCAGTTAAACACTAAAGTGGGACTGAGTTATTAGAGGGAAGACCGCACTGTCATTTTTCCTTGAATTAATAGAGTTTGTAGAAATAAAAACTGAAATCTTATGAGAGCTTCTGAGCTCTGAAGAAGGGACTCTCCTCTTGGCCGGCAATGGCTTTCTTAGGTGACTGAGAAACGTGCAGGAGTGGTGGAGGCGAGATCTCATGCCGTTCAGCTGACCCTATAGGGAAACCCACTCATTTAATTAACAACCTGTTCAACCAACTGGGGATGTGACTAAGAACTGGCCGTTCTGAGCTCTGAGCACCCGTGGTAGTCTTACACGCCACCGCCACTGGGAGAACCCCAGACGCGTAAGAGGGAGCTGAAAGGACTGGGGCCAAACCTAGAGTTAAGCTCTCAAGCAGCATTCTAGCCCACCACACGATCATCACTAGCAATTTTATTTTGACAAAGCAACTTCAGAATGGAAAATAAAGGTTTCAAAATAAAAGAAAAAGGAACGACAGATTACTAGCCTCCAATTAATACCTCACCCAGGTTAATGTACGTACAAAACTCATAAGTATTGTGAAATTAAAGGAAATTTTGCCGTAAAGATGAGGGCTCTTTTATTGCATACACAGTTAAGTTAAATTAAGGTTAAAAAACCGACTTGGTAAAAAAAATCCTTTCAGAATTCTGACTTTAAATAAAGTCTTTCTAGGGGGAGCTTGTACTTTTCTGTGTCTTTGAGATATAAATGTTCTACCTGATCATCGTAGGATGTTCTGTGTGAATGTGTGTGTATGTGTTTTGAAAACTTGACCTGACATACTATTTTTGAGAGTAAACTCTCTGGATTTTACTTACGCGACAACTCCACTCTCTTATGGGAAAGCCTCTTGTGTCTTACTGGTTTGAATCACTATTAATATATATTTTATTAATGGCCAAATGATGGATCATTTTAAATTGGAGAAACTAACAAATTGGCGAATCTAGAGCATTCTCATTATAAACAGCTGTTTTATTGGTACCTCTAAGACAAAAAGCAAACTAAAGGTGAAAAAAATAATAGGTATATCTAATGGTTAACCTAAGAACTTCTTTAGTTTAAAACAAGAAAACCTGTTTTGGGAAGCTTCATTTGTGGTTAACAGGAAAAAATCCTTAAGGAAAATCTAGATGCTATTTCCAGCAAGGTAGAAATTTTAAAAGGAATTATCTCGAATAAAAAAAACCTTTAGATGGTTATTTAAAATGGGATAAATAAAATGGACATTTATGTGATTAAAACACAAGGTTTTGATATTACTACACTACCTAAGGTTACATGGGCCAAAAGGGACCCCCTACTGGTCCCCAACATTAAAAGCCAAACAAGTGCATTCTATTTACCTCAGTTTTAAAATATACTTTTAAGGGACTAGAAAAAAAAAAATTACACTGAGATCAGTACATGACCGGCAATTATTTGGGGCAACAGTTAGGCCAAAGGGCCTGAGCTCCTCAGCTGCAGCCCCCTCTGGGGATCCCAGGGCCTTTTATATAAAAATAGATAAAATGGACAGGGAACAGAAAGAAAAAAAAAAAAAAAACTTCTAGAACTCCTCCTGTAAGATCAAAGGTTGTTGATTGAATCCTAACGAAAACTAAAGTTAAGGGTATAAAGTTGATAAAATTGAGATGAACGTATATAAAATCTGTATATTTAAATGGGATTTATATAAGGCGGTTACATGTCTTTTGTTTAATTATATTGTGGGATAGACAAGTTTCACTGGGGAATGCTTCCCCTGCGTGGTATTATAAGACAAGGCATATAGATTGCCCCTCAGGAAATATTAAGCATATTAAAAGAAACCAATAGGGTTACCTGAGCCATACAAATAAGTAAAAACTGGGAATAAACATCCAAGGGTTAATAAAAAATAAAAATAATGATTTTGATCCGAGCTTAACTTGTGAACTCAGAAAAATGGTCTTTGCTGAAGCCTTATACAAACCTTTGAAGGCATAATAAATTGAACTCTAAAGTTCTAGAACATAGAACTCATAAAGTTTAGTTTAGTAAGAAATCTTATCACTGATAAAATATTTTAGTATCTTTTAGGTGACAGACCTACCTGTTCTTTAGGGAACTAAAAGCAACTGTCTTTCTCTTGCAAATTTCTACAAACCAGAAATGTAAATACAGGCCACAAGGACCTGAGACTGAGCCTAGCTAGCTCAATCAGGCAAGACCTGAAATCAAGGGGAAAAAAAAGTGGCAGTTTTAAAATTCAAACCACTGGAAATGCTCCCTTAGCCAAACTTTACAAATAGTAAAGCCTTAGTCACATGAGCAAGCAACGTTAATGTATTCCAACTGTTCTTTGTAAACTAGTAAGTTTATATTGTAATACCTGATTCATAACTAAGTTTTAAGTAAAGCAATGAGATCTCATTTTGCCTGTTTTTATGTCTGTGTACACATTATATGATGAGATATCTTTAACTTTGAAAAATATTATCAAAATTGAATTTATAAAGACCTCTATTCAATTTAAAAGGGAGTGCTTAAAAATTAAATATTAAAAAAAACTGACCAAATTGACTTCCAGGTTCACGTGAACTGGGAAATATTCAATATTATCTTGATACCTGGTATTAAAGTTTGTTGATCTAATTAATATAAACATGTCATTACAGTCATCATCATTAAGTATATTACTGTATTGTACCTAGGCTTAATAGAAGTCAAATAAGACCTTATTATATATGTTGCAAGGAAAATAACTTGATATGATAAGACTTCAAATGTAAATGAGATAAGAACTTTTGGGTAAATTCTTTAAAAATAATTATATTTTAGAAATGTCTACTTAAAATGATCTTTACAGATATTTGGTAACTCAAAGTTCTAGAGTTGTATTAATTTAAGTGATGGAAGTTTATTGAATAGCTAGATGATTTCCCAAAAATTAAGATACTGAGACATCAATTACTAAATAAAAATACTAAAGGTATTTAAGACTATTAATGAAAATGTTTGGTGCCACCCTGAGATGTTCTCTATAAGAAAACTAATGTTTTGAGAAATTATCACTGGTATTTATGTTTGCCAATCTATAGAATGCTAATGTAAAAGACAATTCATAATTGCTTACTTCTTAGTTCTCACTAGAAACTTAGGTTTTTAAGAGTTGAGGGTTCTAATTTAAACATGTAATTAAAACTGATAGGAATAATACGGAAACATTTCAGTGTACAGTAGGAAAGTAGAATGTGTGTTTTCAGTAAAGAAGCTATGAGGAATGAAATTACATTTTATTGAGGGCAAAGAAAGTATGTCTTAGAACTGGTTGGTTTATTTGGATGGCAAAAAGAAGAGCGTAGAGCTAAAATTAACTTTAAGGAAATAAGTCAGTTTTGTTAGCTAGATTAGGAGAATATTTCATCATTTTGGGCATTACATAATTCTCTTTTGATCCTGTGTGGTGACATGATCACAGGGTGCTCTTGTTTGTGCCTTACTCCGTCACACCCAATGGCCTTGTCTGATGACAGTGTTGTTTAAAATGGTTTCTGTCCAGGGAAGTCCCCCTGAAGTGTATTTTAAAATATGGAACTATTGACATGTTAGATAGTTTTGTTTCTAATTATCATTATGTTCCAGTCTACAACTTGGATCTTCCTGCAAGCTCTGACATGTACACCCACACCATTAATTTTATACTTTCTTGGTAATGAACGTCTCTGACATTCTCTCTTTTCTCCAGTTTTTACCATATTTGTGTTGGGTCTAATTTGTGTAGTGAACATCTTCTTATAATATATCTAGTGGCCCTGTGTTCCTACCTCTATCCTGAAAGTTATAATTGTGATGTCCGAAAACACATAGGACTTTATTTCCTGATGACATTGTTGAATGGGTAAGATTGTGTGAGTTTCTGTGCCCTTAAGTGATCCATGTTTGTTGTTTTCTTTTAATAATTTTGTAACTTTTTAAAATGAATAATTATTGTTTCACAGTGACCTATGATCCTGTTTTGTTTTAAAACCTTTTTGATATTTTTAACAAACTTCCCAAATATCAAAATCTAACTAAAGCTCTTTTAGCCTCCAGCTGACTCTGGGATGCTTCAAAGGAGCATAAATATTCAAATGAGATAAATATTAAACCAACTAAGTGTATTTGGTATGTTTAATTACTTCAGAAACATTGTCAAGTGATTGGAGATGAACCTTAGGTTATAGTGTAAGGATAAATGTTATTAATATAGATATTCCAAATTTTTTGTGGAATCCTTAACATCTGATATGTTTTGATATAATGACATCAGTCATAATTCTAGTTATTATCTTAAGATGTTGTATGTCACAGAAATCTCCAAGTTTCCTGTTAATTGTGCTGTACTCACATCTTTAACCATGTTATTCTAAGTTTTGTCCTGATGCTTTTACAAAATGAAGATCTTCAAGAAGACTCATGAAAAAAAAATATAAGTTTCTGATGGCCTTTAGATAATACCACTGAACTGGGCAACGAATGACAAAACTCTAATTGAAAACCTGATCACTTCATCCAGATCAACAGGAATTAATTATATGGGACTGAATGAACTGATGAATATGATTTATGACTTTGGAAAATATACTAATTTTAGTCTTTGTTTTTCAGAAAAACATTTTCTCTTATGCTACAACCTACAAGTTGATAAAGTATGTCTCTGTAAACAAAGATGAGACATTTATCTTTTCCCTCTACCTGATCCTGTCAGAATTTGGTTTCCCCAGCTGGCTCTCCTGTGGACTTGATGGCTTATTGCAACTGGATTACAACTGTTATACTAATCATTGTTTTAATTTGTTCTTTGTTTCCAAACTGTTTATGATTTGTGTCTCCCTGCTACACTATGACTTTGTCAATGTTACTAGCTACATTACTTATATCCTGTCTATTTTATAAGATTGTTGTCTCTTGCAGTACCCAGTGAGTAATCAGGTAGCCAACAAAACTGATGATAGCTAAACATCTTGAAAAATAGATCACATTTATGATTTTTATAGAATAATTGTAATAGTGTGATTCTAGGTAAGGGAAGAGACAACAGGGGAAAACATTTCCTGGATCATAGTAGACTAGTAAGACAGAGGATCCAGAGAAACTTTAATTATCAACAGGGCCTTATCCAAAAATTAGCACCCAGAATGGCATATCAACAAGAATTTCCGCCTGATCTAGGATAAGCCTCCTGGTGCCATGGAACAAAAAACAAAAAATTGGTCAGGAAATGTCTCCCAAATATTGGTCGAATTCCAGACCAAGAGGAGGATCTGAGAAATGGAATATTTCCTGCCATATAAGTAAACAAAGAATGTCACAATCATCAGCGTGCTTGCAACTGTCCAAGGTGAGCTGGTGAGCCCTGAGGGAACTCAGGAAGTAAATAATACCTGCCATCTAGCCGCTATCAGACAGCAACCACTCCCTACGGTGAGCCCTGAGGAAACTCAGGATGTGAAAACACAGGATACTGGCCCCACTTAGCTGAGGTGTATATCAAAGGAATGATGTCAGTGAGCCCAGACTCTTGCATCTCCCCAAATATAGAAAAGCACTAAATTCCTTAACTTGGGATATGTGGTTTTCTTTAATTAACAGTAATCTTTTAATGTTCCCGACTGCCTGCCCTTTGTTACAAAACGTCTATATAACCTGGCTTACACCCCACCACTTGCTGCCTTGGAGCAGTTATCTCAGGGTTACTTGAGATGCTGTCTCCCAGGCTTGAAGTCCTAAAAATTCCCATCGAATAAAGCATAACTCTCAACTTTTAGGTTGTGAATAATATTTAAGACCACAACAGGAATAAAGAACATTTCATAATGATAGAGGGTCAATTCATCAAGATAACAATCCTGGGTGCATGTACCCAATAACAGAGCTCCAAATATATATAAAGCAAAGCACTACAACTTCTTTTCAAAATACTTCGGCAGGTTAGTAAAAAGTTAAACATACAAGTACTATGCTGCCATTCCATTCTTAAACAGGTACCAACAGAAATGAAGCATTGTTCCATATAAAAGACTTGTACTTGAATGTTGATAAGAACATTATTTGCACTAGATAAAAACTAAAACAAGCCAAATTTCTATTACAGATGAATGAGTAAGCAAATTGTGGTATATTTATACAAAGGGGTACTTCTGAGAAATACAAGGAAACAAATTACTGATAAAAAATAACAATAACAGAGCTGACTATTAAAAACATTATGCTAGACATAAGGAGTTAGACACAAAGGAGTATGAACTGCATGTTTCTACTTATAAACAACTCTGGAAAGTCAAATCACTTCTAAGGTGCTAGAAATTCAACAGGATGCGAGTGAGGTGATTGACTGAGAAGGGGCATAAGAAAACTTTCTGCTGTAAAGGAAATGTTCTACACTGTGATTGTTGAAGTAGTTTTGGAGTGTATCCATTTGTTGAACCCATCAAACTGTACACTTAGAATGGGTATATTGTATATATTTATACTACAATAAAATTGATGTAAAATATGTTATATATTTTTTATTCTAATGAAAACTTGCTAAGAAATTTTCATGCACAATACTGTTAACAATATTGTCACCAATTTGTCAAAAGGTGCTAGAATAAAATTTGGTCTGTTTTCTCAAAGCATTCATAATGTAGTAGGGCACACAGATAAGCATATAATCACCTCAAACAAAAGACAGTTGGTGTTGAGGGTCATACATCCTTCTAAGAATTTTCATGGTACTGTACCTCTTAAAATATTGCCTTTATATGTGAATTTTCCCAAACTATAAAAATATTTGATACATGATACAGGAATGTTTTGTTCAAGTCTTTTAGCTTAGAGTAAATGCAACATTTGAAAAGTATGAGAAATAAATAACTTGTAGAAGATATTTAAAAGCTGAAATTTCCATACCTTTGAATTTCCTTCATCTTGCTTTTGGTGCTGAAAAATTGGGGTATCTTTCTAACTGCTTTTTGAGGACGTAATGAAATGCTTAATTTGCAAAATGTTTTAACACCCACAGTGAACTCTGTCCCCCAGGTATATTCTTTTGTTTTCACAGATTACTGGGCAAACTGCTCTTCATCGTAGAATCTTACAGCTGAATAACTATAAAAAAATGAAGTAACTTCCACTTTATATAGCAACTTTCTCCTCTAAGTAATATTTTCTCTCTTCCATTCCTTCCCTCTGCCCTTCCTTCTGCCCTTCCTTCCTTCCTTCCTTTCTTCCTTAAGAGGAAAATGCTCTTAAGAAAGGTAATTACGTCTTTGTAGACCCTTCTTCACCCAACAGTCCAGAGCCCCCATGGAATCTCCTGTGTTGTAACACTAACATTTCCTGACCAGGAACAGCACCATGGCCAATTTATTTGTTCTGATTCATGCTTACATGAATTGCATGTATGTTGCAAAGGGAAAATGCTCAAGATTGATGAAATGTACTTAAAATTTTTTCATTCTCTCTTTAAAAAAATTTTTATCATAAAAACTTACTCATACATTTCTCTGTCCGTCTGTCCCCCTTATTTTGTTCTGATAGAGATGCTATAGTTAAGAAGGACCTCCTTAACTCCATGAATTCAACATTCTAACAAATAGAAGAAAATTTTTGTGGAAGAAATGGCTGTCAAATAGATATTCACTCTATCATCCTGACTTTCCCTTTCCCATGAGATTTTTTTCTGTTTCAATTGCTGCCATTGTATATTGGTCCCAGGGTTTACTTCAGTCCCTTTAATACTTTGATTGAACTGGAACCAGATCTCTTTTCTTGATTCTTCTTATTACAGCTAGTACAGACTGGAGGTTTCTAAAATACATCTAAACACCAAGGGATAACAAAAGTTAAACTCAATGACTCCAAGGGCTCTAAACTACTTGGTTTACAAATTATAGGATTCTTTTGTATTAGCTAGCTAGTTTCCGGGAAAGAGTGTTACTTTTTTGTCTAGTTTTTGATGTTTTAAGTTGGGTAGTAACTCACCTATAGGATGACACAACTTAAACATCCTGACACCTTCTCAGTTAAAAAGCAAAAAAAACTGGGTAAGAGATCTCTCTTACTCATCCAGCACTTTCAGTTCTGATTCCCAGTCTGAGGAAATCTCATTTTTGTGAAAAGGATACCTGGAATGATGTCTCTGACATGGTTCTTATCTGCTAGATTGAGATGTGCTCCTTTGTTCCTAGTATAGGACCTATAGTATACCAATATCTCAGTGAAGCTCTTTGTTTATGTAAGAAACAATTTACCTAAGCCATGCAATGGTTGTCCATTCCTTATAAAGGCCTGCAAAGGATGGACACATCTATGTACAAAAGTCTAATCTAGTAATATCTCCTGAAAGGAAGATGAGCTCTCCAATTCTATCATTTTTGCTTTCCCTTGAAAATCCCCTGAAAATGGCTTCTTCCCATTTTTGAAGAAAGCAAGTTTTTTTTTTTTTTTCTATTTTCTCTCTTGCCTTTGTGCTTTCCACAGAAGAGCTACAAGAATTTTAGATAATACCAGGTCAAATGATAGATTTAAATTCTATGAAACCAAGGAAATAAAAAGAAGTGTCAAGCAGAATGTCATTTGAATCTACCTTCTGGCATTCTGTTATCACTGCTGTTGAAGTCATTGAGCCCTGACAAAGCACAAACACAACTCTGATTACTAAAGATTTAGGAAGGCAAGTGATGGACTTTCTGGTGAGGTAGAATCTTTAAATTCCTGACAGCAAATCTCTACATTCCTGACAGCAGCCCCACCATGATATTCTAAGCATTTCTTTAGGTTATCTGGTATCTAGAGAGTTTTATAGACATGGAAATACAAAGGGGGGTGATGGGGGATGAAATTCACTGCTAGCTTTCTACAGCAACACTGGTGAAAAACAAAAGAATATGGGACCAGGGGAGAGTATAAGTTAAGGATTTAAATCTTCCTTTGAATTTCATAAGTGTGCTCTCCAGTCTGAATATGATGTTAAAGGATTACTTTTTAAAGATATAATCATTACTCTCATACAAACATAAAATAATAGTATCAAGCATTTTATTTAACTCATTAATTAATGATGGAACCAGTCAGATGTTAGAATAGGTTCAAAGGAGAATTGAAAATATCACACATAATAGGCATATGAGGAATGCTGAAATGAATTTACAAATAGAAGTAAATTGGCAATTTACAAAAAGAAGTAAAGTAAAATTGCATTCCACCAGATACAACTAATTGCATGTCTATGGATGAGAATCATTGGAATTTCCCTAACAAAGTGAATGACTTTTCAATGAATTTAAGAAAAGCTAGTTAAACACTTAAATGTTCAGTGTTTTGATTTACCTAACTGGTGGTTGAATAAGATAATGTAGAGGCAGTGCTGGGTAAATACTAATATGTTTTGTAATTATAAGTCATTCCTTTTAGTGCAGCATATGTGTTTCTTCTTTATTATCAGCAAAGCCCTCACTTTAGAAGAACAATTGCCATCACATTTTTGCAACTTCTTCAGTCACGGTCATGTCTGAAAACATACCTTCATCTACTCCCTCAATTAAAGAATATTAAAAAGTAAGGCATTTGGAATATATCTTCAAGATTAAGCTACTTTAGAAATTTCCCTCCAAACATTTATCACTCAGTGAGAAAAACTTCTAAAAAGGAAAGAAGGAATGGATAAGGTCTGAGGGATACAGCTAGGAAAATGAGAAAAGGCCAAAGGTCTTTTGGGGACCCAAGGCTTTTGCTTGTAAATGAGGTCTTTAGCCTCTAAAATGTTCAGAGCTCCAAAAAGTAATTAATTTTTAAAGCCCTTCTGCTCTAGATAACAACGTGAAAATACCACTTTCATATATTTTTCATTGCATGTTTTTATCATTATGTAATCGATGTTGTAGTTAATGCAGCATGACACTTCAAGTGATTAAGGACCTGGTGGGGGCATTAACAATGCAAGACCTTATTTGCATTTACACTAATGATTTTATAATGGGAATTTTATTATATTAATTATGACTACTGGGAGTCAAAAAAAAAGCAGATGAAATCCAAGAAACTTCACTCTTTGATAATATAGCTGTTACCAAATTTGTTGACATAGGTGGTTACTTGCGCGAAGGGGAAGACAAGTCTTTATGACTATTAATCATTACAAGCTTGATGTGCTTGAGAGTAATTACTAAATTAATTTAGTAATTATTGCTGAGTTTTCGAGATATCTTTTTACTTCCACAGCATGAGATACAAAGTAAATCTTTATATAGCTAAAGCTTCAGCATTTGTGTTGGTTGGTGTGCAAAGTCAAGTTGATTTGCTTCATATTCCTGTATCCACCTACCTCCCAGCCCAATCTAACAGCAAAGCTCAGTTCAGAGCTAATTTTTCTGTTGCTGTCTTACAGAGTGTTTGGATGGTGTGTAGTTTTAATATGGCAAATTGCTTACTGGAAGCAAAAATTACTAGACCCCCTCACTCTGGAGATGAGGAGGTAGCTTAAAATAGCTATTGCTGTTGTGAACCCACAAGTACTCACTGACAGTAATTAGAGAGAGTCTGTATCATTTTAAACTATTTTGTTTCTGCAGGGCACAATAATTTCTTTGTGTTTGTGCAGAAAGCTTTTTCTACAGACATGAACATCTGAGGATGCCAAATAAAATATCATTTGGAAGAAGAAACTTTCCTACAGCCCCACCAGCCAACCAAGTGCAGGGAGGAGAGCTAATCTTGTGAGTAAAGATTACAGGAGGCAAGCGAGTCAATACTTGTGGAATGGCATAATTTGCCATGCCTCTTTGTTACTCCAGCAATATACTGCTTGTAATAAGATTTCACACTTTAATTCATCTGAGAACCTTGCAGTGTTTTACAAGTACTAATTACTGAGACTCTCACCATGCTTAACTAAGACAAGCAAAGGCTTCCACACAGATCTTATTTTTAAAGTTGGTAAATAGGAAGAGAAAATTCACCATTCTGAAGAGCACTGGGAGAGAATTAGGAGACAGCTGACATCACAGGCTTTTCTTTTTTTTCTTTTTTTTTTTTTCAGTACGCGGGCCTCTCACTGTTGTGGCCTCTCCCATTGCAGAGCACAGGCTCCGGACGTGCAGGCTCAGCTGCCATGGCTCATGGGCCCAGCCGCTCCACGGCATGTGGGATCCTCCCGGAGCGGGACACAAACCCGTGTCCCCTGCATTGGCAGGTGGACTCTCAACCACTGCACCACTAGGGAAGCCCCAGACTTTTCTTTTTAGGCCATTGCAACCCTAAAAGAGTATAAAATTCATCTTAGGAATAACATATTTTGTCTTTCTAATCTTTATTTATTCAAAAAATTTATTCAGTTCTTGTATATGATAGGCATTGGGCAAGGCATAAGGGTGACAGGCATGCAGATGGGGTCCCATAATTGCTGTGCTGAAAGTACAACAGATAAAGGCCAATGGGAGCAGAAAGCAGAGTGCATTATTCTACTCAGAGAAGTTGGAATTGTGGTTGGAGGCATTAGTGCAGGAGTGGGGAATAGGTTTTCAGGCAAAGCAAAAACAAACAAAAAACCCACCTCATTTGTAAAAGCATGGAGACATGTTTCTAGACCAGCAAATAACTTAGATAGTTTTGGTTTGGATGGGTGAGAATGCAGTATATATGGGTTACAGGATGCATGGGGAAGAGTGAGTAAAGTTAAAGAGGGGAGTATAGGGGGAAAATAAAAATATTTTATTCAGAAAGTAAACCCCTGTTCTTCTAAGAAAAACCTGAATTAGGATCACTTGGTACTTTAAAATTATATCAGACATGTTCTTTCACAAAGCCTATATTTAACAGTAATTTCCCAAATTGGATTAATTAATATGGCAGCTGTTTAGATTTTTAGTTTCTTCTAATCTTATTAGAAAACCATGAATTAGAATCTTTCATTCCAAGATTCTTCCTCGAAAGGGATTAGGAGCAGGTTTCCATTGTAAATTGGTTTCCCTGCTTTACTGAAGGTAAATAGTTCTAGCTTTAATATAGATATAATATACTATCTGTCATTTTTCATTGGTAGTTTTGTAAAAGTTGGGCTTTTGAGTACAAGTGTTTCTTTTATACTTCCACTGAATTTGAAAACATAAGGATGAAAAATGTATTTATTCACCTCCTTACCCCTATAAAAGACTCAAAATCAGTTTAAACTTGAAAATTTTAGAAAGCCATTGACAAAAAGGATGAAAAAGTGTTTTGCCAACAAAAATGGCATCACTGTCACTGTTAATTTGCTTTAAATTGCCATAGAAAGAAGATTTTCATTTCATGCTAGCATTTCTCATTGGCTTAAAACCAACCAGTGAATATTATATTTTATGAGCTCAGACGTGAAGTTTATGGGTAAATATTAATCTTGCAAACTATTACACTGACTGCCAGAACCACATACATAGTAGACTAAAGCAATAAAATAACTTATGGCTCAGTTAAAATACTGAAGTGTGAGTTTGAAAAATGATGTCACATAGTCACATTTGAAATGATCCTAGACTCTGTGGATAGACTTAATTGTTTCTTGTGAGGTCAGAGACGTCTTAATAAAGAGAAAACTAATATAATATGAAATTTTCACATTTGGTTTCTCCTGTATTTCCTAGAAAGCATGAAATCTGTTTGAAACCAATAGAAAGATTCTATAGAGAGGATTCATATGACAGCTTGTGATACAGATCATTCATTCATCTATTCTAACAAACATTTATTGATCTTCTATTATAACAAAATACAGTGTTATATGCTAAAAAAAATTCAAAAACTCTTTACATTTTCCCCACATATTTGGAAGAAACAAATGTTATTAAGTAAGAACAATTCAGTGTGATCAGTTATAAAATGTATTTAGAGAACACTGAAGAGATTTCTGAGTTTGCCTAAGAAGAGCTTCACATTTATGCTAAATTGAATAATTGTACCCAATCAGACTTAACTATGATAAAATAGTATATCTACCCTTTGAATACCTCATGATGGGTGGAGTGTACTCACTACTCCTTAAAGTTGAAATTGGCCATGTTATTTACTTCAGGTAAGGGAACTTTAGTGGACATAAGACTAGCAGAAGTATAAAACTTGCCCACAGATTTGAGCTTGCCATTGCACTCCAGAAGAAAATACCCTGGAGAGATGTTGTCACTTCAGCTGGGGTTTCAGAGCAAATTGGCAGTCCAGAACCAAGTCCAGCTGGCAGACAGCCTGAAGCAGAGATGCTAAACTAAGTCCAGTCTGGATCACTTGAACTATAGACCTGTGAACATGAGAACAAATGCTTGTCATTGGAAACCCCTGAATTTGGGAGGTTTGTGTGTGTGTGTGTGTGTGTGTGTGTGTGTATGTAGCAAAGCTGCTTAATAAATATTTAATCTGAATATTAAAACATGAATAAGAATTTTCAAAGAAGACAAGAAGGAAACATATTTCAGGTAGATGGAATAGCATGTGGAAAAAGGAATGGAGGCAAGAAATTGAATGAGAGGTTTTATAAAGTATGAAGTAATTAGACATTGCCAATTTACAGACATTGCCAATTTACAGGTTATAGACATTGCCAATTTATAGGTTTTATAAAGTATGAAGTAATTAGACATTGCCAATTTACAGGTTATATAAAGTGATTGGCTTAAAATTAAACTGGAAAGGTTGGCTGAGCCCACACTGTCAAAGACTTTGGAATGTATTCCCTAAATAATTAAGTTATTTTTAAGGAATATGATGTTACAGTTACTCCCTGTGTTAATCTGTCAGGCATAAAAGTCAAAGGGCCCACTTGTGTTTTTTTCCAAAGCATAGACCCAAGTTTGAGAATTTAATTGATTTACCCTGTATATCACCACACATTGAAATGGTTTTCCTGGTGCAATGCTTGCTGTTGGGTCCAAACCTTGTTCTTATAGCAAAAGCTGAGCGACTTTTATTCTTTAATTTGGCATCCAGGACTCTAAGTCATAGGGAAGGAGAGGAAGCAGCAGACATCCCTCTGACTTTTTCAGGTCCTAACTGTGCAAGGAATCATCATGAAGGACCATTTGGCTTTTATCAGCATGTGCACTGGGATTGACTTTAATTTAGTGCATTCATATTTTCCCCAAAAACTCTGCCTTCCCTGCAAACACAGCCAAACTCTGAAATCTTCACCAACCACAGGAAACATGGCATCTAAGGCATCCCTCTGTTGTCTCGTAAGGATGCAGGAGTTGTGGTTACTGTCACAATGAATACACTGGGGATTTATGGGAACTCTGATTGTGGCGCAGGGAGCTTGCTTACACAGACACAAATCTTCAGAAAAGAGTCAGTCAAGCCGTATAAAGAAGCCACGAGGAAAACCACAACTGTCAAGGGCTGTATTTATTAGTATTATGAAATCAAGGAATGCTATAAATCTCATTTATAAACAGATATACCCATCTTGTTCTAAGCCATCTTCATATTTAGCAGTATTTCTATATCACCAATCAATAGAGTAAGCAATAGTTAGAGGGAAATAAGTCATTGATTAACACAGAACTATTGTAATAATTTCTTACATTTACGTAGTACTCTCTAGTTTACAAAGTGCTTTCAAGTTCACATTCTAACTTTTAAAGTCACTATAAATTTGTGAGTCAGCAGTGCAGATATTTTCTAACTTCTTCTATGGATCAGATAACCAAGCCTTAGAAAGTTTAAGAAAAACTTGCTTAAGGTCTCAGAGTTTGTTAATGACTAAGTTAGTAGTCAGAATGGGTCTTTTGAGTCCTCGGTCAAGCCTCTTGACGCTAATTGAAAGAATCTCAAAATAATCACACTTCTGCCATATGAGCTTTGGCAGTTAGACTTGTATCCAGCTAGGGTGTCAGAAATTGCTATAGGCTGAAGGTTTGTGCCTCTCCAAAATTCACATGTTGAAACCTAACTTCCAGTATAGTGGTATTAGGGGATGGGGCCTCTGGGATGTTATTAAGTCATGAGGGTGGAGCCTTCATTCATGTGATTAATGCCCTATAGACCCTAGAGAGCTCCCTGCCCCTTCCTCCATGTGAGGATACAGCAAGAAGATGGCCATTTACGAGCCATAAAGCCATTCTCACCAGACACTGGACCTGCTGGCACTTTGATGGACTTCCTAGCCTCCAGAATGTGAGAAATAAATGTTTGTTGTTTAAGCCATCCAGTCTATGGTATTTTTCTTATCACAGACCAATTGGACTAAGATAACCAACTATTTTGTTCTGTTGTATTTTCCTTCCCAACATTATTCAAAGGAGGGATTCTGTGAGATGGGAGCAGATAATTAACCAGTAAAGCCATAGTAACCTTTACCTTTAGGTAATGCCTCAGAATTTAAAAAAATACTTTCATAACTAAAATGAAAATTATTGATTTAACTATGTTATATATTTTCTCAGGGGAAGCACTTGTATCAAAATAGCTTAAATTGTAAGTCATAGGATTTGACTTACATAAATTCTTATATATCACTTAACAAGCTCCAATTTCATGATTATTCAATTGAGGAAACATATACCCCCTGCAGGGAAAGACTTAAAAGAATAACTCATTCAGTTAATTAACTGAGACTTAAAACCTGTTATCCTAACTCCCAGGTCAGACATCACACAATTATGACGGTCCATATTATGCTGGGGAAGGATCACTTTATCTTATTCCCAACTCCAAACCCCCAACCACAGTCAACACATATAAACCACACACACACACACACACACACACACACACACACACACACCACTTTAGGATTATTGTCTATATCCAGATGTCAATTCTTATCACCCTGTTCTTTGTACTTTAATCAATATTGTTGTTCTGGCCAGCAACATTTCTGTAAATTACCAAGGGCTTATTTTTCATGGTCTGATTTTCCACTCTCTCTGATGATTATTTCACTTACCTATCACCTCCAGCAGCCATTCTCTTCTGTCTGTTTTGTACCAACCCAGATGGAACACTCAGCCCTTTTTTCTTTAATTTTCCAAAAATACTCTTAAGTAAAGCACTTATGAGTAGCAAAGTTTACTGAAGGTTTTGTGTGATTGGAAGGGTTTACATCACAGAAAAGTGTATTGCTTAAAATATTAGCAATATCTATTTAAAAAAAGTTATTTAATCTCCCAACAGTACAGAATTTCTCATTGGCCATTTAATTGGTCATCTTCTCACTGTCCATCCTCATAATACAATTTTCACTACAAATCTGCAGAATAATTTTGCTTTCCATCCATTATTCTACCTACCTTTGCATATCCAAAGATTCTATAATGTACTCTGCAAAAATAAAAGCCATATATCCAGATTTCCTTTTTGGTAGGTCTGAGGAGCTGTCAAAGGCTTTGAAAAATTCATCAATCCTTCCTTCCTCCCACCTAAGTCACTCTATGTGGGAGGCTGCGATGATGAGGTGCAATTCTCACACTAGATACCTACATCAGAGAGTAGAAGTGACTATACTCAATTTAGGCTTTAAGTCACACTTTTTATAATCCTGCTCTAGGAGGCAGGTGAAGAAGTTCCCTTGGAAATAGCAGTTGGCTGTCAAACTTGCTTGACATTCTGTCAGTACAAGATACCAACCTGAGTTTCTGCAATACCGATCACAGGCTGAATAAGCCATGTTTAAACAGAAGAGCTGGTGTGTGCATTGTAATCATTCAAGATGCTCATAAAACAAATAAACTTCCCATGATTTAATTAAGTGGGAAATTTCTCTTTTTATGTTTTAAAAGCAATATGTTGCCCTGGTTCTAGGATCTCCATTTCCTAGTCACCTACACTGCCTTAAGTAAAATGCACCATTATTCTCTGTCTTGGGTCCTGGTTACCGTAGGTAATAATAATTAGAAAGAAAAGATATACTCCGTAAACTTTCTTCAGCTACAGATACAGTAAGTCCCCTACATACAAACAGGCTCCATTCCAAGAGCACGTTCATAAGTCCAATTTGTTCATAAGTCCAACAAAGTTAGCCTAGGTACTCAGCTAACACAATTGGCTATATGGTACTGTTCTGTAATAGGTTTATAATGCTTTTCACACAAATAACACATAAAAAACAAACACAAAAAACAAAACACTTTTAATCTTACTGTACAGTACCTTAAAAAGTACAGTAGTACAGCACAGTACAACAGCTGGCACACAGGGACTGGCATTGAGTGGACAGTCAAAATGAGTTACTGACTGGAGGAGGGAGAAGAGGTGGGAGATGGTAGAGCTGAAGGATCCTCAGCAATAGGAGATGGAGGGCGAGCTGCAATTTCACTCATGGCTGATACTGTTGGCATCACCATCTCCACTACTTTCAAGTCACAAAAATCTCTTGCTAAATTATTTATAGTTCTTCTCTTGACTTGCCCTCTTGTATTGTATTAGCAAGAAGAAGCAAGAATCATCCTGTGTCCAAATGCAGACAAATATCCGTGATTTGTCTGTTGGCTCTCAGACTTGGACTTGTTCTATATTCGCCATTCTATTGCTGAGCTGAAAGCATGAAAACTACAATGCTAAGTCCCTTTGGCTGATTGTGCTCTTGTTGAGATATGCCAATAAGAGGCACTGGTGGGATTTTAGTAGTTTGGAAAAAGAGAGAATATATGTTCTCTGCTTCTGGTTCCTGCAGCAGCAGCAGAAAGAGATTTCAGGTAACCAAGGGCTCCAGCATCATTAGTGACTCCAGTGTCATTGGTGATTCAAACATCAGCAGGGACAGCTCCCGCTCAGTGATGCTCCCTGTAGCATCAACAACAGTGACTCAAACTGTAGTAGTAGAAATGACAGTGAGGATTCCTTCAATCCAGCAGCCAGGGCAGGTTTATGGACTACGGTAGGAACTGTAGCAAAGTTCCCATCTCTGGAGAAATCCTTTTCTCCCTTTTGCTCTTCCAATTCCAATTCCTTATTTAAGTCACTCTCTATTTCTGTTTTCCTGACTGGACATTCATTGATATAACATAGATGCAGTACATTAAGGTAAGTGCTATAAACTAAGTTATATAGGTATAGTTGGTGTAGGAAAAAAACAATCGTTAATCTGCTTAAGGGGACAAAAGTGAGAGAAGATTTCACTCGAATAATTTTTTGCTAAGGGTCTAAAAGACTGAGTTAATAGAGGATTGAAGTAAGGGAGAAGAAGAAAGAAAAAATAGCAAGTGTAAAGTTAGGTAGACTTCTTAAAAGCATGATATTTTGAAAAGGATTACCCTAGGACTTGGAATTAGAGCATTTTATATTTTTTCATATGTTTTTCAAAAATTCACTCTATCCTAGTTGTATAATTGTATCCAGATATTTTCGCTCTCTTAGTAAACATGATCTTCTTAACTCCTTTTAACTTCACAGGATTACAGACTCTAAGTAGCCAAGGGTAAAATTGGGAATAAAAAAAGTTGTCTAAACAAATTCCATACATCCTATTTGACAGATGAAAAATATTAGCAGCTATATAACCCAGGGGCATGCATTGAAACATAATCAATGTTTGTAAATTGCTTTGAGACTCTTAGTGAGTATACACATATGAAAAGTTGTATCATCATTTTTCTTATCTAGTGTAGTTTATTTGTGAGATTATAATTTGGTGAGTGGCAGAGAGTAGGTAGCTGTCCAGATTAAGTTTAAGAAGGAAAACTTTATATCATGAAAATAGTAAATTTCTATTAAATTTTATTGAGTGCTTTGCTACATCAAGCAATAATAGTTATAAATAATTAAACAATAAAACAAGTCTAGGCATGTGTGATTTGGATTCTTTAATGTGTGCCTCAGGCATGTGATAAGTCATAATGGTAGAATCAAATTGACTTTAATCAAGAAGCCTGCATTAATGAGCTAGTAACTCATACCCTGTTGTCTATTTATTGCTGTAATAACATCAACATTTTTACAAGTCCAAAGATCTGTTTTTTCCTTGTGCACCACACACAAAAAAAACAAAACAAAACAAAAAAAACCCCAAATTCTGATTAAGCACAGATGTCCTCTTCTCAATGCCAGAATTTAACATTAATTACAAATTCTTAAAGGTCCTTTAGCTTTAAATGTCACATTTTAGAGTACAAAGCAAGATGTAACATAGCAATTCTGTTCACTTTCCATCTTGTTAGATTGTTCCTGTGATACAAACAGACCATGAAATGGGCTCCCTCAAAATTAAATTTCAATAGATTGAAATCTGTAGGAATTTTTAGACACTTACTCTGCTGGTCTCATAAATAGGACGTCTCAAAATAGTTCATTTAAAAAACTGTAGATTAGTGCCTTAAAGAGAGATAATTTGACTCTATTAAAATTTCCAAATGACTCTCTCGTATGCAAGTTTGTCATCAGTTTGTCTCAGAGCTCAGCAGTTGCCAAAATACCATACATTTCATGGTATCTGGCAAGCAACGACAAAAAAAAATACTAGATCTGGTTAATATTTATATTATAGTGAAACATTCTAAAGAAAATGAATAAAATCCTAAATTCCTGTTTCTGTGAGGCCCAGGGATACTAGATTATGCAGCTCCGTATAACACCACTCATATGGTATTCTGTTTGAATACTGCTCAAGACCCAAATGCATGGGCATCTCCAGGGTGAGTCCGATATAATTATGACTATTTCATCCCAGGATTCTAGCACTGAGGTGCAGCTCATTCATGTCATGACTTTATTCTCTTTTGGCTGTTCCTGAGGTCTTGAAGGATGTCACTATTTCTTATGGTTTCTTGATTTAGTGCATAGAAAAGGATGGCAACCCTTTGGATTATATGCCAAGAAAAGCAGATCAATCATTTTCCATTTAAAGCTCTTTTCTTTCCCTATTCCATAGAAAATTGTTATGCATTGCAAGAGTTACCAAGTGGATCATATTCCCCTTTTTTCTCATGTCATGCCTAGGTTTCAGTCTTTGATTGTTCTCCAAGACCTGATAATTAAGTCCAGGCTGAGTAGCTCAGCATTTAGCCTGACCTCAGTTTATTTTTCTTACATCACTTCCCACCAACATTCCTACCTCCTCCCAGGTACAATAAGCTCTGGACAAAACAGACTACTCCACAATTCACCAAAAGGTCATGCACTTTGATACCACCATTTACAATATTCTCAGTGCATAAAATAACATTTATTTATTTTTTCTCTTGGAAAAATTACATTAATTCTTTGAAACTAGCTTTTTTTCCCCCAGTGACACACTGATTTGCCCATTCAGATGTATTTTATTCATTCAACAAACATTTATAAGATGCTTTTTCTCTATTGGACATTAAAAGCTAGAGACTCTACAGTGAACAGATGCCCTGACCTCTATATAAAATTTATCAAACAGGCAATTACAATGCAGAAGACTGAGTACTATAATGGAGAGAAGTCCTTAGCAGTGTGATAAGGATAAGCCCTTGGGGCACCTAACACAATTCTGATGACTGAAGAAATGTTTCCTGAATGGTGAAATATACAAGAGACATGAAGGATAAGCAACAGTTAACTGAGTAAAGAGTTAAGAGTCTCATTTCCATTAAAAGATCGAGCTTTCCCCAGAATATAATAGAGTACTTTGAAATTTGTAAAGCTTATGTATATATAATCTCCCTTAATTCTTAACGTTAGGTACATTATTATTAGGTACATTATTGGGTACATTATTAGGTACATTATTATTCCCATTTTACAGAGGAGAGTATTAAGACTTAGCTTGAAAGAGGGAAGTTCAAATAGGTTTATATTCCCTTTTTGTCCCATGATGATGTTGGGTCATGGTTTTGGGTCACCATTTACCTGGTGAACCAAGGTCCAATCAAGAGATAGAAATTACACAGTAATTTGAACAGAAAATAATTTAATATAGAGAATCAGTAACTATACCAAAGGGGTAACTATAAAGATAGAGATAACTATTAAGAATACCCTATGACTGAAGGAGAGTACCCCAAAAAAGGGCCACTTGGCAGGGATACCCCCCTCTAAGCCTGGGATTCATAAAAAGATGTGGTTGTAACCAATTGGACGGTGTAGAAATTCACTGGCTTCCACAAGCCAGACTTGGTCCACAGTCATCAGAAAACACCTCTCCAAGGTAGAAACAAACTGAGACTGCCAGGCAGGCATGCAGAAGAAGTCAGGTGTTTGGAGCCTGATCACAGGAGGGTAGTATCTGTCCTGGGGTGCATGTCAGCATGGCCACAGGAACATTCCTCCAATAGTTAGATGGACTGAGGGGGAACAGCAGTAAGAGGATCAGGGGTTTGGGAACCCAACTGATGGCAGGGCAGCATATGTCCTGGAGTGTGTATTTGTAGTAACCATGTCTTGGAAATGCCACGGGAAAGAGAAATAAGAGAGAATATGTCTGCCTGGTTTCTTCCCACTGTCTATTTCCCTTTAGTCAAAGTTCTCCCCACAAAGAATCCCCTGCATTACTGAGTTCTACCATCTGGCCATTTTGAAGGCCATTTGGGATGCCAGATCCCACATCCTGCAGTGTGTGCTTCATCAAAATGTGGAAATGGCAAGAGGAGCCCAAAACCCTGACCTGAGGGAGGTCATCACAGCTGTGCAGCCGAGGTACACAAGAGGGCCCAGTACTCCCAAGACAAGTGGATGGTCAGTCCCTGATAGGGTCCATGTGGTCCAAAGGGTAGGTAGAGTTGAAGGAACCTGAGTAGGTTCACAGGGATCTATTATACCCTCTGACTCTCCTTTTTCAACATTCCATGGCTGATTAATGCCCAACAGACAAGCAGGTTGCCACCAAATCTCAATTATAGGAGCCATTTTTGGTCTTTAAATTAAATTTATATATTTTTACTTTCATAGATTCTGTTTGCTTTGCAGCTGAATTTTCACTGCAATCATATTTTCTGCATATATATGTTCTGGGGAGCCTCACTGTGGCCCACAAGGAGTGACAACTTGAGTCTAGATCTTCTGGTTCTTTCTATCATATTTGGGGATAAACCTGTGTAATTTTCTTGAAGACAAATTTCTTTCGTGTCCTCCCCATTGGGCAGTTTTTAAATCAACCTCTTCATTCTCATTATATTTTCATCTACCTTTTCCTTGATTACAGGAGTTATGAGGACTCGGTGAGTGAAGGTAATGTAATTACTGCCTTCCAAAGACATCACTATCAGAGCACGAAGGTTAATGAATGAACCCCAAACCTACTTTGAGTCCTAAGGTTTTAGGTGGGTGGCTATTAAAAGCTCTGAAAGCAGATAGATGAGTGTTGTATTAAAAGCAATGGACACCATGTCAGAGGACTTGAATTCAGATATGAGCTCTGTGATATGTTCACTGTGTGGTGTTGGCCAAATCATTTAGCTTCCCTGAATTTCGATCCCTTCTCTGGAAAAGCACAAAATAATACTTATTTTTGAGGGTTTCCAGGAGAATTAAATCACATATATTTGAAACTGCCTGGCCCATATCAGACACAAAATGTTATTTCAACTGCTCAGTGTTATAGAGCATGACCTCCTCTTTGTCTTTCTTTTTGCCCAGGTCTCACTCAACACAATTAACATGATGTCTCAGACACCAAGATACATTGTAACAGTTCCCTCCAGGCTTTACTTGATTGCATTTGGATGTCCCTGAATGTGTGTGCATGAGTCTGTTTGTCTGGCTCTCTGTATGTTTGTATTAAAGCATCATCTCTCATTATCTGAAGAGGCATTAATATGATATACCTGAAAGATTTTAAAAAATAAAACAACCAGAATGTAGCTTCACATGGTATCAAAGCACTTTACAGCATGACAAGGTTTTATGAATGTTTTGTGCTGCTATATGGCTCCAGATATGGTAAGTTTCATCCTGCTAACCTAGAGAGAGGCTGATTGGATCCCCCATTCATTAAACACAGCAGAGCCCATTAAAGCTCAAATGACAGGCTATTTATTAATACACAAAAATAAATGTTCACTCAACCTGAAATGTGTTTGTGACACCACAGATATGGAAGCTAGTGCATAAGTGAGTCATGGACACATCTTGGGTTCTCATTCTTAAGCTAAGACTCCTTTCACAGGAGATTATTGACTTTTTGGAAAAAGTGTACTACTTCTTGACAGTGGAAAAACTAGACCAGGGAGAGGAGAAGAAAGGGACCAGCATGTATTAAGCATTGCATTGGGGAGCCCAGGTCATGTAGCATACAAACACCAACCTCAGTTGACATCAGTGCACAGAAAGAGCAGGAAGGGCAGAGAATAGATCTGGGGCCCAAGGGAGGATAACCAACAGAGATTTTATGAATCAGCCCTTGCACATTTGATCTACTATCTCTTTTAATTCCATGCACCCTCTCACCACCCAGTCACTAGACAGCATTCCACATTCTATGTGGAACTACAGCCTTCATCCAAAGAGAAAGGAGTGTTTGTCACATTTGCCTTCCAAGGTTTTATTCTTTTTCTTTTTCCTTCTTTCCTTCCTCCCTCCCTCCTTTTCTTCCTTTCTACCTTTCTTTCTTTCTTCCTTTCTACCTTCCTCCTTCCTTCCTTCCTTCCTTCCTTCCTTCCTTCTTCCCTCTCTCCTTTTTTAATATTCCATTTTATGATTTAAAACAACTTCATCTAAACTATAATCTCAAACTATTCCAGATTCCTCACTCCCCATCATCATAATGTTTCAAGTCCTTGAGTTCTCCCATCATCTAGTACATACATATAAAAAATGTAAAGTTGCACATTTTTATTTGTTAAATAAAAGATCCTTCTGTTTTCTATCAGATGCCTCTTTGAGATAAAGAAAAATGTAATATGTGGAGGAAGTTACTCTGCATCACATAGGATTTTAAATAGAAGCCAGAAGGAGATAATGTTTATTATGTTTTGAGTAAAATTAACTCTTTATGAGAATTCCAATTCAGGATTTAGAGAGGAAGGGAAAGGACAGAGATTTCAGAACCTTCTGACCTTTGGTTCTGTTCAATCCCATTCTATTTTACTCTAAGGCCTCGTTTGAACTACAACTAGTCACCTACATTGTTAATATTTATGCTTTATGTGATTCTCACTCACAATGTATGACATAGATGTTATCATCATTCATGAGAAAACTGAGGTCTAACGAGATCATAGCCAGAAAGCAAGTGGCAGAACCAATATTCAATTCCTGGTCTGCCTTACTCCAAATTCCCTGTTCTTTCTTCCTGACACTCCTTTAAGCTAATAGATGCAGACTTATATAGGAAAGAATTATTCAATCTGCACTTCATATATTTACTAAATTCAAATGACACAAACATTTCTTGCACCAGATGCAAGAATAATTATTTTGTGTTACTTAAAAATTGAAGGAATTATGCAGAGAACTAGAACCATAAAACCTGAGAGTTTAAAACTTAAGATTCTTGGTAGGATGAGACTGTTGATTATCTGACATTTAATAGGATATGGAAAAATTCACCAGTAACATTACACTGTGGGATGATAGAGAGGAATGTTTAAGAGAACTATAATTTCCCTGTCATCACTGAGAAGGAGAGTCAATGAAGCAGTCCTGAAAATCCACAGTGACAGCTAATTATTCCAGAGCAGAGACTTAGAAGGGACAGAATGGTCTGGGTAAGTGTGATACCAGAAAATAACTAAAGTTTTGACCAATAGGCCATGGTATCCCTTAGCGATTGTAACTCACATCAGATTTGTAGTATCTTAACAAGAGGCTCAAAAGAAAATGCTTCTAATAACTTTTAGCTGTCCATCTTGACTCAGTTGGCTTGAACTAATCTAGGGGTTTAATGCTTGCCTAGAAAAAACATTTTGCGGAGGCTTTTATTCATATTAAAAAAGAATGGAATAGGAATATCCAATCAATAAATATTCTCTACATGGCCTTGGACAAAATCATGCAGCCAGCATGAATCATCATCAGAAACCTTTAGTCAATCTCTTCTTTCCACACATATTACCCTCTCTCTTAGGGGCAGCTCTGTCCACACTCTTAGATACCCTTTTCTCCTGTCCTTTAATATCACTAAGCCAAATTCACAAGAGATTTTAAACTCCTTCATGGTAATTTATGCCTGATTGTTTATATTAGTTATCAACTGCTGTGTAACAAATTACCACAAACCTAGCAGCTTGAAACAATACACATTTATTACTTCACAGTTTCTGGGCATCAGACTCCACTAGGTCCTCTGCTTAGGGTTTCACAAGACTGCAAACAGTGTGTTGGCCAGGCTTCATTCTTGTTGGGGAAAGAATTTTCTTCTAAGCTCACTCAGGTTGATAGAATTCATTTCCTTGTAGCTATAGGATTAAGAGCTTCAGCTTTTTGTTGGCTGTTGCTGGGAGGCTTCCCTGAGCTCCTAGGCCACTTTCTGTTTCTTGTCATGTAGAATTCTTCAACATGGCTGCCAGAAAGGAAAATCTCTATAGCATATCGGCCAGCAAGATGGAGCCTCAGGAAAGGTATTGTGATCATGGCAGTTTCCTTTCATTCTTGCCATATTCTGTTGGTCAGAAGAAAGTCATAAGTCAATGGAAGGGAATCACACAAAGGCATGGACACAAGGAGGTGAGGGTCACTGGAGATCACCTTAGATCTGTTCACAACATAAAAATGCTGTCTTTAAGAGGATACCTTTTCCAAACATATGTGCTTTTAATCAAAGGATTAAAGTAAAAGAGTAATCACTTAAGATGATGGACAAGGGACAGCAAGAACATTTGAGAAAGAGAGACTAGCCACAAATTAACCTGATTTCCTGAAATCTAGAGTTTTCTGTTGACAGCATAAGCCTGTACAATATGTTAGAAGCTTTATTCCACAACAATGTTTTACTCATATACTCACACTAACAAGAAATGGGATCTTGGGAAATCTGCATAACTTTTCTAATTCTTAGTTTATTGGTCTATAAAATTAGTAATAATCACATTTTGTTGGCAGGTTTGCTATTTAGATTAAATAGCCTTAGAGATGAAAAGAACCTGGTATATAGAGTTGCTCCTTGCTGTCTAAACTATGCCACTTCCTCCTGCAAATGAAATCTAATTGTACACTAAATTTACTCTGAAGGTCCCAAGCAGCCAAGGCAAAAGGGGGAAATTATGTGTCTTTAACAATAGTTTTCAAAAATAAAAGTAGTCTTTCTTTTTATGTGAAAAGCAACTCTCAAAAAATATCTTCTTAAAATTTGAAAAACTTCAATAAAATTTGCAAAAATGTTACTTTTGCAAACTTTTAAACATTGCAGATAGAAATTTTCTTTGACCACTACCCCTAGCCCTAGTTTGATCTGAGCAGTAGTTACTTTTATTGATTTTTTTGGTATTTTATTCCAGAACTTCTTCTGTACAATTATAACTAATTTTGTAGATAGTTTAGTCTCACATATTTCTTTTTTTTATATATATACAGATAATATTATATTCTATATAATGTTCTTTAACTTGCTTTTTCATTCAGCATATTTTCTGGAGTTATATCCAGATTAGTACATGTAAAGTAATATTATTCGTTTGAACTATTCTATAATATTTCCATATTCACATGTCTCAATATGCAGGTATAAAAGTGTTTATCTAAAGTAAAAGCAAAGAAAAGAGGTTGGTGGAACAGAAGCTAAAGACATTTTTATTTTTAATATATACTGCCAAAATGACGTAACCAATTTACACTCCCCTCAAGGTGAAATAGTTGCTGTGCAAAGGAAACCATAAACAAGACAAAAAGACAACCCTCAGAATGGGAGAAAATATTTGCAAATGAAGCAACTGACAAAGGATTAATCTCCAAAATTTACAAACAGCTCATGCAGCTCAATATCAAAAAAACGAACAACGTAATCCAAAATTGGGCAGAAGACCTAAATAGACATTTCTCCAAAGAAGATATACAGGCTGCCAACAAACAAATGAAAGGATGCTCAACATCACTAATCATTAGAGAAATGCAAATCAAAATGACAGTGAGGTATCATCTCACACTGGTCAGAATGGCCATCATCAAAAACTCTAGAAACAATAAATGCTGGAGAGGGTGTGGAGAAAAGGGAAACACCTCTTGCACTGTTGGTGGGAATGTAAATTGATACAGCCACTATGGAGAACAGTATGGAGGTTCCTTAAAAAACTAAAAATAGAACTACCAAATGACCCAGCAATCCCACTACTGGGCATATATCCTGAGAAAACCATAACTCAGAAAGAGTCATGTACCAAAATGTTCATTGCAGCTCTATTTACAATAGCCAGGACATGGAATCAACCTAAGTGTCTATCAACAGATGAATGGATAAAGAAGATGTGGCACATATATACAATGGAATATTACTCAGCCATAAAAAGAAATGAAATTGAGTTATTTGTAGTGAGGCAGATGGACCTAGAGTCTGTCATACAGAGTGAAGTAAGTCAGAAAGAGAAAAACAAATACTGTATGCTAACACATATCTATGGAATCTAAGAAAAAATGAAAAAGGTCATGAAGAACCTAGGGGCAAGATGGGAATAAAGACAGAACTACTAGAGAATGAACTTGAGGATATGGGGAGGGGGAAGGGTAAGCTGTGACAAAGTGAGAGTGGCATGGTCATATATACACTACCAAACGTAAAATAGATAGCTAGTGGGAAGCAGCTGCATAGCACAGGGAGATCAGCTTGGTGCTTTGTGACCACCTAGAGGGGTGGGATAAGGAGGGTGGGAGGGAGGGAGATGCAAGAGGGAAGAGATATGGGAACATATGTATATGCATAATGGATTCACTTTGTTGTAAAGCAGAAACTAGCACACCATTGTAAAGCAATTATACTTCAATAAAGATGTTTAAAAAAAGTCAATAAAAAAAAAGGCAATAGGAAAGAAAAAAAATAGTGTTAAACAAGATAATGTAAGAAATGTGCCCAGTGCAGCCCTTGGCATATATTAAAGTGCTCAATAAATGTTAGATTTTACTATTACAGTGAGCTATTTTTTTCCAGTAGTTTGACTTGTTGGAAGGATAGGAATTGGGGGAATATCTAGGACAGTTAGGTAAGATTCACTAAATGTATGAATGTGAATGTGAAACTCAAATGAGCAATGTGATGAGGACAAACTCTGTACTTCACAATTTTGCTTAAGGCCAATTCACCGTGTACTTAGAACTCATATATGATGAAATCATTAACATATCTAGGACAGGAATATAACCCCATTTGTACTCAAGTTGGTGAAGTCCAGTATTCAAGCCTCAAATATCCCTCATTAGAATGTTTCATGTGAACTAAAATATTTTCATAAGTTTTATATATTTTGGATTCTAACAGACCTAAAATTTCATTTGAAATTTTAAATTAAACCTGACTTAAAATATGACATACCAGCCCTAGCACATCGCCAAGCTAAATGAATTACTAAGATAAGATAAATCCTAATGATAAAACTAAATGACAAATGACAGCATTCCTCTTTTAAAACATTCAAGATATTTGATACCCTGAGTTAGATTAAGAGGAATTTAATTGTATTTCTATTGAGTAAAGTTGATAAATACAGAAATGGGGGCTAAAAACAAGTTCTTAGCTAATTTTTTTAGGAAATATGGAATCCATAGTGTTAAACACTGCACAAGAAAATGATGTAAAATATGTTCCACGTATTTTCTGCTATTTTTTTTCATTTTGGTTTTGTCTCATTAATTAATCTTTATTTTAAATACATATATATATATACATAGATGTATATGTGTCTGTATGTATATATATATATATATGTATATATATACATATACACACACACACACACACACACACACACACACACCCCAATAGAAAATAGCCACCCAAAACCAAAGGACTATAGTGAAAATTTAATCTTACTGCCACCATTAAAACCCCCTCCAACTCCCTTTCTAGATGTAACTGGTATTGTCAATCTCTTCGGTATCCTTCCAGAAATATTCCATTTATACAAGCATATATGTTTTTGTAGACAAATTTTCCCCAAGTATGGGAGAATTAGATAAACAGTAAGTTGCATTTGTATTTAATAATATATCTTAAATATGATTTCATATTAGTACACTATTTCACATCACCCTACAATATTCCACTCTATAAAGATAGCATTCTGTATTTAATCAGTTCTACAATGATAGACATTTAAGCTGCTATCAGTATTCTCTTATTATGCTGCCATGAACTACGTTGTATACATGCCTTTGCTCAAATGTGTCAATATTTCTGAAGATCATTATTTAGTTATTGGAGTTGGTTGGGTCAAAGGACATGTCTTCTCAATTTTGACAAACATTGCAAATTGCAATGACAGTTGAGAATTTACAGTCTCATATACATTTCACTAAAGTTTCTGTTTCCCAAACTCTCCATATTGTGATTTGTCAAGTAATTGTTTTACTTATCGATCTCGTAGATGAAAAATGGATTGCATTTAATTCATAGTGAGATTGATTTTTTTTTTTTTACCTGCCATTTATCTTTTGTATACTACCAGTTTGTGTGCTTTGTCCATTTTTCTATAGGGTTAATGTTATTTTTCTCATTGATTAAATGAATTTTCATATATTAAAGAAAGTTGTTTCCTTAGGTTGCAAGTATTTTTTCCTCAGTGAAGTATTATATATATATATATATATATATATATATATATATATATATATATATATATAGGTTGCAAGTATTTCTTCTCCAGTTGGTCATTAGTCTTTTGAATTTCTCTATCTTACTGTCAAAAGCTTATAAAGTAGACAAGCATATCAATATTTTCCTTTCAGCTTTTGAGGTTTATTTCTTGCTGAGAAAGGTCCTCCTCATCCCTGAAGTATGAAATAATTTATATTTTTCTACAAAATTACCTATTTGATGCAGGTTTTCAATATACTTGTGTATATTTGAGCAAAATAACATCTTCTAATCTATAATTAAATTCTCATTCTTACTTCTCACTATGTTTGTTTTCTCCTTTTTTTGATAAAAATAATGATCTTTTATCAATTGTATCTTTTCCAAAAGAACTAGCTTATGAGTTTACTTACTAATTCATCCTTTTTCTTTTTTCTCTTTCACTAGTATCAGGTTTTCTCGACTTACTTCAATTTCCTTAAGTACAATATCTTTGATTCTTTTTCTTTTTATAATTTTATAACTTTCAGCTTTTATCTTTACTTTTTTATTTTTCCTTAGGTTTCTTTTGTTGTATTTTTTTTTCCTTCCTGAGCTCCTGAAATAAGTGTTTAATTAATTTATTTTCAGTCTTTTACTTTCAAAAGATATAGTATTAAAAAATATATTTAGGTATTGGTTTATTATTTTTATTGAGTTATAACTGACATACAATATTATGTTAGATTCAGGTGTATAACATAGTGATTTGATATTTTTTCCATTACAAAGTGATCACCACTTTGTAAATCTAGTTACCGTCTGTCACCATACAAAGATACTACACTATTATTGACTATATTTCTTATGCTGTACATTACAACCCCAGGACTTATTTATTTTATAACTGGAAGTTCATACCTCATAATCACCACCACCTATTTTGTCATCCCCCTCAACCCCTCCTCTCTGGCAACCACCAGTTTCTTCTCTGTATCTATGAGTTGTTTCTGTTTATCTTGTTTTTAAAATGCCACATGTGAGATCATAAGTTATTTGTCTTCCTTCTGACTTATTTCACTTAGCATAATACTCTCTAAGTCCATTCATGCTGTTGCAAATGTCAAGATTTCATTCTTTTTTTATGGCTGAGTAATATTCTATTATATATATATATATATATATATATATATATATATATATATATTATAAGCATACACAAATAACATCTTCTTTATCTATTCGTCTTCCAATGGACACTTAGGTTGTGTCCATATCTTGTCTACTGTAAATAATGCTACAATGAACATAGGGGGTACATATATTTTTTTGAATTCTTATTTTTGTTTTCTTTGGATAAGTACCCAGAAGTGGAATTTCTGGATTGTATAGTAGTTCATTTTATATATTTTGCATAACAACCCTTTATCATATATATCATTTGTAAATATCTTTTCCCATTCAGTAGGTTGTCTTTTTGTTTTGTTGATAGTTTCTTTTACTGTGCAGCTTTTTAGTTTGATATAGTCCCATTTGTTTATTTTTGCTTTTGTTTCTCTTGCCTGAGGAGATATATCCAAAAAAATATTGCTAAAACTGATGTCAGAGATCTTACAACCTATATTTTCTTCTAGGAGTATTATAGTTTCAGGTCTTATATTTAATTTTTTAATCAGTTTTCAGTTTATTTGTGTATATGGTGTAAGAAAGTTGTCCAGTTTCATTCTTTTGAATGTAGCTGTCCAGTTCCCCCAACACCATTTATTGAAGAGACTGTCTCTTCCCCATTGTATATCCTTGCCTCCTTTGTCATAGATTAATTGACCATATGAGTGTGAATTTATTTCTTGGCTTTCTATTCTGTTCCACTGATTTATGTGTCTGTTTTTGTGCCACTATATTTTTTGATTACTGTAATTTTGTAGTAGTTTGAAATCAGGGAGTGTGATACCTCCAGCTTTGTTCTTCTTTCTCAAGATAGCTTTGGCTATTTGAGGTCTTTCTGTGGTTCCATACAAATTTTAGGATTACTTGATCTCGTTCTAGGGAAAATTCCATGGTATTTTGATAGGAATTGCATTTGAATCTGTAGATTGCTTTGTGTAGCATGCACATTTTAACAATATTAATTATTTCAATCCATGAGCACAGTATATCTTTTATTTGTTTGTGTTGTCTTTAGTTTCTTTCATCAATGTCTTATAGTTTTCAAAGTATTGAATACAAGTATCTTGCCTTTAGTTCATTCTAGTTATTTGAAACTCTCTGGGCTTCCTAAACCTGGATGTCTGTTTCCTTCCTCATATTATGGAAGTTTTCAGCCATTACTTTTTCAAATGATTTTTCTGGCCCTTTATCTCTCTCTTCTCCTTTGGAAACCTTATAATGTGAAAAATATGTTGCTTGATGTACTCCTACAACTCTGTAAAGGTATTTTTACTTCTTTTAATTCTTTTTTCACTTTGTTGCTCTGTCTGGGTGAGTTCCATTGCTTTGTTTTCCAGCTCACTGATTTTTCCAGCTCACTCCACTCTGCTGTTGACCCCCTCTAGTGTATTTTTTAGTCCAGTTATAACTTTTGTTTGGTACTTCTTATATTTTCTATCTCCTTCTTGAAGTTCCATGTTCATACATTCTTCTTCCAAGATCAGTGAGCTTTTTTATGACCATTATTTTGAACTCTTTTTCAAGTAGGTTGTTTATCTCTGTTTCATTAAGATCTTTTTCTAGGCATTTCCCTTGTTCTTTGGCTTGGAACAGAATTCCTCATCTCCTTATTTTGCTTATGTTTGTCTGTATGTGTTAGGCTAATCAACTACCTCCCTCAGCCTTGAAAAAGTGGTCTTGTGTAGGAGCTGTTCTGTGTAGGCCAGAAGTGCAGTCTCCCCTGGCCACCAGAGCCAGGTACTCTTTGGGCATCTTTTGTGTGGGCTGCATGAGCTCACCAGCTATAATAGGGCCCTGGCTGCTGCCCAGGGAGGGCAGGGTTCAGGGTGTTTGCCCAACCCACTGTGGCTTGGCCACTGGGTGGAAAGGGCAACTTTGAGTTGCTTGCCTCTCCCAGTTGTGATTCAAGCACTGTGGCAAGTGGGAGGAGCTCAGGCCTGATTGTGGCTTGGCTGCTGCATGGGGAGGGTAGGACTAAGGGCTCTTACCTAGCCCAGTTGTGGTCTAGCTTTTGCGCTGGAAATGTGGGGCTCAGGGGACTCATCTGCCCAGTATGGTTTCAGCTTGACTGCTTCACAGGGAGGGTGGGGTTCATGGTGCTCACTGAGTCCTGTTGTCACTTGGCAACAGCACAAATAGGATGGGGCTTGGGACTCTCACCCATTCTGGTTGCAACTTGGTCCCTGCAGATGATGGATGGGGCTCAGATGGCTTGCCTGGCCAAATTGTGACTTGGGTGCTCATTGGGGGTGGGGGGGACACAGAGTGCTTGCCCAGTCTTGCTATAGCATGGGTGGGTGGAGCACACCCTCCAGAGTAGCAGGTTAGAGAGAGGGAATCAAAAATGGTGCCTATAGGCTCCATCAGCAGCAAGTTCTTGCAGGTTCCTGCCTCTCCTAGAGCTGCTTTAAAATGTCTCTGCACTTTTTAATCTGTTGACTTTGTGCTGGTTCTCAGTGCCAGAGAGTTTGTGCAGGAGCCTTTTAAGAGTAGGATCACCATTCCTTGCAGTTCTATGGTTTTCCTGGTGTTAGTCCCCATTAATTTTCCAAACCAGATGTTTTGGGGGCTCATCTTTCCAGTGCCAGCTCCCAGGGTCAGGGTGCCTGAAGTGGGGCACAGTCCCTTCACTCCTTGAGTTAGAGTTTCGTATTTTCTGGGATCCCTCCTGATTGTGGGGTCACCACATCTGGGGTGGGGTCCCAGGTGAGGCTGTGTCTCTGCCTCTCCTACCCTTCTCCATGTGCTTCTTTTGCCTTTTGTTGTGGAGGTGCTGCTTATCTAGTTCTCAGGTCCTTTTCAGAGGAAATACTGTTCTACATGTAGCTGTAAATATGCTGTATCTGTGAGAGGAGGTGAGTTCAAGGTCTTCCTACACCACCAGCTTGGACTCCTTGTTTCTTCTCCATTTATTTTAAGACATAATAGAAACAAATTAATTTCTAAATGTATTTAATATATTTTTCTCTTTGAAAAGTATATGGACATAGCTTGGCCAAACATCTTGGACTTATCTATATAAAAATAAAAGCAAAGAAAATCCATAAGAGATAAAAAGGAGTTTAGTATACTATTCTATCAATTCTATCACAACATAACATTTTCAATAACAGAGTAATTTGCAGGAAAACTAAGGCTGAAATATTCTCTGGTCTTTAGTTATAATCTCAGGCATTTAAAAAATGATTTTATAAAAATATTTAGACAATTTCAATTGTAGTATAATGAAATAACATTTATAATACAAACTAACTATAGCTGCTTATTTTCAAAAGTAGAATGGGAAACCAGTGTTTCAAAGCCCTGATTAGTTCTTCTGTCCTAAGTAAAGGATAAGTCTTCAAGCTGGCAGTCTTCTGTTCAGAGAACATAGGGTCTTGGGTATGCAAAATTTATTCTGGAACTGTACAATGAATTGAGAGCTAAATTTCTCTGGAAATGGGGTTGAGGAAGATGGTGACGAGAAGAAATGCAAACTCAGAAAAACAAAAATTGTAAGAAGGGTATTGAGAGACAAAGTGGGGTGCAGCAAAATGACAGAGAGTTAAAGTCAGCAGATTAAAATATTTTATGAAAAATTCTAGCTGGTCAGGAGTCTAAAGAATTTTATGGAAGTAAATATTTGACAATAAATTTTAAAATTTGTTTTACTTTAATGTAAAAGCCTTCTATTGCCAGAAGCCTTCAGTGATGCTTATCATACAAACAAATATCATGTGTGTGTGCAGTTTGGGGAGCATGGCAAGTAATAGCTCTAAGAAAAGGTAGATTCAGGGCCTAGAGTCAGTAAGAAGCTTGTCTAAAGCTTAGTCAAGCTGAGGGGACTATTAACACCATCTTGGTCACTAGAAATTTAAAAAGTGTCTTATTAAAAGACCAAGATTTAAAGAGACTCTGGATAAAAAAAGGAGATATATTGAGATTTATCAGAAAACCCAACAGAGAGAGCACTCTGAGAATCTCTACAGAAAAGAGACACAGAACCTCATAAAGAAGTTTTTCCTGGAAAAGCCATGGCCTAACCTCAAATCAAAGCCTGCAGGGTTGAAAAATTCAGTGAGCCATGGGACAGGTTTGGTGTAATTAAAGACCACAGAAATAGCTGCATGAGGCTCCTCTCAGAGTAGCTGCCCTCAGGTTAAATCTCATAGGTTTCTCTATTTAGAAGCACAAAAAACCCAGCATGAGCCTTGGTTCTAGGCAGAAAAAGAGGAGTTTCTCAAATAACTTTTCTACTGTGCTCAGGAGGCCAATGTTATGTGGACCAACCAAGCTCTGTCTTCACTCAGCCCCTCTCTGCATGACCACACAAGCCAGAATCTTAAAATTGGAATCTGTATTCACTACCAGAAGAACACAGATTTTTCTCATGTTGAGTACATTCAATACTGATCAAAGTAGCCTTTTAATTATAAATGTGTGAAGGTGTACAATAATCATCAACAGACAAAACAACCAGAAGAACTAGCCACTGAACAAAACGGTTGTTGCAGGAATCAGAAGAGATGTTAAAATTAATTATAATTAGCATCCTCCCAAAGATTCAGAAGGATTTAACATTTATTAAAAATTAACTCATCACTATTTAAAAAGCAATGAGAATTTTTAGCTATTAAAACCAATGTAATGGGTAGAGGGTGCTTGGTAGGTAAACTTCAAGATGGCTACAAGCAAGCCCTACCTTCTGGTATTCATGTCTTAATTCTTAATCTTTGCATATGGGTTGGAGCTAGTGATTTTCTTCTAACACATAGAATATGGCAAAATTGATGGATAGCATTTCAAAGATTAAGTTGCAAGGAGACTGTGTCTTCCATTTTTCTATCCTTTTGTTCTCATGCTTGCTCCCTCAGATGGAAGTCAGCTGCCACATCGTGAGCTGACATAAGGAGAAGCCCCCATAACAATGAACTGAGGGAGTCCTACAGGCAATGATTAGTAAGAAACTGAGTCCCTTTGTCCAACAGCCCTGAAAAATTGCATATTGCCAACAATCACATGAGTGAACTTGAAAGTAGATATTCCCTCAATCAAATCTTCAGATGATACTTCATCCCTGGGCAAATCTTGATTGGAATCTTGTGAGAAGCCTTGAAGTAGCGGAATACACTTAATTCTTAGCTGGACTCCAGACACTCAGAAACTATAAGATACTTTACTTTACTACTTTACTTTCACTAAGTTTTGGAGAAATTTTTTATGATGCAATTGATAAGTCATAAGGTTGCTGGGGAGGCAGAGAGGCAGTTGGGAACTTATCTGAAGGTCAAATAGTAGAATGGCTCCTGGTGAAAAATCAAATTAATGATAAAGTCAAGGCAGGAATTTTCTCAAAACACAAGACAAAAGAAAAGTAAGAAAAAAATAATGTATTTATTTTTTGGAACTTAAGAGATGTAGAGAATAGATGTAAGAGATTGATGGATAAGAGAGAGTCAAAGAAATAATAAGGAAATATAATTTTTTAAAATCCCTAATCTGAAGAAAGTTTTGAGTTCTCATGTAGAGTCAGTGAAAGCTTAAATTATTATTGAAGAAGATACTTAGTAACATTGTGGTGACATTTGTTACTTCTCAACAACAAATGGAAAATTCCATAAGCTGAGAGAAAAATTAAAATTTCCAGTATTCTAGAAAACATTCCAAGATGCTTACAATGTATTTAAGAAAAATATTTTGAACTTATTCAAATTATATTCAAATGTAAAAGCAAAAGAAATACATTTTCAGAAGTTCTAAAAAAGAGGAGGCTTAAAATTAATTCCTTCTCCTTGATTAATTATTAAAGTATGTGCTCCAGAAAAAAAAAGAAAAAAAAAAAAAAAAAAGACTGAGTCCAAGAAAGAAGAGAACAAAAGAACATATTAATAGTAAAATACATAATACATAATTAACTCTAAATTATATAGCTAGTTCAGTTATGAAATTTATAAAATGGAAAAAATTTCAGTTTAAAACAGCAGACAGCCGCGCACGTGGAGGAGCCGCGCTGAGGGCCCGGCTGGGCGGTGGGCACTTGACAGGGGTGGCGGGCGGGCGGCTTCCGCCCGGCCCAGGGCGCTACCCCTGAGCTCCCGCCTCCCTGTAGGCCTGGCCCAAGGTCTGGCAGCCAGCAACAGAGCCGGGCACCCACGGCCCGAGCGCCCCCGGCAGCATTATGCCTGCACTGCTGGAGCGCCCCAAGCTTTCCAAAGCCATGGCCAGGGCGTTGCACTGGCACATCATGATGGAGCGGGAGCGCAAGAGACAGGAGGAGGAAGAGGTGACCAAGATGAGGGAACAGAAGATGAAGGAAGAGCAGGAGAGAAGGAAGAAAAAGGAGATGGAAGAGAGAATGTCACTAGAGGAAACCAAGGAACAAATCCTGAAGGTGCAGGAGAGGCTTTTAGCCCTACAGGAAGAGAAACATCAGCTTTTCCTGCAGCTCAAGAAAGTTTTACATGAGGAGGAAAAACGGAGGCGAAAAGAGCAGAGTGACCTGACCACTCTGACATCAGCGGCATACCAGCAAGTCTTGACCGCTCACACTGGAATTCACCTCCTCAGCATGCAGGGGAGCCCTGGAGGACATAATCTCCCAGGCACATTTATGGCAGCAGACAGAGCCAAACAGATGTTTGGACCCCAAGTGCTTACAACCCGGCACTACATAGGCTCAGCAGCTGCTTTCGCAGGGACCCCAGAGCATGGGCAATTCCAAGGAACCCCGGGCGACGCCTATGGGACTGCTCAGCCCCCACCTCACTATGGACCCACACAGCCTGCCTACAGTCTTAGTCAGCAGCTCAGAGTACAGTACCTGTCTCAGCCACAGCCTCAGCCCTATGCCATGCCAGCCACTTTCAGCCCATCCAGACAGGGTTCCTCCAGCCTGGTGGTGCCCCGTCCTTGCAGAAACAAATGGAACACGCTAACCAACAGACAGGCTTCTCTGACTCATCCTCCCTGCGCCCCATGCATCCCCAAGCTCTGCATCCAGCTCCTGGACTCCTGGCCTCACCCCAGCTCCCTGTGCAGATGCAACCAGCAGGAAAGTCGGGCTTTGCAACCACCAGTCAGCCTGGCCCTTGGCTCCCCTTCATCCAGCACAGCCAGAACCCGTGATTCTACCACAAGTGACCATCAGATTTGATCTTCAACCTTGCCCCCAGCCCCTGCCATGGGGGAGGATCCCTGGTGTGTCCTAGTCCCAGACCAATAAAATCTACCTGCCACTGAAAAAAAAAAAGAAACAGCAGACTGACCAAACATGCTGTGTCTCTCATTTCTCCAGACAACTCGCTAAGATTGTAATAAATAAAAATAAAAGGCATCATCAGTACACAAGGAAAAGAGAATGGAAATATGTGCATCTACATATTGGAGAATTTAACAAAATTTTTAAAGGTTAAAAGCAAATAAAGGAATAGGAATATTTACAGTGGTAGAGGAATTCACAGACTAGAGTACATGCTGTGGAGGATATACAAAGAAAAGAACTTACAGTAGTAGCCTTGAAAAAAATCCACATTTCAGAATTCAGAAATTCTGTATAGAAAAAGGCTGAAAAGTGGTGACAGGCTGAAATCATAGGGGTTCATTTAGAAGTCAGTATACAACAGTCTAACCCTCTCACTTCAGCCAGCTATTACACTGGATCTCTCTTTAGGTACAAAATCAGAGGTATATTCTGAGGGAAATTTATTAGCAAAAACTCAGGACTCTAAGAAAACTTGAAAATTGGAGATTAAGCGTAAGTATATATAATATGCAGTTAGATTTCAACTTCTCTATCACATACAAAATGCCAGCAACTGGGCATTTACATCACAGATGCAGATCAGTTATTGATTTTGCCCTCCCCATTTGAATAGCCTTAGGAAAAAACAACTTAGCATAAAGGCATTTGGTGATTCTGTAGAAAATGGACAACTTCCAGTCTCAACATTCTAAAGCTGAGCCCACAAGCAGAAAAATCCCTGTCGTGTGCATTAAACTTCCAGTTAGCTTTTTAAATGTGTGCTCTTAGATATGATTTTTTTCTATTAAAAAAAGTTATCAACCTAGAAATAGATAGAAAATTCCTTAACTAACGAGAACTTAACTTACAACAAATAGCAAAATCTTTTGGAACATTGCAACCAAACCACTACAAAAAAAAATTGGATTTATAATATTGAAAAGAAAAGGATTTAACTCACATTTGTATGTGATATTTTTGTTTTTCTATAAATTTCCAAATAGTCCACAAAATAGCTATTAGAGATATAGACAATGTAGTAAAGCAGTTGAGTTAAAAAAGAATAAGAAAAATAAACTTGTATATAGGTATATGCCAGAAATAATCAAGAAGAAAATATATTTTTTTAAAAAATTAGTATGACCTATTGCTATATCAACTATTAAAAATAACATCAGTCGGAAAGCGGGGCGGGGGGGAGGGAAAAAAAAAAAAAAACATCAGTCTAAGAATAAACAAGTGCTAGAGAATATGGCTGGTGGAGTATGTATGGGTGGTTTGCGGAGGAAAACCAAGATGTGAATGAACTTCTAAAACACTGCAAAGTGAATGGTCCAGGGAGATATTTTATGATTGTGCAGCAGCATTAAGAGCACACCTGGCACTGTGGTCATAAATTTAAAATGCAGTCCATCAGCATGCTTTAGTACTTTTGAGAAGCGATACTTATTTGCATTGATACAGGTGCAGAGTTGGAAGAGAGCTGGATTTACCTGAGTTGTGATTTTGTCAAGTGAATTGTAAAATTGAGAATAAGGGCAATGGAGTAAATAATACATTTAAACAAGTTAATAAAATAATTGGCCACAGAATTGAAGTTGGATAAGGAGAGAAGAAAGGACATCAAGAAATACACTGGAGAACAGAAAAGATATCAAGACAAATAGATTGGAGGTCTCATTTGAGTAAAAGGATTGTTGAAATTGGAGTAATAGAAGGATATACATGTTACTATATATAAAATAGATATAATCAGCGAAGACCTACTGTATAGTACAGGGAACTCTACTTAATATTCTGTAACAGCATACATGGGAAAAGAATCCGAAAAAGAATGGATATATGTATAACTGAATCACTTTGCTGTACACCTGAAACTAACACAACATTGTAAATCAACTATACCCCAATATAAAATAAAAATTAAATTAAAAAATAAATTAAAAAAATAGAAAATTGAGTTGAAAAGTGAGGTTGTGTAAAAAATTGAAATTACGGATTGGTTGAAATTTGGAGTAATGATAAGATCTGAGTGTGACTTAGGTAGAATGGTGGACAAGATAATTAGAAAATAGGAGATCAAGTAACTGAGAAGTATTAACATTGCAAATGTTACCTATGTACATACTGAAATCAATAAGAATTATGATAGGTCAAGGAGAGGAGGTAGGTAAATTATACCAATAATGAGGAATAATGGGTAACATAATCTAAAAGGCTTGAGATTTTAAGCTGAAGGTTTGTAAGGAAAAAAGAGGAAGAGAGGTCTGAAATGACAGACCTCTAGGCTCAGTGGTAAAAGGGAAAGAAATAAAATAGATGGAAATAAACAACTACCACTTAGGAGCGCTGCAGGGAAAGCAATACCCCCGGAAAGTTCCAGGTTTATGATGGCACAAGAAGAGACAGGAACCAATCAAGGAAGAGATTGAAGATATAGAGGAGTTCACTGGTGATAAATAGTGAATTCCATTGGTCTCAGTGGAGAAGCAGAGGAGTTGAGGATGAGTGGAAGATGGATGACAAGGAAATGTACAGATCATATATAGTTCTAAGCATAGGAAATAAGGTGTCTGAGGCTGTGATAACATAAAATGGCAATAAAGGAGAAATAGCAAAATTACACGATTTCTGGTATTCTCAAGGAAGATGGTGTTAATGAGGGTAAAACTGTAGGGAGGTGGGAATGGCGGTTGTGGGGCTCTCTCATGATCCCTGCCAATATTGGGCTGAGTGTCTGAGAGAGTGGGATGTTAGTCCCAGTGCCTGTCAGAGATGAACAAAATGTACTTGGAGCTTGGTGCACCCCCCTCCCAACCAAGATGATGGAATGGAGTTATCCTAGGGGAAGCCAAGTGTTACACTTGACCTTAGACAATAAGGGTAGAAGTGATGGGGGCTGAGGTCTCAATTTGGGGGCTCACTCTTGACCAAGTACTATTTAGGGCTCATTAAAGCTGAGTGCCCAGGACCCCTGCTTGAGCTCTGTTTATGGAGTTGAGGACTTCTAATAGCTGGGGAATTTCCTGCCTCCCCGCTAAGAAATCTGAAGAAAAACAGATTCTCTCCTTGCCTGGTATCTAGAATTTGGTCAAATGATATGTACAGCCTTTCAGACACTCTCACCAGGGACTTTGAAGAGTGGAGTAGTGATGCAAAGGCTCAAGGTCAAGTGGAATTCATCCACAAAGTCAAGAATATGGCAATGAGTGTTCAGGGCAGTCAATTTTGATAGTGGGAAGTGCATGACCAGTGGTGACAGTTCCTGGATCAACTTCCTGAGCAGACTTGGAGCTTGGCTGTGCTTGACCTATCCTGGTTCCTACTTAAGCTGCATGCACAAAACTTCCAATATCAGCACTTGCCACAAACCCTTCTTATAAATCCCTCTTCTGCCTAAATAAACCAAATTAAGCTTCTGATATTTTCAGCCAAGAATACAACTAGTACCCCTGCATATGAACAAGATACAGCTGGTGTCCTAGCTATTCACTTGTATTGAAGAATCTCACTCCAGTCCTTTCCACAAGGAAAGACAGCATGTATTCTTATTTTTAGAGATCTTGGTGTTTCCATCACAGTGTTTCTGACAGAGTTTATTAATAGCCTGGCATTCTCTTCTACCCCTAGCACTGGGTACACCATATTTGGCAGTTATTTCTTAAAATTACTAATTATTGGATGGAGTAGTGTCTATAAAAAACTGAATTCAGTGAAAGCTCCACATATTATAAGTGGTTATGATACTACTGACAAATAAAAAGCCTGATGATTCTTACACCTGAGGAGTAATATTTAGTTCTCCCCTTTTTCCTCCACTTGGTAGTTTTCTTAAATTCCATTCTTTTAAGGAAAAGAAATTTAACTTTAATGTCATTGCTTATGTTACCACACACTGAATTCATATAAAGCAGGAAGAAGAAATGGAAAATCTTAAGCACAAAGTAGAATTTTTCAAAATAAGTACATTTCTTGGACCAATATTTTGATTCATATGTGACATTTCTGACTTCAAATTAAATCATCAAATGACTCACCAGACTTGAATCTTGTGTTTCAATTGGTTAGCACAATCTGTTCTCCCAAATTAAATTTCTAAAGGAGTATGTCTTTGGATACTATATACTTCATAGCTGACAGGAACACTACCTAATTAGCTATTTATATGCAAAGCAGGAGAAAAGATAATTAGAGACATGGATTATGCAAAGGCAATCACAGGGACAGAGGGCAAAATAAACTGCAAACATATTGAATCAAATTTGTATATAAATTTCTACAGTTTATCATGTTTCATTTGTATTGTATTACATTTATGCATCGTTTAACATGTTATAAATGAAGTAATATCCTAATCCATTGATTGATAAACTAAATATAAATCTTATAACATGAACTATCTATTGGACTACAAAGATAATAAGCTTCAATGAATGAAAAGGAATAAAGTCTTATATTTGGAAAATGCCTTCCTTAGCTCTGACCTCCAGTACTCTTCTCCAGAAAAGGAAGGTAGGGAGCAATGGAAATAGTTAGCTTTATATCACTAATAGCTTAGTCAAAAAAGAAAAACCCTGGCTTACAGAACCTGTTCTAGTTATCTATTGGTGCATTACAAACCACCTCAAATCTGTTTGGAGTAAAACGACAAATATTTTATCATGCTCACAATTGTGTGGGTCAGGAAGTTGAGTAGAGCATAGAGAAGATAGCTTGCCTCTGCTCCAAGATAACTAGGACCTCAGCTGACATGACTTAAATGGCTGACAGTTGGTTGCTGAGAGAGTTGGATTAGGGTCACATTTCTGGAGCTTCAGTTCTGGCTGTCAACTAGTTTCTTTGGTTCTTCTCCATATTGCATTTTCTGGGAATGGAATGTCTCAGGAGGCTTCTTCACTCACATGCCTTATACATTAGCTAGCATGGTTGGAACAGCTGGAATTGAATGGACATCTCTCTCTTCTTTTTTTTTTTTTTTCATGCAGCCTTGGCTGGCATGGGCTTCCACACAGCATCATATTCTTAGGGTAGTAATCCTATGCAATAGCTTGCTTCTATAAGACCGAACATTTCTAAAACACAGCATGGGGAAACTGCCAGTATGTTAAGGCCTGGACTAGGAAATTAGCATGGCAACAATTCCACCATATTTTATTGGTCAAAACATGCCAAGATTCAAGGGAAGAGGACATAGGCTTCTCTCTCAATGAGAAGAGTGTCAAATAATTTGTGGCCATATTTAATCTGCTAAAGAACCTTATATCCACCGTGATGATGTACCAGAACCTGGAAGATCTTAGCAGGATTCCATGACATGACTTCACATAGGTGTTGTTGAACCCAAGTTCACGTGCCCAATGCACAGTGAGGCCAAAAAAACTGAAACATCAGACTTTAGAGCAGAGAAAGTTTTATCATAAGGGCCAAGCAAGGAGAATGGGCAGCTCGTGTTCAAAAGACCCAAACTCTGATGGATTTCAGGGAAGAGTTTTTAAAGGCAAATTTGAAGGGAATGCTACAGGGTGTGGCACTTTCTTCTAATTGGTTGGTAGTGAGATAACAGTGTGGTGCTCCAGGCATCTCAATCATCAGCCTCTGGTTCCAACAAGTCTGGGGGCTACGTGCTCATGGTCATCATGTAGTTAACTTCTTCCATTTGGTGGGGGGTTTAGTATCTGCAGAACAACTCAGAAATGTGCATAAGACACTGTTACCTATGTCCTTCAGGGAGGAACCAAAGATTCTGTGACTGCAATATGGCTGATCTATTATTCAAACTGTTACCAGTTCTCCTGGCCCAACTGCTATTTTTTGTTACTACATGTTCACATTCTTTTAATAATTAATTCTTGACCCAGGCTTTTGTGACTCAGGAGAGGCCTGGGGGACTAAAGCTTTTCTACAAACAAGAGGCAGGCAGAGGATGGGTGGGGGGGGTGGGGGAAAGTCTGTTTCAGTAAGGCCTCATAGGGTGCTGCTTACACAGGCTTTCACTTACATGGCAGCCCCCCACCTCCTCCCCCAACACACACACACACACACACACACACACACACACACACACAGACTCACACACGCACACACACATGCACAAGGCAGAAATGCAGTTTCAAGAAGTAAAGTGTTTTGGAACAAGTTATTTTTAAAAAACTGTTCCAAAGTTAGTATGCATGCAAAAATTCATATTTGAGCTCCCAGTTTGGCACGATGACCTGAGCTCTGAGTATATTTATCTCAAATTCTTTCTAAACCCTACTGAAATCATGGTAAATTTCAAAAGGGAATACATTCATAAAAGTGCAGATGAGGCAAGAAAGATCATTAGAGTACCAGGTAAGTTGATGTACTTCCTAAATATGGAAGGTGCATGACATCATACTGATAGACAAACTAAACAGAAATAGAATCAGTGCACAGTATACTAAAGGAATGATGCAGGTGGAGCCTGCAGGGGACCTCCAGGCTTGTAGCAGAAAGAAAAGGAAAGTCATAACAGCAAGGAGAGCAGAGCCTAAATGGTTATACTCCTTGTTGCATGTATGGGTATATGTTTGTCCCCAGGATGAACTAAAGAGCTGCTCTTTAGAGAAGCTGAGTAATCTGTCTAGGAGCATTAAGGCTCTGTGCAGTAAAGGATTAACCTTGCCCAAAGAAAGATTTGACCCTTTGCCCTTAGCTACTGAGAGATAACCTCTAAGCCCTGAAATATCCTGCTGAAAAGAGTGTATTTGTTTACCTGGGGACTATGGGCTACTCCATACAGTTTATACTAATAATATGATTTTTGGTGATGGCCTTGGACCACATAGTATCAGCTTGAGCTCTGGGGGTGCTGGATGCTAAGGTCAGCCACATGGAAGGTCAATCTTGTCTATGTGGCCAAATCCCAATAAAAATCCCCAAGGCTCATGTGAGCTTCCTGGGTTCATTCCATGCATATTGTCACATATTGTTACTGGGAGAAGTAAGTGTTGTCCACATGACTCCAGTAGGCTTCACACCTGGTCTCTCTGCACTAAATGCCTTTTCCCATTGCTGATTTCAATCTGTATAGTTTCACTATAATAAACTATAACTGTGAGTATAACAGCTTTGCTAAATTTGGGGTCCTTCTAGTAAATGACTGACCCTGAGGGTGGAGTTGGGGACGACTGACCCTGAGGGTGGAGTTGGGGACCTCCTGAACTCAGAGTTCTTATTGAGAAGATTGGTTTTCAGGAATGGCCCTCCTAATTTTAGCATTTAGGTAGATATTCAGACTGCTTGCCTTCTCTCTCTCTACTTTTGAAATCAAATTAACCCAGACAAACAGAGTTTACAGTAATCCCTTCTACTCTAGGAAGAGTTTATGATTGATAAATAAAGAAATAAAGGAATTCACAAATAGTTTACAGTTATGCCAATAACTTCTAGAAGAACCCAACAGAAATGGTCAAAAGGAATTACCCTTGTGGAGTGGAATGAGAGTCATGGAGTATATAAAAATTTTACCCTACCATATTTTAAAAATATTATTTCCGTGGACATAGATTTTTTTGATATTTAGTAGAGTACATGGCCATCCAAAAGAGACAACACTTTTCAGTTTCCCTTGCACTGATACGTGGTCCTGTTGCTAGACTCTGCTCAAGGAGATATGCTCAGAAATGTGTGGCAACTTTGAGAAACCATCATAAGAGACATCCAGTGTGTCCTTTTTGCTCCTTTTTACTACACATACTCCTTTTCCTTGTTCCCTGAAGCAGAAACCCGAATGCTGCCTTGGAACATAAGAATGAAAGCCACAGACTAGAGAAAGTAGAACCAGGAAGTAGTTAGAGCCTTTGAAAACAAAGTAGAGCAGAGCTGGCAGATGACCCCTAGACTGAATAGCTCCAAACTTTTACGTGAGAGAGAAATAGCTCTTAACTTTGGTCTAAATCAAAGATATTTTGAGTTTCCTGCACATGCATTTAAAATTAATTTTAATATACATATATTACTTTTATCAAAGCAGATTCATGTTCTGCCACTAACTTTACTTCCCTTCTGTTTTTCTCGAACTCTATACCTCCTCTCTTCTTTTCCTTTGAAATAACTTTTTTTTTTTTTTTTTAACATCAGTCTCTTGATAATAAAGTCTTTCATGAATGGCAATGGTTTTGAGTAAACGGTTTTGTCATCTGGAAAGAGCTCCTAGCTTATCTTCCCACGCATCCTTGGGATGAAGCAGAAAGAGTGTGCTGCCTTCTAGTATACCATCAGTGTAACTAAGCACCAATATTTTGGCACCTTTGAGAAGAAAAAGGCTGCAAGATGTTGTTGCTGTCAGTAAATCCCTTAAGTTATTAGTGTAATGAAAATGGAATTTCAGATAATAAGTCAACATTAATAAAGCATTTTTTTTAGTATTACAGATGTGCATAAGAATTTCTATTCCTTCCCAGGTTACATAGTAATTATTATTTTTACTTCCTTGATATCATCAGGTAAAGGTATAATGTAAATGCACAGTGTTTTTACAGACAGAGTCAAATGGGATGCTGAGAAAACCTGAAAACACCCTGGGGAAAAATGGCCAGATGTTTGTCCATGCACATTTTTAATCTATGGTCTAGGTTATGGTAAATGTTACAGAAACAAATAAACAAATGAAAAAATAAAAAACCCTACATATTCTTCACATTAAACAAGACAAAATGCCTTAATCTCTGTCTGTCTTTGTTCCACGGTGAAATTATTTCACCCAACTTCATTCCTGCAATTTCCAGCACAAATAAAACACCTGTGCCCCTAAGCTAAGTGGGTAACCATCGACACACTTGTTAAGCATTACCAATTAACTGTACTGTAAGTCATTTAAATTGCTGGTGCACAGATGAGCAACATTTATTTAATTGTTTAATAACCTACACTCTAAAGGAAGCTTGCTAATACACCCACAATTGAGAAAAAATAATGCTGTTTCAGGGAAACATGAATTGACTTACCTTTCATGTACTGCTGTCATCACTTGGGCAAACCTGTAAAACGCTAACTCTCGTCAGTGATTACATGCATGGTCCTCTGATGCAGTACAACCCTTTGTCATGCTGAGGCTCAGAAGAAAACTATCCTAGGCACTGTAGGTTTCAAAATGTCCTTGTTATTTTATTTTGACCCCTTTAATTTTATTTCTTATTTATATTTGTTTGTCTGTCAGTCTCAAGGGAGCTTATTATGTATTAGGAGTTGACCAAAAGTACTTTAGGAAATGTAAAATACTCTTCATTAAAAAATTGAAGGTATATTTATTACAACATGTGTAATTTTTCAGCTCTAGGATTCTCTTCCAATTCAAGAACTTGAATAAGGACACTTCACTCTACCTTTGCCATCTGACAAAGAACAACTATGATTTAAAATCCATCTAAAAGATCACTGAAGTTAAATTCAACAAATATTTCCTGAGCACATACCAGGTAGTATGCTAGTTGTTAACTAGCTGCTCCTTTAAAAAGATAAAAATGTATACAAATAAATATTATAGTTGATATAAGGAAGTGTCTGTCAACACAAATTTTGGAGTCAGATTGCCTGGATTCAAATCATCCAACACTTACTATCTGTTTGTTACTGAACACAAGTTCGTGTGCCTGATGCACAGTGAGGCCAAACAAACTGAAAAGTTGGAGTTTGGAGCAGAGGAATGTTTATTTCAGGGCCAAGCAAGGAGAACAGGTGGCTCCAGTTCAAAAGTCCCATATTCTCTGATGGTTTTCAGGGAGAAGTTTTTAGAGGCAAATTTTGGGGTAAGGGCTACAAGGTGCATGACTTACGTCTGATTGGTTGGTGGTGAGGTAACAGGGCAGTACTCCAGGAATCTTGTAATCATCCAAAAGTTACCATCCTCCACTTCAGGGGGAGCCTTAGTTCCTGCAGAAGAACTCAAAGATATTGTTTGTTTTTCTTTTCTTTAACATCTTTATTGGAGCATAATTGCTTTACATTGTTGTGTTCATATATCCCCATATACCTACCCTCTTGTGTCTCCCTCCCACCCTCCCTATCCCACACCTCTGGGTGGTCACAAAGAACCGAGCTGATTTCCCTGTGCTTTGTGACTTCTTGCCTCTAGCTCTCCATTTTACATTTGGTACTGTATATATGTCAATGCTATTCTCTCACTTCTTCCCAGCTTACCCTTCCCCATCTCCATGTCCTCAAGTCCATTCTCTAAATCTGAGTCTTATTCCTGTCCTGCCCCTAGGTTCTTCAGAACCAATATTTTTCTTTTTTAGATTCCATAGATATGTGTTAGCATATGGTATTTGTTTTTCTCTTTCTGACTTACTTCACTCTGTATGACAGACTCTAGGTCCATCCACCTTACTACAAATAACTCAATTTCGTTTCTTTTTATGGCTGAGTAATATTCCATTGTATATATGTGTCACATCTTCTTTAACCATTCAACTGTCGATGGACACTTAGGTTGTTCCATGTCCCGGCTATTGTAAACAGAGCTGTAATGAACATTGTGGTACATGACACTTTTTGAATTATGGTTTTCTCAGGGTATATGCCCACTAGTGGGATTGCTGGGTCATATGGTAGTTCTAATTTTAGGTTTTTAAGGAACTTCCATACTGTTCTCCATAATGGCTGTATCAATTCACATTCCCACCAACAGTGCAAGAGGGTCCCCTTTTCTCCATTTCCTTGCCAGAATTTACTGTTTGTAGAATTTTGATGATGGTTACTCTGACAGGTGTAAGATGATACCTCATTGTAGTTTTGATTTGCATTTCTCTAATGATTAGTGAGGTTGAGCATCCTTTCATATGTTTGCTGGCAATCTGTATATCTTCTCTGGAGAAAAGGCTATTTAGATCTTCTGGCCATTTATTGGATTTTTTTTTTGTTCTTTTGATATTGAGCTGCATGATCTGCCTGTATATTTTGGAATTAATCCTTTGTCAGTTGTTTCATTTGCAAATATTTTCTCCCATTCTGAGGGTTGTCTTTTAGTCTTGTTTATGGTTTCCTTTGCTGGGCAAAAGCTTTGAAGTTTCATTAGGTCCCATTTGCTTATTTTTGTTTTTATTTCCATTTCTCTAGGAGTGGGTCAAAAAGGATCTTGCTGTGATTTATGTCATAGAGTGCTCTGCCTATGTTTTCCTCTAAGAGTTTTATAGTGTCTGGCCTTACATTTATGTCTTTAATCCATTTTGAGTTTATTTTTGTGTATGGTATTAGGGAGTGTTCTAATTTCATTCTTTTACATGCAGCTGCCCAGTTTTTCCAGCACCATTTATTGAAGAGACTGCCTTTTCTCCATTGATATTCTTGCCTCCTTTATCAAAGACAAGGTGACCATAGGTGTGTGGGTTTATCTCTGGGATTTCTATCCTGTTCCATTGATCTATATTTCTGGTTTTGTGCCAGTACCATATTGTCTTGATTATTGTAGCTTTGTAGTATAGTCTAAAGTCAGGGAGCCTGATTCCTCCAACTCCGTTTTTCTTTCTCAAGACTGCCTTGGCTATTTAGGGTCTTTTGTGTTTCCGTACAATATGTGAAATTTTTTGTTCCAGTTCTGTGAAAAATGTCATTGCTAGTTTGATAGAGATTGCACTGAATCTGTAGATTGCTTTGTGGAGTATAGTCATTTTCACAATGTTGATTATTCCAATCCAAGAACATGGTATATCTCTCCATCTGTTTGTATCATGTTTAATTTCTTTCATCAGTTTCTTATAGTTTTCTGCATACAGGTCTTTTGTCTCCTCAGGTAAGTTTATTCCTAGGTATTTTATTCTTTTTGTTGCAATGGTAAGTAGGAACGTTTCCTTAATTTCTCTTTCAGATTTTTCATCATTAGTGTATAGGAATGCTAGAGATTTCAGTGCATTAATTTGTATCCTGCTACATTACCACATTCATTGAGTAGCTCTAGTAGTTTTCTGGTAACATCTTTAGGATTCTCTAAGTATAGCTTCATGTCATCTGCAAACAGTGACAATTTTACTTCTGCTTTTCTGATTTGGATTTCTTTTATTTCTTTTGCTTCTCTGATTGCTGTGGCTGAAACTTCCAAAACTATGTTGAATAATAGGGGTGAGAGTGGGCAGTCTTGTTTTTTTCCTGATCTTAGTGGAAATGGTTTCAGTTTTTCACCATTGAGAATGATGTTTGCTGTGGATTTGTCTTATATGGCCTTTATTATGTTGAGGTAAGTTCTCTCTATGCCTACTTTCTGTAGTTTTTTTTTTTTTTTTATCCTAAATAGGTGTTGAATTTTGTGAAAAGCTTTTTCTGCATCTATTGAGATTGTCATATGGTTTTTATCATTCAATCTGTTAATAAGGTGTATCACATTGATTGATTTGCCTACATTGAAGAATCCTTGCATTTCTGCGACAAACCCCACATGATCATGGTGTATGATCCTTTTAATGTGCTGCTGGATTCCATTTGCTAGTATTTTGTTGAAGATTTTCTCATCTATGTTCATCAGTGATATTGGCCTGTAGTTTTCTTTTTTTGTGACATCTTTGTCTGGTTTTGGTATCAGGGTGATGATGGCCTCATAGAATGAGTTTAGGAGTGTTCCTCCTTCTGCTATATTTTGGAAGAGTTTGAGAAGGATAGGTGTTCTTCTCTAAATGTTTGGTAGAATTCGTCTGTGAATTTATCTGGTCCTGGGCTTTTGTTTGTTGGAAGATTTTTAATCATAGTCTCAATTTCAGTGATTGTGATTGGCCTGTTCATACTTTCTATTCCTTCCTGGTTCAGTCTCAGAAGTTTGTGCTTTTCTAAGAATTTGTCCATTTCTTCCAGGCTGTCCATTTTATTGGCATGGAGTTGCTTGTAGTAATCTCTCTTGATCCTTTGTATTTCTGCAGTGTCAGTTGTTACTTCTCCTTTTTCATTTCTAATTCCTTTGATTTGAATCTTCTCCCTTCTTTTTTTTTGATGAGTCTGGCTAATGGTTTATCAATTTTGTTTATCTTCTTAAAGAACTAGCTTTTAGTTTTATTGATCTTTGCTATAATTTCCTTCATATCTTTTTCATTTATTTCTGATCTGATCTTTATGATTTCTTTCCATCTGCTAACTTTGGGGGTTTTTTTTGTTCATTTTCCTCTAATTGCTTTAGGTGTAAGGTTACATTGTTTATTTGAGACTTTTTTTTTTTCTTGAGGTAGGATTGTGTTGTTATAAACTCCCTCTTAGAACTGCTTTTGCTGCATCCCATAGGTTTTGAGCCATTGTGTTTTCATTGTTATTTGTTTCTAGGTATTTTTGGATTTCCCCTTTGATTTCTGCAGTGATATCTTGGTTATGTAGTAGCTTATTGTTTATTCTCCATGTGTTTGTATTTTTTACAATTTCTTTTCTGTAATTTATATCTAATCTCATAGCGTTGTGGCCAGAAAAGATACTTGATATGATTTCAGTTTTCTTAGATTTACCAAGGCATGATTTGTGACCCAAGATATGATCCATTCTGGACAATGTTCCATGAGCATTTTAGAAGAAAGTGTCTTCTATTGTTTTGGATGGGATGTCCTATAAATATCAATTAAGTCTATCTTGTTTAATGTATCATTTAAAGCTTGTGTTTCCTTATTTATTTTCATTTTGGTTTTCTGTCCATTGGTGAAAGTGTGGTGTTAAAGTCCCCTACTGTTATTGTGTTAATGTTGATTTCCCCCTTTTATGGCTGTTACCATTTGCCTTATGCATTGAGGTGCTCCTATATTGGGTGCATAAATATTTACAATTGTTATATCATCTTGGATTGATCCCTTGATCACTATGTTGTGTCCTTCTTTGTCTCTTGTAATCATCTTTATTTTAGTCTATTTTGTTGTTATGAGAATTGTTACTCCAGCTTTCTTTTGATTTCCATTTGCATGGAATATCTTTTTCCATCCCCTCTCTTTCAGTCTGTATGCGTCCCTAGGTCTGAAGGGGGTCTCTTGTAGACAGCCTATATATGGGTCTTGTTTTTGTATTCATTCAGCCTGTCTATGTCTTTTGGTTGGAGCATTTAATCCATTTAAATTTAAGGTAATTATCTATATATATGTTCCTATTATCATTTTCTTAATTGTTTTGGGTTTGTTATTGTAGGTCTTTCTCTTCTCTTGGCTTTCCTGCTTAGAGAAGTTCCTTTAACATTTGTTGTAAAGCTGGTTTAGTGGTACAGAATTCTCTTAACTTTTGCTTGTCTGTAAAGGTTTTAATTTCTCTGTTGAATCTAAATGAGATCCTTGCTGGGTAGAGTAATCTTGGTTCTAGGTTTCTCCCTTTCATCACTTTAAATATGTCCTGCCACTCCCTTCTGTCTTGCAGACTTTCTCCTGAAAGATCAGCTGTTAACCTTATGGGGATTCCACTATATATTATTTGTTGTTTCTCTCTTGCTGCTTTTAATATGTTTTCTTTGTATTTAATTTTTGATAGTTTGATTAATATGTGTCTTGGCCTGTTTCTCCTTGGTTTTATCCTGTATGGGACTGTCTGCACTTCCAGGACTTGATTGACTATTTCCTTTCCCACATTAAGGAAGTTTTTGACTATAGTCTCTTTAAATATTTTCTCAGTACTTTTCTTTTACTCTTCTTCTCTGGGACCCCTATAAGTAGAATGTTGGTTCATTCAATGTTGTCCTAGAGGTCTCTGAGACTGTCCTCAATTCTTTTCATTCCTTTTTCTTTATTCTGCTCTGTGGTAGTTATTTCCCCTATTTTATCTTCCAGGTCATTTATCCATTCTTCTGCCTCAGTTATTTTGTTATTGATTCCTTCTAGAGAATATTTAATTTCATTTATTGTTTTGTGCATCATTGTTTGTTTGCTCTTTAGTTCTTCTAGGTCCTTGTTGAACGTTTCTTGTATTTTCTCCATTCCATTTGCAAGATTTTGGATCATCTTTACTAACATTACTCAATTATTTTTTGGTAGACTGCCTATTTTGTCTTCATTTGTTTTGTCTGGTTGGTTTTTACCTTGTTCCTTCATCTGCTGCTTATATCTCTGTCTTCTCATTTTGCTTAACTTGCTGTGTTTGGGGGTCTCCTTTTTGCAGGCTGCATGCTTCTAGTTCCCATTGTTTTTGGTGTCTTCCCCCAATGGATAAGGTTGGTTCAGTGAGCTGTGTAGGCTTCCTGGTTGAGGGGACTGGTTCCTGTGTTCTGCTGGATGAGGCTGGATCTTTTCTTTCTGGTGGGCAGCACAGAGTCTAGTGTTGTGTCTTGGGGTGTCTGTGACCTTATCATGATTTTAGGAAGACTCTCTGCCAAAGGGTGAGGTTGTGTTCCTGTCTTACTAGTTGTTTGGCATGGTGCACCCAGTACTGGAGCTTGCTGGCCGCTGAGTGGAGCTGGGTCTTAGCATTGAGACAGAGATCTCTGGGAGAGCTCTCGCTGATTCATATTACATGGGGCCAGGAGGCCTCTGGTGGTCCAATGTTCTGAACTCAGCTCTCCCACTTCTGAGACTCAGGCCTGACACCCGGCCAGAGAACCATGACCATGTCAGCCACATGGCTCAGAAGAAAAGGGAGAAAAATAAAATAAAATAAAAAGTTATTAAAATAAAAGAATTTTGTTAATGTTATTAAAGTTAAAAAAAATAATTAAAAAAGGAGAGAGCAAGGAAACCAATAAACAAATCCACCAATGATAACAAGTGTTAAAAACTCAACTAAGATAAACATATAAATCAGAAATGAGTCAGTTGTATACAGCAAACCCCAAGTCTACAGTTGCTCCCAAAGCTCACTGCCTCAATTTTGGGATGATTTGTTGTCTCTTCAGGTATTCCACATTGGCAGTGTACATCAAGTTGATTGTGGAGATTTAATCTGCTGCTCCTGAGGCTTCACAGAAAAATTTCCCCTTCTCTTCTTTGTTCAAACAGCTCCTGGGGTTCAGCTTTGGATTTAGCCCTGCCTCTTCATGTAGGTTGCCCTCTGGCATCTGTTATTCACTCAGACAGGAGGGGGTTAAAGGAGCAACTGATAAGGGGTCTCTGGCTCTCTCAGGCCGGGTGAGGGAGGGGCACGAAATGTGAGGGAAAAGCCTGCAGCAGCAGAGGCTGGCATGACATTGCAACAGACTGAAGCATGCCATGTGTTCTCCTGGGGAAGCTGTCCCTGGATCACGGGACCCTGGCTGTTGCAGGTTGCACAGCCTTCCAGGAAGGGAGGTGTGGAAAGTGATCTGTGCTTGCACACAGGATTATTGATGGCTGCAGCAGCAGAGTTAGCATTTCACACCCATCTCTGGTGTCTGCTCTGATAGCCACTGCTCACACACATCTTTGAAGCTTGTTTAGGCAGTGCTTTCAACGTCTTCTTCCCATATACCCTGAAACAATGATCTCTTGCCCCTTAGGCAGGTCCAGAATTTTTCCTGGACTCCATCCCAGCTAGCCGTGGTGCACTACCCCCCTTCAGGCTGTCTTCATGCAGCCAACCCCAGTCCTCTCCCTGGGATCTGACCTCTGAAGCCAGAACCTCAGCTCTCAGCCTTCCCCTCCCCGGCGGGTGAGCAGACAAGCCTCTCAGGCTGGTGAATGCTGGTCAGCACTGATCCTCTGTGTGGAAATCTCTCTGCTTTGCCCTCTGCACCCCTGTTGCTGCACTTTCCTCCATGGCTCCAAGTTCCCCCACCGTCCACCCCCCATCTCCACCAGTGAAGGAACTTCCTAGTGTGTGGAAACATTTCCTCCTTCACGGCTCCCTCCCACTGGTGCAGGTCCCATCCCTATTCATTTGTCTCTGTTTTTTCTTTCTTCTTTTTATCTCCCCAAGTGTGTGGGGAGTTACTTGCCTTTTGGGAAGTCTGAGGTCTTCTTCCAGTGTTCAGTATGTGTTCTATGAGTTGTTCCACATGTAGATGTATTTTTTTATGTATTTGTGGGAAGGAAGGTGATCTGCATGTCTTACTCCTCCACCATCTTGAAGGTCCTCCAAACATATTATTATTTATATTCCTTCAGGAGTAGCTAGGATCCTGCTTTAATCACTGCACTATAATTTCTTAATTTTTTCTCCTTTGTTTCTGAAATCCTTTACTTCCCAGCTTAGCAATGGTTTGAATATGCTCTTTGGTATTCAGGAAGGTCTAGGAGGCTAAAGACTTTATTCTTCAAGTAAAAAACTGGGGACACAGAAAGGTACTTGTACCCAGGAGGACCTCACAGTGTCCTGCTCATTTTCATGTGCAAATGTTGGTAAGTACTTTAACTCTTTGTATAAAATAGAAATAATAATAATATTACCTGTTATGGATTGAACTGTGTCCTTCCAAAAAGGTATGTTAAAGTCCTAATCCCCAGTACCTCAGAATGTGACCTTATTTGGAAATATGGTCTTTCATTGATAATCAAGTTAAAATGAAGTCATCAGTATGGGTCCTAATCCAATATGACTGGTCCTTATAAAAAAGATTAATTTAGATACAGAGATAGGCCCACACTGAGGAAGGATGATGTAAAGACATGCAGGAGAACAACATGGGAAGACATGGACTGGTGCAGCTGCAAGCCAAGGAAAGCCAAGGGTTTCTGGCCACCACTAAAAGCTAGGAAGAGGTAAAGAAGAATTCTACCTAGAATCTTAGAGAGAATATGGCCATGCCAATTTGATTTCAGACTTCTAGCCTCCAAAACTATGAGAGAATATATTTCAGTTTGTTTTGTCACCCAAATGTGGTACTTAGTTAGGGCAGCCACAGGAAAAAATACACCACCTTTTGGACTTGTTGTGAAAGGATTAAGTAAATTAACATATTAAAGGGAAACTGTGTAACTCAGATTGGGACTTGAAGCCATGTTTTTTTAATTGAGATCACACACCTGGTCTCAAGACTTAATGAAGCTCAAGTTCTTGATGTCTCATTGCAGGAAGAATTCAGCGAGAGACAAACTGATAGGTAAGAAGTGGATTTATTTAAAGAGAAATAAAGTCCACAGAGTGTGGACCATCTCAGAAGGCCAGAGGCCCTGAAATATGGTGTGGTTTGTTTTTATGGGCTGGATGATTTCATAGGCCAATGAGTGTGAGGATTATTCTAATTATTTCAGGGAAAGGGCAGAGATTTCCAGGAATTGGGCCACCACCCACTTTTTGACCTTTTATGGTTGGCCTCAGAACTGTCATGGTGCTGATGCATTTGCCATTTAGCTAATGTATTACAATGAGTGTATGAGGCTCATGGTCTACTGGAAGTTGAATCTCTGTCATCTTGGACCTAGTTGGTAATAACCAGTTTTCATCATGTCCTATGGCTATGTCATTCTTTTAAAGGTTGTGCCCTGCCCCTTTCCCTCCTGTTTCAGAAGTACTTAGAACAATGCATGCACTATGGTCAGCCCAACAGATTTCTGTTAAATACTTTATAGAGGTAGAGGAAAAGGTATCTCAGGAGTATAGGAGAAAGATAGTTTACTCCACAAGTTTGCAATTTAAATTAGTAAATATTTATTATCTCACAATTTTTATGTGTCAAGAATCTGGTGGGACTTAGTCATATGTTTTTGGCTCAAGGTCTCTCAAGAGATTTCAGTCAAGCTGTTGCAGAAACGGGGATCCCTTCCAGGACCCAAGAATAGCCTCTTGTTTAACACTCGGAAATGAATTGTCTGAGGACACACACCTACTGACAAAGCAAAAGACTTTATTGGGAAGGGGTGCCCAGTCAGAGAACAGTAGGGTAAGTGAACCCAGGAGAAATGCTTTGCCTTCATGGCTCACAGTCTCAGGTTTTATGGTGATGGGGTTAGTTTCCAGGTTTTCTCTGGCCAATCATCTTGCCTGTGCCCATACTTGGTCTGACTCAGGGTCCTTCCTGGTGGTGCACATCTCTCAGCCAAGATGGCTTCCAACATGAAGGATTCTGAGATGTTGGTAGGACAATATTGTGGGCTGGCATCTCCTCCCTCCTTTTGGCCCCTTCCAAATTCTCCTAGTTAGTTTTTGGTGGCAGCACCATGCTCCTTATTGGGACCTCCTGTTGTGAGACAACTCATGCAAGTGGTTATCATCATGCCTGGCCAATTGTCCCCTAACAAAGCAGTTGGCTGGGACCATGGTCTCATCTGAAGACTCAACTCAGTGGCAAGTGGGAAGAACAGCTTTTCCATTTTATTTCTTGCCTATAATTATTTCAAAAAAATAAGTTAAAAAAATAAATCCGGTTATAATATTACTGAATTAAGTCATATGGACCCTGCTCAGGCCCTAGCCAGACCCAGGCTCTCTGCCTCAGTGGGAAAGGGTTATTTTTTCTGTATGGGCTTGAGCAGCAAAATAATAAAACCAAAGTTGAGATTGACACAGCACACTTTAATCAGTGTCCAAAGAATAAAGAAGCAGGAACTGAGTTCACAGGTCAACTTCTCACCCATGTGATAAGAGGGATGTAAATTTAAAGAGTAAAGACAAACGGAGAGAGAGTGAAGATGATGATGGGGAGGCATATGCATTGCTCTACCAGGGAAGAGGTAGGGCTTTTTGAGGGAGTGGGTGCCACCCCCTTTTTATTTCTTTTTGGTTCTTAATGTCTGATCATGGCCACTGGTAGGTGTGTCATATAATATGCTAATATGTAGTAAAACCAGCATATAATGAAACTCATGGTCTGTTGGAGGTGAGCTCTGTTGCCACCTTGGTCCCAGTTTGTTACATCAGGGTTTTTGTTTGTTTGTAGCTTCCTTTCATATCTCTGGACCCTTTAACTTAAAAATTTGTGTTAACTTCTGCTAAAGGTGAGAGTTGGAGAGTTTTGAGCAAAGACCTGGAGCAGCTCTGGCAATAAAATCATGACCACAGACTTCCTTCAAAAGCCACCTATTGGAAGAGAGACAAGGGGCATATATAGTAGAAAACATGAGTAAGTTTGGGGGATCAAAGAACAGAGTCAACTTTAGGCTCACCTACCAGGGAGGACCTAAGAATATGGAAAGCCTCTTTAGACTTATTTTGATATATAGCAAGAGGCATAGACTAAAGATACCTGCAGTGGATTTTTAGGGAGATTGATCTGAGTAATTCTAGAGTTTCCAGTTTTTTGGTTACACCCAAAAATGTAACAGAATACAAGGCTAGCTGAGAGATTCTGACCTGTAGATACCTGGCAGTAATATATGAAGTGAGCACCATAGTGGCTAACATGTGATGACTGAAGGCCAAGTGGGAACAAAGGCATCTTCACAAATGCCAGTGCAGATGGTAGTGACAAAGGACGAGTGGCAATATTCATACTTTTGTGCTCCATAAGTCTCATAAGACCCTGAACACAACTTCAAAGAGAAGAACCAGAGCACTGAAATGATTGAGGTGACTCTAGATTGAGATTAAGTTTCTAGTACTTGGATAAATGGTGGCTTGAAATAGGAAAAATAAGAGAAGTCACATTTCTTACACACTCAAGCCTGTGGTCTGTGATTTTTATTATTGCATGAATGAAACATGATGCTCCTTATATTTCTATTATTTGTTTCCTTTGACTTTCTCTATAAAACCCAAAGCAATAAATGAGTAGATGATGAAATTTTAAGTCAGGATATTTTAAGTGGGGATTTAAGCATGGGGAAAGAGTCTATTTTCTTCTATTATCTTTACTTTAAATCCTGGGAAATCTATGGTTTTAATCAAGAAATCCATTTCAGGTAAGAACTTGTGAAGAATCTATTTTCTCCAAACTTCTAGGCCTGAAGTTGAGGTTCTAAATATATTTTACTGATGCCTAGTAAATTGGGTCTGTTTTCAAGGTCTTAGCCTCCTTTTCTTGGAAAAGAAAAAAAAAAAAAAACCTTTTAAAGTATGTAGTCTTTGAGGAAAAAGAGAATGTTCATTTTAGAAAAAGAGGGAGAGTTTCAGGTAGCTGTGCTAGACAGACCAAGACCAGGGAAGAAAGTCTTTTTCCAAGATATTTTTTCCTCTTGATTCTGTAAAAGAACACATGCCATTAAAGTTTCTATAACATTTTTTCTCTGAAACATAAGCAAATATTTTTGGCGAAAATAGTTGCCTACCTCTGTGATGTCACAACTGAAATGGTGTAATTCTACTGGCATTATTGAGTGTCAAGCTCAGGAAAAATATCCCCTATAATTAAGGAAAAATATCCATTTGGGTCACAATGCACACTCCTCACTGAGATTCCACTTTAGCTGCAAAAAGACAGCCAACAGTGAGTCTAGTGAAAGAGACTGACTGCCTTGCTTGATCCCTCCCAATCAAGAAGCTAGCCACTAGGGTAGGTGTAGAGGGTTAAAAGCTTTGCTTTCAATCACTGTGGTCTAATCCCAGATTGCCTTTATTCAAATCTGCCTTTGTAATTGAAATTGTGGCTTTAAAGTAATAGTGGGGATTTATTCAAAAATGCTTCTATAAGCCAAAATGCGCTGGTGACCTAGTCAGCATAATATGGTCTAGAACTCTAGGTCTGGGATTGAAGAAAAGAAAGACTGAAATCAGAGATGAGTCCTAGATAAAAAGATAGAAGCTTTTTAAAATACATTTCTGTTATTAATTGGAGACTCATTTTATCTATATCACTTCCTTTGTGTTTTTACTCAATCAGGGACATGTTTACATATAAAATTTCAGCTCCTTTTCTGCATTTTAGCCACTCTTGCCAAAAATCAATAGGGGTGAAAACCAGAGTTTTTGACTCTTCACCTGTGACAACCTCTGAATGATTACTTTATATACATTCCCATATTTAACCTTCCCATTAAATCTGTACTCTTCATATATAGTGTTCTCTTACTCTGCTGCATATCACTCACACAATCCCCTTGGTCACATCCTGAAAGATAACAGAGACTGGAACTGCACTTTCTTGGAAATAACTAATTCAAACATTTTCCTCCCCCATCACACTCAACTATTTTCCCCACTTATTTACCCAAGTATTCCCACCAAAATTGTTCTTTGGCATCATGTAGGTAATCAATAAATTGACTCCTGCATTTTCTTTCTAGTTCAGTGATCTCCAACTGGAGGCAATTTTGCCCCCAAGAGAATGACAATGTTTGGAAACACTTTGGTTTTCACCACTGGTGATGTAACATTGCTATCTAGTGGATGGAGAGGCCAGGCAGCCGCTAACTATCCTATACAGAACAGTGCCCATGACAAAGAATTATGCAGTCTCATGTCAGTAGTTCCAGTTGAGAAACGCTGCATTTAGTTCACTACCGTCTTCATTTTCTTTCTCTTCCATTTTAAACTCAGTGGTCCATCACAACATCACCCTTTTGCAAGTATCCTCAATTGTTTTACATGTATCACCTCTCTTTGAAAAACTCCCAATCTTGTGTTGGCTGCTGACTCCTTAAAAAGACCACAAGAAACACCTGTTGGTTGAGCAAAACTAAGCTTATTTAGGTTACTGAAGTAAGAAGAATACCATTTTGACAAGGTTTAAGTAATAACTCAGAAGAGAGAAGTCAGGAAAAATATTTATGGGGTTGTATGCTTGTAGTAGGTTATTTTAAGACAAGGGTTAAAATATGGGGAAGTAATTGGGAAAGGCAGAATTTATGACATGCTAGTTTTGGATTGTTTGACACAGTGATATGTGGATCTTGAAGTAATTATTGATAAGCAAGCTGCTAGTCTTGATAAATAAGCTATTTTGGTTGTTTCAAAGTTATATCTTCCAAGAACAAATATTTCTTGAAACATGGAGCTAAGTTAGTTTTGTTTTGGGGATTTTTGTTTCTTTGGTCCTAGTATTTTTTAACACAGAATCAGGAAAGTAATCTTTATACCGGAGTTGATCAACATCGAAAAAGAACAGTACATAGGTTTTAGTTCTTACTTAATTGTTCATAACTTAACTGCTGGACTTCTTTCTACTTCAAATAAGCAGCTCAATGTTGGGGAAGAAAATCACACAACTGGGCAGCTTGGTATCAGTATAAACTTGTAATTGTCAATTCCAACGGCCACAAAATACCTATCAGCAATCTTACTATGTTTCTCAGTAAGCTTATTTTCCTGTTGTTACTAATTTTATTTCTAGTCACTATAAACCTCTCTCTATTGATGAACTTACCTTGACCTTCGCAGAGACAATACAAGCAGTCAGATAAGAGCACTACCATTTTCTCTCCCTCATGCCTATGCCCTGTCTCATGTCTCTCTACTCCTGGTCATACTGTGTGCTTTCAATTCCTGAAACATGGCTTCCTCCTTCTGCTTTAAGATTTTCAAACATACTTTTGCCTCTTTCTGGAAAAGTAGATTCTCCACATTTTTAATCTGACTTAAGCATTTTCACCCTCCAAGTTCAATTTAATTGCCATTTCCACAAATAAAATCTTTCCTCACCTCCCAGTCCTAGTGCCCCATTTCAATTCTAGTCTCTCATAACCTCTTGTGTTATTCGTTTCCTTTCTTTATAATTATCAAAACTTACACTCAGAATTTTCTTTGTGTGATTACGTGTTTAATATGAGGAATCATACCTGCTTTATTTAACATAGCAGACTCTAGCATCTATAATGTCAAATATAGTAGACATTCATTAAATATTTGATGAATGATTGGCTGAATGGGTTGTATAACTAAACTTGCTCAGAGTTATTGAATAACTTGCCCAAGGTTGAACACCTAGCACTTACCAGAACTGGGAATGAACTCACAGTTTATCTGACTTCCTAGATCATGCTGTCTCCTTTATATTACATCACCATTAGAAAAAAATAATTGAGTTAACTTTTTTTCTTTTTGTCTCCTATGTTCTCATTTTTTCTCTGTCTATACATTAATATTCATCCAAGATTTTTTTTTTACTGGTTTTTCTGATCTGATTGAGTCTTGAAATATAGGGATTTTTGCTTCTTCAGTCCCATACTCTTCTGGGCAGTTTGAACATATACATCAAAGTTTTCATTCCATTTTTTAAAAATTTATCTTTTAGTTACCAAGTCTTTTTTATCTTTGAATTATATGAACCTTTAAAGGTTATAACTGCTCTTAGATCTAATTGAACACTATGCCACTACTTGTGGCAGCGTTGGGTGGTGCCACTCAGATTTCCCTTCAAGAAAGAACTTGTCATTCAGCTGCAAGGAAGTAGTTAGCTGGCAGCCTTCGGCTCTTAGCACCTTCTGGAGCTGCCTCATGTTTTGAGCCAAGCCCGCACTCTTCCCAGGCAGCACTCTGCCAATAATTGAGCATCATTCCTCCAAACCTGGAATCCTCTTACACACCATCTTTGTTCTAGAAATGTCCTGTGGGTTGGCTGACACTGTCAGATCTGCTCGAAGCTGAGCCTCTCCCTGCCCAATCTCACTTCTCTTCTCCTTTCCTTTCACTGGTTTCAGATCTGCTTTATGATCATAAGGATTTCTCTGCTCAATAAAGTTCTCACACTCCACCTCAATGTCCACTTCCAGGAGGAATCAAATCACAGATTAGTACAGGATTGCATTTCTATGCCATTGGACAAATCATTTTAACCCAATTTACTAAATATTTATTGAGCACCTATGTATAAATGAAGTGGACCCAACATGTTTTAAGTGCTTAGTGTGTGCAGAGCATAAAATATATGCTAGTTTGGCGAATATTTACAATAACTTACGAGGTAGGTATTAGTCTCGTTTTAGAGAGAGGGAACCTGAAACTTAAAATACATTAATTTAAGTTTCACACAGGACATCAGTAGCAGAGTTACACATGAAATAAATCTCTATGTCAGGTCAAAATCCTGGACGCTAGCTGTTATACACAAGATCCCCCACAGTAAGGTAAGACGTTAGTCACCATGAATGTTACAAGAATTGCAAGATACACTTTTCCTTCAAGCATTTGTAAGACTTCTGTTCTAAAAGCGTATAATTCTGTGAAATATAAATTAAATGCTCTATTATTGTGGATAAGATCCAGGAAGCTGTAGGAACCCCCAGGTTAAACAGAATGCCTTTTGCTATATTCACCCTTACAGCTAGAGTTGGTCAAACTATATCCCAGATTTTAAATTGAATGTCAAATTTAATTTGCCTGAGGAAGCCTGAAGCTTAAAGTCTGTCACAGATCACAGAGCTAGACCAGACAGCTGCCTGATGAATCAACCTGATAAGGAGGATAGGGGAGTGGACAATAAATCACTGTTTAGGGCATCCTTGCCTCGTATTCCTCTCATCCCATAAACAGCTCAGCATCCCATTGGAAAGGATTTTGTCTTTGTAAGCTAAACATCAAAGAAAATGTACCATTCCATATAATGAAAAGGGCTCAGCCCACAGACTTCTGCTATCATGGATTCTCATTACCATTTTCCTGTCTTTCCAAATACTAATTTTAGAGGTCAAATCTTACCTGTAAGAGGAAGGCTCATTTCACTATCTAGCCTTCATTGATCTCTTTTTTTCTGAATCCAGAACTACTTAAAATTTGATAATAAATGTTAACATTTTATTCCTTCATTCTTTTATTCAGCACACATCAATAAGATCACTGCTATTGCCAACCTTTAGTAGTCACCATGGCAGACAGAGACAAAAGCCTCTGCCTTTGGAACTTGAAATCTTGAGGTAGCATACATTCAAATAACCTAAGGAAGCATGAACTACAAGAGTTTGGATTTAGAAAAAACCTTGCTAGTTACTAGATGAATGAGTTAGGCTGTCTTTCTAGCTAACATTTCTTAACCTATAAAAGATAGAGTACGATCAAACAGAGCACTACCAGGGTCAAATGAAATAATATATGTAATAATTCTTTCAAATTGTAAGCTTCTCTACAGTTGTTAGTTGCTTATAATAATAGCATTATTAATAAATTATCATAAGGCAAAAGAAAATAAGTGACATAGTAGAGATACAAGTAAAGTGTCATTTGAGCACAGCTGATTGTGGAAATAATATTTAAATTAAGCTGGTAAGGATAAGTAAGATTTTGGTTTTAGAGAATGGAAAGGTGGACAATAAAGATTGAGAGAGTATTACAATCAAATACAAGTCTTTTGTGAAAACACGTGGCAAGTTTAAGCAGTAAGTAATCTGATGGGTTTGAATTATTTTATGTAAGGATGGATATACTAAGACTAACAAATAAGATTTGAAAGGTAGGATAGGGACTTCTCATGGAGAGTCTTGATTGTCCTGCTAAAGACTGTGAACTTTGTTGTGTTGGGATGTTCTTGTAGTGGACCTGGCATTTGTTTTGCTCTGTAGTTTTCATTGTTTTCCATGAGTTTTGTTTGTGCAACATTTGTTCCCTATGCCATGGCATTCTGTTAGATTTTTAGTCATGAGAACCCATCTGCTAACCTCAGTAGTAGTCATGCAACTCAAATTAAAACCAGGTGCCCTGGCCTAGAAATGTACATTTTGGGCAGAGCCTTACAGGGACTGATTATGATTGGAGCTGAGTAATTCAAATGTAAAGTTCTAGATAAGTCCTGATTCTCAGATCTCTATCACTGCTCTGACTCTTGCTCTCTCTGGGTCCTGATACTTCAGCTTTTCTTCTGATACATCGCTACTGCTGATGTTAAACAGAATCACCTTCTACCATAAGTCACCACACACCTCCCATATAGCAATGAACTCTGAGGAGGAGATTAATATAATCTGACTGTAGTTAGAGTTTATAGGGTAAGTGATTTTTCAGAGAAAATTCATATTAAGAAATAATAATAATGAGGATCTAGAATCATTCCAACACGTTCACTCTAGTTTAACCTTCCAGAAGCACATCTCCATCAAGGACTCTCCCTTACTTAAAATCTTTCAGAAAACACAGGACCTACAGGAAGATCAAAATTCTTTGGCAAAGTATGCAAGTTCCTCAGTTCTTACCACTACTTTCATTTCCAGCAGTACTTCATTACCCCTTTTCAGGTGTCCTAGTTTCAGACCTCTTGGAAACTACTCACTATTACTTAGATCTCTTGACTTTTTTGCTTCTATGCTTTACTGAACTTCCAGAGACCTGGCCTTTGGATACAGTTATAAGAATATAGTTCTGGAAAAGAAGGATGAAGGGAGAAAGCCTATTTCACTCTCAAGCAATAGAATATAAACATTCTAATAGTCTTCCCATCTGTTTCTCTCTGAATGGCACCTGCATATTTATTAGCAATCCAGGCACCTTAAAGAAACAGTGACATTATCATGTTCATGTATTAGAAGGTAAAACAGTTGACTTTGTTCTGTTCTGAAGGTGTTGCCCTTCCTATTTTAATGGCAGGGTTTCTCTACTTTGCCAGGCAGATTACCTCTGTAAATCTTATTAACAATGATGGTACTGCTGAGAAGCTCTGGAATGGTTCCCCCTATGCCTTCCCAGGCAGCTTTGAGTGTAAGCCAGTGGTGATGCCACCTAGTTAGTCGTGTGGCAAGATTCTGGGAAAATGTGGGCAAGAGGTGATTACTGGTTAGTGTTGGTTGGTGGCATTTATTGAGCACCCACTCTGTGCAGAGGTTTTAGGGCTGCCAGGAATTGAAGGGGAAATTTTCCTCATGACCGTGGGAATTTTGTGAACTCATTGAAGGTTTAGAATACAAATATATGAAGAGAAAGTAAATTAGGATCTAAAAAAGATAACCTAACAGCAAGGTCAAGAAACAGTTGAGGCAAAGGAGGAACACTCTGGAAATAGCATTCTCTCCACCCATCCTTTTCCATTCCTGGTCCCCATGATGAGGGGAAGTAATCTTAGCATATGCACTGGTAGCATCCCATACTTTATCTCTTAGCACTTGTCTCCCTGAATTCTAATTAATGTTTACCTGCCTATCTTCTCTACTGGACTTTAAACTCCTACCTGATTTATAGCTATAACCCACCCCTTCGTGTATTACCTGTCACAGATTAAAAACTCAGTCAGGAAACATTAAATAAGGAAATTGATTCTGTTTGCTGTGAGAATTTTATTTATTTTAAAGGAAGGTTAAGAGATAAAATTGTGACATATTCTTTAATTGTGGTTCCTCTTAGGATAATATCAACATTTTAGCCTTAAAATTCCTTCAGTAATATTTGGCCTCTGAAATTCCACTTCATAAGGTAAAGAAAGATATCTTTGTTTTCTCCTCCCCCAGCCCATTGGTACATTTTCATGTATGTAATTAATAAAATTAAACCTACACATTATTCCTTCAACATTTAGAATTATCTGTTTAAAGTGCTAAAATGTTTAATTTTTAGAGATTATGTATTACTAAAAAGAACATGTAGACTTATAGCAGCTCCATGCCTGGATTTTTAACAAAAATGCAAGAAATATTTTTGAAAATAAATAATATAATGTGTGTGTGTGTGTGTGTGTGTGTGTGTGTGTGTGTCCACGCATGTATGTACGCACCTGTGGATGTTCTTGATCTCACCACCAGTAGTTTTGGAATAAAAAAAATATAAGATCTGTGAAATACTTAGCTATTTAAAAGTGCATAGACCACCCTACACTTAAGTGCAATAATTCAAAATATATTTATTGGGTATCATCAGTATACAAAGCACCACAAATGCAAACTATTTCCTGCTCTCTAGAAACTAATGGTATGGTGAGGAAGAAATACACATAAATAAGAAATTTCAATAGCATTTACAATATGCCAAATGCAATGTTGGAAATATACCTAGGGTGCTGTAGAAACACAAAAAAGTACTTCAGTTTTTTGCCCAGTGTGTATGAGTGTATGTGCTTCTGTCTGGGCAGGAGCAGGGTGCAAAAGGTTTTATAAAGTAAATCTGAAAGAAAGTAGGATTTAGTGGACCCCTAAAAATAGGCAGGGAATCATTTCTAGCATCATGAAGGCGTGAACTAAGATCCTGACATGTGTGTAAAAAACTGAAAATCCTTTGTAATTATGAGAGGGCAGATTGTGGTAGGGTAGGATGAAGGTGGGAAGGCAGGCAGCAGCTATATCATGGAGAGAGCTGCATGCCCTGTTAGTAAGCCTTTATTACTTCTAGTTGATCAAAGGTGTTTTACCTATGTTTTTGCTCTAAGGTAAGGGACATGGTCCATGTGATTAATTAGTGGTGTGTAGAAGCAGAGGGGTGTAGAGAGATTTTGCATAGTTCCTAAGTGACTTTTATACCTTCTCCCATTGCATATTTTTCAATGATGCTAGTAGCTAACATTTATTTAGTACTTATTATGTGTTAGACATAATTTTAAGTACTTTATATGTATTAAATTAAGAGATTTTACTAGTCTGTTCAGACTACCAAAACAAAATCCCATAGACTAGGTGGCTTAGACAATAGAAATTTATTTCTCACAGGCCTGGAGGCTGAAAAGTCTAAGATCAAGGTGCTGAAAAATTGGATTCATTCGAAAGCCTCTTTTCTTGGCTTGTAAGTGGCCACCATCTTGCTGTGTGTTCACATGACCTCTTTGTGTGTGCCTGAAGGCCACCAATCCTATCAGATTAGAACCCCACACTTATGACCTAATTTAACCTTAATCGTGCCCTAAACTCTATAACTCCAAACACAGTCACATTGAGGGTAGTGCTTCAACACATTAATATTGGTGTAAAAGGTCATTCCATAGCAGAAATTCTCACACAAAAAAGTCGGTGAGGGCTTCCCTGGTGGCGCAGTGGTTGAGAGCCCGCCTGCCGATGCAGGGGACATGGGTTCGTGTCCCGGTCCGGGAAGATCCCACATGCCACGGAGCAGCTGGGCCCGTGAGCCATGGCCGCTGAGCCTGTGCGTCTGGAGCCTTGCTCCACAACAGGAGAGGCCACAACAGTGAGAGGCCTGCGTACTGGAAAAAAAAAAAAAATCGATGAGTAAGGACAGGTACTACTATTATACCTATTTATAGGTGAGGGAATTTAAACACAGAAATTAGTGTCATAGTGTGGCTTCCTCAAGGGCAGACACTGAAATAGGGTTTGGGGGACAAAATGTGAAAAGTAGAGGAAAAAAAAAGCAGGTGCAAAGACAAAATGCAATGGACAATTAAGGAAATGGTTTTGTTAAGCCTATCCTAATAGGGAGAACATTCATTAATGAGAAATGTCTCAAATAAGAGGGAGAAAACTTGGTTTTATAAAACAAGATCATCACTGAGGAAAGGTGGAGGTTGGTCTTGTCTCAGAATATGGGAGAGCAGGGTGTTCCTTTTGAGATTAGCCATTTCTCAAAACACAAAAGGGTGGGAGGATTTTGGAAAACAAAATGTTGAGGATGTTTCCTAGCTGTTGTTGTTTTCTGTAAGCATGGGACTCAGGTAAAGTTCAACATTGTCAGTTTGAAATGAATGAATATCATTCATAGCTGAACAACTGTGAGGCAATAATAAACCTTGAATGAGGTGAAGCAGAATCTAAAAAATGGTCTCTCAAGGACTCTTGCTGATCGTGTCCCTGCAAACCCAGTGGAACCAGGTAATGACAAAGATCAGTTGTTTTAGAGTCCTGGAGATCATGTATCTTAAAAAAGAGATGCCTAAAATAATAAAGAAAAATATTCACATAAAAGTTTGTATTCAAATAAAGTACCAGGAATTGAACCCTGAGAGTAACCAGTCTAGTGGATTCCAGGAAGTCTGTGGAGGAAAACTGGTCATGAAATACAACTCATTGAGTTTCTTGAAGCTCTCAAGCTAGGATGTTGATGCTCTAGGTGATGTAGTCCATAGTCTTGGTTACCTCTCCTATAAGGTCAGGCATGACCTGAACAGTTTGCCTGACTCCATTAGTGATGAAGACTGGATTGCCCAAGGAGAATTCGGTCCATGCATGGTCAGCTGGGAGGGTGAGTCCTTCAAAGTTTACATCAAGTCTTGGGGCTTTAGCTCATAGTCTTCTTTAGATTCTGGGGAAAGGGACCAGCTGCAAGGCAATCCAGAGTCCCTAGGGTTCTGGGCTGTTGGGTTATAGTTTTTGTTGATGCCAAGTTAGGCAGGAAGGTGAATAATTGGAAAAATGAGTTCAGAGAAATTGTATCCAGATATTCAATAAAACTGGACTAATTGAAAATTTGGAAAAGATTGACAATTTGAGCAAGGTAACAGGATTTATCAGCTAGGTACCAAAATTAAGGGGGTTTATTTTGATAGAGAAGAAGAGAAAGTCAATTAAATCTCTACTAGACAGAGTTTGCATCTCATCAGTTACAATTTGCAGAATTCCAAAATATCTCAAAGACATTGACTAGGGCTAGATTCTGATAAACTGGAAGAGTGTGCTATAGACATGTAGACAGGTGCTGAGGGAGCCACATGTTACCTCTGGAAGAGGCTTCTGCATCTGTATTACCACAAGAGTGAGGGTGGTGAGTTAGAAGTGCTAACTCTTTTTTTTTTCTTTCTTTTAACATTTTTATTGGAATATAATTGCTTTACAATGCTGTGTTAGTTTCTGCTGTATAACAAAGTGAATCAGCTATACGTATACATATATCCCCATATCCCCTCCCTCTTGCGCCTCCCTCCCACCTTCCCTATCCCACCCCTCTAGGTCGTCACAAAGCACGGAGCTCCCTGTGCTATGCGGTTGCTTCCCACTAGCTGTCTGTTTTACATTTGGTAGTGTATATATATGTCCACGCCACTCTCTCACTTCGTCCCAGCTTACCAGAAGTGCTAACTCTTAATGGGAAGGGATGGGGCACAACTGCAGACTCAGAAGGTTCAGAGGAGTTCAGAGGGGCAAAGTCTTCAAGGCACCCATCAGATGCTCCCAGTGTAAGGATTTCAGGTTTTCCTAACAAGGGACCTGATCTTGGCATAATGACGTGCCTTCCTTGAGTGTTTAACCATCTTTGAAGTTCAGCTATTCTGACTATTAATTCCTCTGGCTGGAGGAAGTGAGAACTACTTTGTTTGGAAGCAAAGAGGTCCTCTGGCTTTCATTTTTTGCTTTCAATTGCCTGTAACTTGTCCTTAGCTCTTTATTATATTTCTGTGGGCAGAGGTTCTTAAAGAGTGTTTGTGGACCACCAGAATTAGCATCACCTGGGAACTTGTTAGAAATGCAATTTCTTGGGCTCCACCCCAGACTGATCAAATCACAAACTCTAATGTCGGGAAAAAGAAGTTTGTTTTAACAAGCTCTCTTAGTGATTCTGACACATACTAGAGTTTGAGAACTCCTGCAGAAGTGCATCAATGATGCTTAGCAATAACTGTCTAATCCTATTATTCTTATATCAATGATTTTCTCCATATATCTTAATTATCTCATATATTATAGCTGCTAGTGCATTTCCATCCATTATATTCCCTCCTATTTTGCCACTGCTGAATATTTTAATAGACCACTGCCTTGAGACAGAGCCCCCTGTTCTCCATCGTTGATTGGTGGTGGTTGGTGGAGGGAGGTCCTCATTGTTAGCCAGGTGTTAGCAATCGGGCTCCAAAACCCCATTATCATCCCGCTTGCTTTCTCAGACCACTTCCAGTACAGTCACAGATCAGGTTCTCCAGAAGCAGAGCTTGAGACAGAGTTTAGAGTGTCAAAAACTTATTAGAGATCAACACCAGTGAAGGGAATAGGGAAGTAGCAGGATTGAACAGAAAAATAAGTTGACTTATGAGGCAGACTTGACAAAGTCTTCACCAGCTTGGCAGGGAATTCTAAATCGAATAATACCCATCAGAGTGTCCTACGTTGGGCAAGAATTGCCAGCCCTTTGTAACACTTCCCTGCCCAGTCACCAGGTACAGATTGACCCAGGAAAGGCAAAATGGACCCCACAGCTTGCAGCTGACCCTGAAGGAGCTGAGAGCTAAAGGTTATCTTTAAACCACACCTTCTGCCGTTGGGCATCTAGTCCTTTCTCAAAAGGGGATCTGGAGGGAACATCTCCCAATCTACTACAATTAGTAATTTGCCTAAATTCACATTGTAAGAAGGTAGTAGAGCCAGGCTGTGAAGCCTGTTAGCCTTGCTCCAGGGTCCATGTTTGGTCATTATTTCACTATAGCACTTAAGAGCAATTGCTGATGCACATTCACTGAATAACAAGGTGGCAGGAATAAATTTGATTTTTAGGTAGGGTCTCTGTGAAATATTGGTAGGTATCAATATCTTGAGATTCCTCCTATTTATTAGGTTTTATTAGACTTATTCTCCTCATTACAAAAAGGTCTTTACTATCTGTGAGATGCTCTTCAATGAGATAAAACCAAGAAGTTCACAGTTTCTCTGTGAAAGGAATATCTCTTGAGGGGAAAAGGCCCTTACTCTGTTGCTGCTTTTCACATTTTTTGTGATTCTCTCACTTTGCTTACTACTGTTACCAGAACATTTTTATTTTTTTAAATTATACCTTAGAAATTCTGGGTTTCATCTTAATATAGAAGTATGTATTTTCTTAAGATAGCCTCATGAATATAACTATTTGAAAAGACAACTGAGAAGGACAATTGTTGGTTTCTTCATAACAACAAAGCCTCAAGTATTTCCCTTTTAAGGATTCCTTTTAAAGGGGTTTATACTATAGGTAAGAAATAATAGAAATATTTTAATAAAACCAGTAATTCAGTCACCAGATTTATTGTTAGTCTAAATTCTTATTCTCGCCCAAAGTAAACGCATAATATTTACTGAATGAATGAATGAATCATTATCATCCCAGTGCATTTTGTACTTTGAGTTATTCTTCCAGTCATAGAAATTATTGTCCCAGAGAATGTGAATATTCTTACCAGTAAATCATAGTGGCAAGAAATAGAAGCCAAGAAATTTAGGTTCTTGGACTTAGGTTCCAAGTCCACTTAAACTTTCTTCTATGCTTCTATATTCATTTAATCCACATCTGATTTTCTCAAGTTATACCATGTTTCAAGGGAAAGCAGGAAAAACAAACATACAAGCAAACTGTGTAGCTGTTTTCATTGAGTTCTGCTTTGGTTTACTGCTATGAACTGTTGTTCATGATCTGAGTCCCAGCAAGAAGCAGATGGCACACTCAAATCAGGAGAATTTAAGGAAAATTTAATAAAAAGACAATTTAAAAAGGTGTAGGGAAAGTGTAGGGGAACCTCAAGGGATGGTGCAGTATCTGGTTCAGTAGCAACTCAGTTCCCTATACTCTTAGGACAGAAGAGGTGAAGAGATTGTGTGGGCTCCAGCACCCACAGAGGGGGCTTGTGCAGAGGGCTGTCTCTAGAAGTGAGACCTTTTGTTAAGTGACCCAGCCAACTCATGACAACCCTGCTGGGAAGGAACTGGGATGATAAAATCCCCAGCCTCTCTCCCCTTCCTCCTTCCAATCTGCTGCCAGATCGTCCTGTGCTAAACCCTACCTGAAAGTCAGAAAGCAAGGGAAGTTGTTGATGAAGTTCAAGTGCACATGGCTCAGCCTCCTGGGGCAAGGGCAGGATGAAGAAGAATGGAAAGTGGTTCCACAGAGGCAAATAGAAAAACTTCAGTTTTGACTTTGCTGAAACCTTATGACTATTGGCAGAGAGGAGATGGAGGCGAAGGGTTTTGAGTAATCACTACATACCTTTGGGAAACTCTGGTTTATAAGTTATTTCCAAGATTTGATGCTGAAAATTTCTTTGGAGCTGTGTCTTATTTTTCTCATCTCTCTCTCTCTGGACACACATTGTCTTATTTCTCCTCACCCCTCTTGAACATCCTTTTCTTGTTCACCATGAGGTGATTGGGTTCCAGCTGTGTTTTCTATTGTGGATGATGGATTCCCAATTAGCTAGTCCCCTGCTGGCAATAATGATGTGGGCTGTTCTTTTAAATCCACTAAACCCTGCTCAAGATATTAAGTTGCTCATTTTAAAAATTAAAACTCTGGCACTTTTATGTGATATCTTTCTCCATAGAACTTATTTAGACAATATATTCTCCAAGTTCTCCCTAGAGACCTTTTGACCCACTTTGAAAGTAGCTCAACATGCTTGAGCCAAATTCACTTATTCAATTTCAATAATTTCTTTGGTAATATGTAGAAAGGGAGACAACTACCAGCAACTATCCCAGCAAAGTCAAAATAAATTCTCATCAGAAAAAAAAAAAGAAAATTGCAGACACCTTTGATCTCATGCTGGCCAATATCTTTCTCTCCAAATCTGGCATATATATTCTACAAATTTCCTCTTTGCCCAAGGCAGGATAAATCCTCCCTCCTACACATTCTCTAGCACACTGGTTTATCCCTATGGCAGGAAAGTGTGGACTTCTTATTTCTGTTTGTTCCATTTGTCCACAAGCTTCTGAAAAGCAAAACTGTGCATACTGTCATTAGAGCTATAGTCATGGAACATAGTTTAATATAAGATTCTGAAAGAGTTTGGTAAATATTTGTTGAATGAAGACTAAATAGGTGAATGTGGACTAGAGAGGGGGTCTTTTTTGTCTTTTAAGGTATTTCCATCTTCCTTCAGTAATAAACAAATTGTTACCCTTCCAAACTTAATCTCTAGTTCCATTTTTCTTGATCTGTGAAATACTTCACTTTCTTGTTGAGGTCTAAACTACAGTATGTATAAGGAACCAATCATAGAGTCTGACAGTTTGTGTTCATTCAATGCATATTAGTTGTTTCCTCCACTTTGTGTCAGTATGCTACTAACCTCATTTCTTAATGAAACACTTGTCAGCAATTATATTTGCTTTTGCCATCTTCTTTAAAATTATTTACAACAAAATGAAGCAACATAAATTTAAATAATAGTGAACAACCTTTTTTTTTTTTTTCCAGTTTGCATTGAAGTTGCATGCATTCTAGACCAGGTCAAAATTAACTTCACTTCAGCTGAAATTACACTCAAAAGCAATTTAGGCCTTTGAAATGCATTGCTTTTAAACCAGCAAACCCTAAACCTTATTGCTCTTAACTAATGTCAGAGTGATGCATATACCAAGTATAGAGTTCACACATTATCAATAGAAATTTATACAGCTACTCACATATAGATTTACAGTAGGCAGCAGGGTCAAGTGTACAACTTTTGGCAGCAGAGTTTTGGTGTTCAAATACTGATCTACCATGATTAATCTGTAAAATGGGGAAAATAATAGGACTCAGGTCATAGGGTTGTTGTAAGGATTAAATTAGTTAATATATAGAAATCACTTACAATAATGCTAAATATAGAGTAGCTACCATGTTTGTGTTAAACATTGTTGCTATTATTATCATGTGGATCACCATGAAGAAGTTACGGGTGTTTCTGGAATGTGGATCTATGACAATAATGTGCTAATAGAACACTTTTCCATTTCAGAGTGAATTCTTATTGCAAATTTTCACCAGGATGATTTCATTTAATCTATATCACTCTTTATATTGTATATAGAAAAAGTGGGGAGAGAACAGTTAATTTATCCCCCAAGATTTTTTATTATGTAATGCATAAATTACAACAGACTAAAAACCCAAATCTGATGACATATTCAGTATTTATCCATCACACCACAGAAAGAGGCATCCTAAACATGAGAAACAGGTTGAATACAAACCTAAATCACAATCTGGCTACAGTGAGATAATTCACAACTTTTTCAATGTTGGTTGGATATTCTCTTATCGCCTAGAAGTGAGACCCTGTCTGCATAAGCATTGCAAACCTACTCAGCTCAGCATTTCATTTGAAAGATCACAATGTCAGCATGTATAGATCACTGGGGAAAATTAATTTTAATTTGGATCAAAATGTGGTAACACACCTGTGAGGCATTTGTGACACTCTGGTTAGGAAGCAGTTACCAACATCAAAGCCCTTAAATTTGCATTTGATCCCAGATCTTCTGAGTCAAACATTATAGCTTATTGATTCATTTGCTATTTTTATTACACCATGTTACTTCTCTAGAAATATTTAAATACTGAATAAACTGTCTTAAAAAGAGTACTATAAGCATTCATAAAGATGTGCTAGTGTATAAATTTCATATGGACCTTGGAATCCTCTATCAATGCATAGTTTCATTTCTTACAGCTTTCCTTTCATTCTGTATTAATTGAATAGCATGTGTGATCTTCTCTGATAGGAACTAGTGATTTGCCATGAAATGAGGATGTGCTGATTGTCATAGACTTCAATAACACACTTTTATTCATTTTATATTAATAGACCCCACTACATCTTTCCACCTTTTTTGAAGATTTTTTCTATAAAATGTGTTAAATACTGGTGTGACATTCAGCTCAGTTGTTAACTGGCAATCATGAGTTATTAAAATTACCTCTTAAAAACAAGACAGCATCATCAGGCAGATGGATAACATCAATGCAAGGCTATTAAGCTCCAAGTTTGGTGAGGGGCTCTGGCTAATTGACAAGTGCAGTTATGTCCTATATTAGGAATTGCAGAGGGTCTGTAAGAGTCAAAAGTAACATGCATTTTGATGCAATCTTCAAATTCCCTTCTATAAATTAACCCACAGAGATGAAAGAAACATGTGACAAATCTTGTTTCAAAAGACCTCTTCTGTATTGTCATTGCTTTTTGTTATTTATGCACTTCAATTTTCTCTTTTAGTTGCAACGTACTCATCTTATCCTTTCAGTTAATAAGTTATCTTTACACAATAACAACTTCTGATGTGGCATCAATTACCTCTATGTCAGTGACTCCCATATCTTCATCTCTAACCTTGATTTTTCTTCCATGATCCCAGCTGTATAGTCCACTGCATCTCTTATTTGGGGATCCCACCAGTACCTTGGCATTAAAAACAGAACTACTTTCTTCTGACACATCTAAATCTGCTTTACTTCTCAATTTTTATCCCCACGTACATCTCAGATCCATCTTTGCTTGTTTTCTCTTTTAAAAACCCCCTCTTAAGCTAGAACCTGTCAAGTCTATATCTGAAATGTCATTCAAATCTGTTTGCTTCTCTCTATCACCATTGCTAATGCTTTCCTTCAAGCCTCCTATCTCTTTTTCCTTGGACTGGCCCAGTAGCTGTCTCATTTATCTTCCCACATCCTGTCACTTCCTTTTCTAAATAATTCCTCACATTTTCTTTCTAAAATAAAGGTCTGATAATGTCATTTTCTCTTCCTAAATAGACTTTCTCCCCTTCCTTGCCCAGAAAATGTCTTCTCAATCTTTCAAGACCAAAGTCAGCTATTACAATTCCCCTATATTCTTTCTTGACCTCTCCAGGCAGATTTAGAATCTCCTGTCTGAACTCCAATCACCCTTTGAAAAGTCTGTTATAGTGTTGTTCCTTCCTTTACATACTGAAGTGACCAGGATAATACAGACTTTGAGAAGTGTACCAGGTGACAGTATTTAGAAATTTTCTTTTCAGGATCATAGGCTCAGACCACAATGTTGTGGTCCTTGCTGAGCACTGAAATATCCACTGTTAATCACCAATAGGATGCAAGCTCATGAGAACACAGAATTAGTTTGTGTAAGGTGTTAAGATCTTTTTTGCAATTCTATACCAGAGGTGTAAACCCCAAGACTAAAGTGGACTGTGTCGTGTGTCTGTATGTGTCCATACACACATGAGCACCAGACCTAAAACCTTAGAATAGATTTCTCTGGACTTACTTAAACTTTCATTTCTCCTTGTTGAGATGAAACAAGGAGAATATACTTCCACAGAGTATATTTTCCCAGACTTTTTCACTCTTAGATCATCTACTTCTGAGAACTGTTAACTAATTTCAACCTTATTCCCACCTCACTTTCCTGTCTTTTGCCCATTTTTTTCTTCATAACTAACATAAGTGGCTGTATCCTCTGTAGGTACGAAAAGAGAGTGATGGTTTCCTTTTCATTCTAACCTTCTGGCTAACAGTGAATAAGAGCTTTATCTTTGTTGTTCCACTTTGCTAGAACTTATTTGAGAACCTCTGACATCTGTTTAATTCAGCATCTGGTACATATTAGAAGTAGGCACTAAATATGTATCTGTCAAATGAATGAAGGTATTATCTTTATAAAAAGTGAGTCTTGTGTCAAGAAATGAAGCTGTAGGTAAATGAACCTTAGATGTGAGTTCAATATGACCTAAATTCTTGGCCAAAGAGAGTTCTAGAGCATATCAATTTACAGAGTTAAGCCTTACAGAAACATATCAGAAAGACATCACAAAGCAGCCTAGAAAGGATTCTAGGATGGCTCTGCACTTGTATAGTGGTTATTCTATGTGTTGTACTGTCCTTCCATTATATCTGATTATTCAGTAAAATGTTATTAATGGTTATTGCCTGGTCTCAATGACATGTAGAAAATTAGAGAAGTCCTGTGGTTATCTGTGGGAAAAGTGATGAAGAGGAGAACAATTCCCCCATAATTGAGTAGTGCTCCCTCTTTTACAGTAGAGAAGGGTGGATGGGGTAGTAGCTATTGCTAGCAGGGGATGGCTGCATCTAAAAGGAGAGACAGAGACAGAGAGACAGAGAAATAGAGACAGAGATTTGAGTATGAAAAAGAATTGTGATCTTATTATGTAGTTACAGACAGGTAAGGCCTGGGACATTGGGGCTCATGTATTTTCTTTTCTGTTTTTACTACTCTATTGTGAATTTCCCCCAGAGAAAGGATCATGACATTTTAATCTTGGTACTTCTGGTGTCAAGCATATTTTTGATAGGATGTCGAGGTATTTAATTAATGTTTATTGAATCAATGAGAAATAAAGCAGGAAAGAATTCTAGAAATAATTTAACCCTTAAATTCACTTTTATATACATCGATTATATTCAAAAAGCATACAAGGTATTTTTACCAAGAACCAGGAAGTACAAAGACAACGAAGGTATGATTTCTGCTGAGTCACTGCTGTTTGGTGAAGGAGATATTGACGCAACTAACTCTAATATGAAGCACAAGTAAACAAAGTACTGTTCATTCTGAGTGTTGGAGGAGGTTTTTCAGAGAAAATATGTCACTTGACCCTGACAGTTGACCTCTGGAGAAGAACAGGATATATAAATTGAGTAGGATATGGAGGTAAACATGAGTTGACACTTACTCTAAATCATTCATCCTTTCATTCATCCATTCAGTAGTGTGCTTGACAAATGTTTACTAAACATTTAACATGTGAGGTGCTCATGAAACAGAGGTAAATATGATAAGGAGAAGTGTATGAAAGGTATCCATTCTTTAAGAATGGAGAATAATGGGGAAATGGCTGGTGAAAGGGGGCACATCTAGGCTTGGGCAAGAAATTCCTGGGGCTTCTATGCAGCAAGTCTCCTTTCTCAGAGAACAGGAGAAGACTACCCTCCCTGAGATGAATCAGAGGTGGTCTTGTTAGGGCATTGCTAGTGCAAGCCAGTATTACGGATTGGATCCTAGAGGGCCAAAGTTGGTTATAGAGATCCTAAAACATAGAAAAGGTTTGAGGGATGAGACTGAGAAGTAATTACTCTTCTGTGTAGAGAATCAAACCAGAAAAATCAAGGTGAATGATAGGTCAAAGGGCAGGGGCGTCACTAAGCATGCGTTTAGGAATCCAAGCCCAAACCATCAGGTAAGGACTGAAGGAGGTGAGTTATGAGCTGAATTTAAACGCTGACTACATTGTAATGAGGCAAATCACAGCTGCTCCCCTGAAAGGGCTTATATTAGAGGCTGGAAGCAAAAGAGGACCAAAAAAAGGAATGGAAGGACTTGGTGCAAAGCTGAAATGACCATCAGTAGTCTGTAAGAATTATTTAGTCTGCTTTTATCCCTGAGTTAGAGTTTGAAGGGAAGACCCATTCCAATTGGATTATAGGAACATAAACACAATTTGGAAATTCTAGAATGGAAAAAATTAAGTGTGTAAGCCAGAGCCAAGATAATTATAAGAATTTTGTCCAAATAAGAGTAAAACCTAATCTCCAGAAAATTAATCTTGGCGTAAAAATATGAGAAAAAGATCTCATTCAATAGTAAGGTACATAGCACAGATTCCTTTCAAATAACCAATGCCTCATGAGAACAGAGAAACCTTAGATGTCCAAATGAATGGAAACAAAAGATACTTTTTCTTCCCTGGATATATAGGATGGGAACAGGGGTTATTGACTCATAACAGAAGTGTTGGAATGCCTGTCTTTGGCATAAGTATTAATAGCCAATCCTACTGGTTTATGTAGTGAGGACTGTAAATACTGTTCAAATGGTATTTTATCTTATAATTATCTTTTTGCATAAATTTTATCTCACCAACTAGATTAGTGGTTTTCAATCCCAGTGCACATTAAATAAACTGCAAAGTTTTGTTTTGTTTCATTTTTAAAAAATAAATAGATATTCTAGGACTCTACCTATAGAAATTATGACTTAATTTGTCTGGGTTGCACCCTGGCCACTAATATTTTTTAAATTTTTCTAGGTAATTACAATGTGTAATCAGAGTTAAAATGTTCACAGCACATTAAATGTCATTAACTACTAATCAGACTCCTCAATGGATTATTTGTGTTGGTGGAAAAATGTAAAGCTAAAATTCAGAATCATTGCTTTTTAAACATTATCTTAGAATGAAAGTAAAGATATTCTAAAGTGTTTTAAAATTTTCCTCCATGACAATAGGAGACTTCTAAATTAATATGTCTGAGAATAATCATTACCTCCCTTTTTCCTCAAAATCCAAAAAAAATAATAGGGGTTATAAATTCTTAGCAGTACTAGGACACTGAGGAGACTTCTGTCCACATGCCAAAATAATAAGGAATTTCTGGAAAATTAAAGTAGATGTGATAAAGAAACTGAGACTTATGCATGCTCAAGATGTGGCCAATGAAAAAGTAAATTTTCACCAATAAAATCCTGGAATAACAAAAGATAAAAGGTAGCAGAAAATAGCAAGAGCCAGAAGGGGGAATTCAGAAAGTAATTAATTAAAGGACTGCAAAACTGCTACTCTGACTTTGGCACCCAAATCATCTGGCAATATGAGGGCACTAGGAGAAAAATGGAGTAATAACAACAAAGTGCTGGGAAGGTAATGAGAATAAATTTGTTTTATAGAAAAAGAACATATAAAATACACAAGAACAGTTTAAGAATAATTACAAGTGAATACTTATATATTCAGCACCCCAGTTAAGAACAGAACATTGCAAGTACTTTAGAATTCCTCTCCGCATTTTCTTAAATATCATTTTCTTCCACACTAAAAGTAACCACTAAATTAATTTGATGATTATCAACTATTTCCTTACCTTTTAGAAAATAGTTTACTACCTATGATCACAACTATAACAATATATTACTTTGTTTTGCCTTTTCTTGAGCTCGATATAAATGGATATTGTACATGATTCTTCTGTGACTTGCTTCTTTGATTCAACAACATATTTATGTTTCAACCTCACTGATATCTGTGTGTAGTTGTGATTCATTCCTTTTCCCTGCTAGATAATAATCCACTTTATACATTTGTCACTATTTTTTAGCCAATTACTGTTGAAAAGCATTTGGATTGCCTCCATCTTTTAAATTTGTTTTATGAAGAGTGCTGCTATGAATATTTTCATAATAATACATGATGCACATGTGTAAAACATTCCCCTTTGCTGTACACCTAGGAGTAATATGTTCATGTATTCCACTTTCCTAGGACACGGCAAAGTACTTGTACCAATTTATACTCCCCCTAGAAGTGTATAAAAGACTGCTTTGTATTCTTGCCATTTTACCTAGATGGTCAAAGTTGCAAATTCTAATCTTGTGTATATATATATGTATATATATATATATATATATATATATATATATATATATACATATATATGTGTATATATATATATAATTATCTCATCATGCTTTTAATTTGAATTTATTTGATTAAAAATGAGGCAAAGTGTCTTTTTTGGTTTATTAGTCATTTGGGTTTCCTTTTTTGTGAATTTCCTGTTCAAATTTTTACCAATTTTTCTATTAACCTGCCCATTTTTATTAATGATTTATAAGATTTCATTAAATGATTAATTCTAGAAACACTTATTGGCACTTTCTATGTTTCAGGCCCTGATCTAGGTACTCAGGATGAATCAATTGAAAACACATACACACACCTCCCAAACAAAATAGTCTCTGCTCTTACAGACCTGACAGTCTAGTGTTTGTGGTAGTAAAAGAGGGGAAACAGGCAACATAAATAAATAAATAGATAGATATATACATAAATAAATTGCGTGTTATATGTTAATAAGTTTTATTCATAATTTTTTTTTTAAAAAAACATTCACAAGGTAAGGAGGATAGATTGGACTGTGCATGTAGCATGGGAAGGGAACACATTGTAATTTAAAATATTGTGAGAATAAGCCATATGGAAATCAAAATAAGGAAGATAGTTGTGGAACTGAAACCTTCATCATCTTATAGTAGACAGAAATCCCTTCCTGACCTGCCCTGACATGTAACATGAGCAAAACCTTTTGTGGTATCACTCTGTTGAGAATGTATGAGTTGTGTTTCACTACAGCATCACCTGATTCATCTTGCCTGAGACAGATAAATTTTGAGAAGCAAATAAAAAATATATTTAGATTTACCCTCTTGCACTGCTGGTGGGAATGTAAATTGATACAGCCACTATGGACACTGTATGGAGGTTCCTTAAAAAACTAAAAATAGAATTACCATATGACCCAACAATCCCACTACTGAACATATACCTTGAGAAAACCATAATTCAAAAAAAGTCATGCACCACAATGTTCATTGCAGCTCTATTTACAATAGCCAGGACATGGAAGCAACCTAAGTGTCCATCGACAGATGAAAGGATAAGCAAGATGTGGCACATATTTACAGTGGAATATACTCAGCCATAAAAATAAATGAAATTGAGTTATTTGTAGTGAGGTGGATGGACCTAGAGTCTGTCATACAGAATGAAGTAAGTCAGAAAGAGAAAAACAAATACCGTACGCTAACACATAGATATGGAAACTAAAAACAAAAAGTGGTTCTGAAGGACCCAGGAGCAGAACAGGAATAAAGATGCAGACATAGAGAATGGACTTGAGGACACGGGGAAGGGGAAGGGTAATCTGGGAAGAAATGAGAGAGTGGCATGGACTTATATATACTACCAAATGTAAAATAGATAGCTAGTGGGAAGCAGCTGCATAGCACAGGGAGATCAGCTCAGTGCTTTGTGACCACCTATAGGGGTAAGATAGGGAGGGTGGGAGGAGATATGGGGGTATATGTATACATATAGCTGATTCACTTTGTTATACAGTTGAAACTAACACACCATGGTAAAGCAATTATACTTCAATAAAGATGTTAAAAATAGAAAGCTACTTGCATGATATTGGTGAGTGGAGTCCCTTAAGCAAAGAAAAAAAATCAGAAACTCTAAAAGAGAACAAATTTCATTATGTAAAAATTAGAAACTCTGTATAGAAAAAATACTATGAAGAAGTATAAAAGATACACAATTTGTCACATTGGTGACAAAACTGTCAATATAGACAAGGAATAGATATCCATAGTGAATAAAGAATTTCTATAGATCAACAACAAAATAAAACAATTCTAGAAACATAGACAAGGGATATGGAAAGGCAAGTCACAAAGAAGATCTGTATTTAGTAATATAAATGAATATTCAGAATACTATAAATATATATTTGTATATATATCATACTTTTAAGTACATGTTGAGTATATATGTGTTTATATATGAATTAACACACACATATATTCATTCATATTTTATATATATGTGTAAAGAAAAAATTTTGGAAAAATATGTAATAACCTTTCAACTATTAGAGTTTGAGAAATATTTTTAGCTGCAAGTTCCTTAATTTTATGAAAGTTTTAAAACCGTCAACATATGATACTTTTTGGTAGCTGTACCATTAGCACTACAAAATAATTTTTTTCCTGGATTTTGATTGTGTTGTCCTATAAATGACAGTAAGTTCAGATTGTTTCATAACGTTGTTCAAAGCTTCTTTATGCTGATTGATCTGCTTGTTGTATAAGTTACTGAGAAGGAAGTGTTAGAATTTCAGACAATGTGGATTTGCCTATATATTCTTTTGGTTCTGTCAGATTTTCTTTATATATTTGAAGCTAAGCAAATAGATATATACAAATGTAAGGTTGCTATATATTCCCTTGAAAAAACATGTATTTATTTATTTGTTTATTTATTTATATTATGAAATATCCATCTAGTTTATCTGATAATCTTGTAGCCACACCAGCATTCTTGGGCTTAGTGTTTTCTTGGTATATCTTTTCTGTCCTTTTATCTTTAACCTATTTGCATTTTTATTGCAAGTCTGTTTCTTGTAAACAGAATATAGATGAATCTGTTTAAAACCCAGTTTGACAAATTTTATCTTAATCCGTTTAAATAATCCATAAGCACATGAAAATCTGTGCAACATCATTCGTCATCATGGAAATGTATTTTAAAACCATAATTCTATGCCTCTACAAAGCCGGCAAAATGACTAAAATTTAAAGAATGACAATAACAAGTTTTGCAGAGATATGAAACAATCGGAATTGTCATACATTGTTGATGGGAGTATGAACTGGTTAAGCTACTTAAGAAAATGATTCAGCAGTATCTACTGCTAAAGCTAAACACAGCTGCCCTAAGACATATCAGCTCTGCTGCTAGGTATGTACCCAACAGAAAAGAGAAGAGTGCATATGTCCACCAAAAGACATGAACAAGATGATACATAATGGGTATATTAATCACAGGCAAAACTAAAAACAAACCAAATGTCTATCAGTAGGAAAATGGACAAATACATTTTGGCTTCTTTGTGCAACGATGTACCATGCAACACAATAAAATAACTACTGATACATGAAAAACATGAATCTCAGAAGCTTGATGTTGAGTGAAAGAAGCCAGACATGAAAGTGAAAATGTGTGATTCAAACTCTATGAAGTTCAATAAGAGGCAAAATTAACTTTGGGTGATGGATATCAGAACAGTGGTTACTGCTGGGAGAGGTTGATTGGTAATGAGGGGGACTGGCATGAGAAAACCTTCTGGTGTGCTGAAAATGTTGCACATCTTGACCTGAGTAGTCTTGTGAATGTATACAAATTTAAAATATCACCAAACAGTTCACTTCAGATTGCACATTTACTGTATATGTTATGTCTCAATAAAAAGAAAAAAAGAAAGTATATATTAAGTTCTTTATATCAAAAAATACTCCCCAAATCAGTACATATGAAAGTAATTTAAGATACGCTAGTTTGGGTTTTATGTTGTCTCCCCATAATGTAATGTTGGGTAAAGTGAGGTGCTTCCCTATAATACTGTTCAGCAGAGCATACATGTTTTAGATAGTGTTGTTTCCAAGGTTCTGAACAGTGAAATTAATCTTTGATCCTCATTGAGTGTTGCGCTAAGACCACATAATGAGGTGGAATGAGAAGGAATCATCACAAGCTTTTTCGCCCCTTCTCCTCCAGAGAGGATTTGCCCAGATGATTTGTTAAGAATGAAATTTTTTATTTATACTCTCACTTTTGTTGTCAGGTCTTTCTGTCACTTTTGAGATAGCTGACTAATAATAACACTTTTTAGAAGTATTTTGATCATACAATAGAGTAGCAGTTATATTCATGCTGGTGAAATGTGTTAATATTCTCTGTTTAAAGATGCAATGCTGTTTGTTCCTTTAAATAATCAAGCTGAAGTTTCTTTAAAAGCTCAGCTAAATACACACTATACTATGAAATATCACTTCTACTAGATAGTCGACATTTGGAACCTCAGGGGCAGTTAAGTGGATGAGGTGTGAGCACAAAGGCTGCTGTTTTAATGATTTTTGTGACTGATCCTGAGCTCAATGGAGTTATTATGCCAAGTATTCTGCTTGTCTCACTTTGATCTTGTAGTGGATAATTTTGAGAATGAATATTGGCAATAATCCCCCTTGGCAGCATATAATCAATTTAGTGTAGTCTTAAGGGTACCAGTTCTGGAGACAGTCTGCTCACGTTCAAATCCTGTCTTCATCAGTTCTGTGCTGTGAAGCCATAGGCAATTTACTCCAGCTCTCTGAGCCCATTTCCTCATCTGCAAAAATGGGAATAATAGCACATTCTACAGAGGATTATTGTGAATACTAAACAAAATGTCTTATGTGAAAGCACCTGAGAATAAAAGAGGCAACTGGGGAGTATTTGTTCAGCCATTTGTTTATATTGATTGTTGCACAGCAAGAAGCATGAAAGATACAGAATCTAGCTGGACCAGAAAGGTTGTATAGTAGATTTGGGGGAAATGATTAACTGAGATAATCTGTGTAAATTGCTTAGAACAGTACCTGGCATGTAATATTTGATTAATAGTGTTAGCTCTCATGTTTATTTTTGGCACTTTGAAAAAACAGGTGCATGTTTGGAATCTAGACATGTCAATCCCTGAGTAGAGTCAGAAAAGATATTGATTTATTTTTAATCTCTTTATTATTCATTATGACAAAACATCAGACTGGAGATTCGAAAATCACTTGTTAAGAAGTGATGAAGAACAAGAGGCTTTTTCTCCACTTTCATTTTGTTCACGTGGGTTCTCTGTAAAACCTATGCTCTGCACAAAAAGACTACATGATTCCCTATTTACCATGTGGCAGAATAGGTGACCTTTAGAACATTCCCTAGTCCTCCATATTATTCCTTATTCCACATTCATAATTCTTTTTTTTTTTTCAATTAGGTTTCAAGCTCCTTCTGATGGATTATAAGTTAACCCTCTGGATTCAAAAGAAGGTCCCATGTTGCGTAAAACCCAAGTGTTCCAACTTCTCCGGTATCCTGAAATTAATCTTTTCATCATCCTTCTGTAAAGGGTGATGAGTTTTTACAGAGTTACAAATAAATTTAGCATCTTCTAAGAAACTCATATTACGTTTTTTAAAAAACCCACAGTAACAATGAAAAATCCTTAAGGACTGCACTTCTTTCTATGCTTAGTGGCAAATATTACTTGATTATGCTGGCAGTTAGGAATGGTTTAGCTTTAATTTAACTTTTCCACAAAATGACATGTAGGCCACTGTCCATAGGATGCCAAAAGCCTGGTGACAGGTTAACACCTTTCCTGTCCATCTAGATAGCTACTAAATGCCAATCATTCGGGAATGCCCAAAGAGCTGAATGGGTCACTGAATTTCACTTTTATTCCAGTTTTTATACCTTTTATTCCCATATTTTGTCACTTTCACTGTTCTAATTCCTCTTCTGATTTATCTGTGATAACAGCCATTGGACGTACTGATTTTTCTTTCAGCATCACAGCATCCTTTACTGTTCTGTCAGAGTTTCATCCTCCTTCCTCCATAGGATTTATGTTGCTTGAGGATCTAAGCAATTGATAGACATAACACACCTCCCTGCATATAATTGATGTTGGTGTTCATTCAGGGCTCTTCTTGTGAGTTTGGAGTCTCAGTGTAGCTGCCCAGTATAATGCACTGTATTCAAAGCTCCAAAGTCTCAGTAATTTTCCCAGGTTAATAACATCTTTGGTGTTTTTAATCTTGATTAAAGACAGAAATGATCACATGTGACTACCTTGAATTTAGATTCCTTATCACCACATTTTGCTGTCTGTATAAACTTTGACAATATTTTTTTAACTCCCTGAGCCTCCTTTTCATAACCAGTAAAACCAAAATAACATGTGAAGGTTGTTGTGTGGACCAAATGAGATACCATAATCTGAGAAAGTACCTTGGAAAGTAGCAAGGGTTTTATCACTTTAAAGTATAAGGATGTACAATAGTATTTACTATATTAAGAAGGATGGCATTAGGCACTGAATACAAAGTGAAGACTTAGAAGCCTATAAGAACCTCAATGACAGGAATCATGTCATTGTATTATTTTGTGCTCCATATATTGGCTGAAATGAGGTGTACCTCATATATGTTTACTAAATGAGAAAAAATAATAAACTATAAAGTAGAATAATCTTTAAATTTCAGGTTCTATTTCTAAATTCTAATAGATTCACTCTTGCAGAAAGTGATTATTTCAACCTACTGAAAATCAATCAGTACTTATTTCTTAACAGTTTACTATGTATCAGGCACTTGGCTGGAATCATAAGAAACAAGAAATTATTCAAAATCAAGGAAGGAGTGTTCTTATTTAGAATAGTGAGTTCATCCTATGTGTTTAACTCTCTTGCCCTTTTGCCCATGGCCCCTTCTAATGAGTAAGTTTTATCAGCATCAGGAAGGAGAAAATGTCAGAAAACTATAAAATTTTGGTAGAAATAGAACAGACATGAAAGGAAAGCTTTCCAACCTCCAAATCATTGGATGCAAATAGAAAACTAGATGTGTATTAAAGAGACCCCAGGAGAAGGTCTCAACACAATCAAAGTCAGAGTGATGAGCTGCTGCACTTGCTCTCTCTACCACATATACTTATGTACACAAACATACATTTACATACACACATCTCTATCTGAAGAAAGAAAGAAAAGAGTAAGAGGAGGTTAGAGAAGAAACCATTAGTAAATTAAACACTAAGAAATAATTAAAAATAAGAATTTGTATCATTCAAAGTAAGACATAGGATATAAAGAATATAAGGAAAATTGGTTCAAGATGGCAGAGTAGAAGGACGTGAGCTCACTCACTCTTGTGAGAGCGCCAGACTCACAACTAATTGCTGCACAATCGTGATGAAAGGGAAGAGCCTACAACCAAGATTACTCTACCTGGCAAGTATTTCATTCAGATTCAAAGAAGAAATCAAAAGCTTTACAGACAAGCCAAAAGCTAAGGGAATTTAGCTCTACCAAACCAGCTCTACAACAAATGCTAAAGGAACTTCTCTAAGTGGGAAACACAAGAGAAGAAAAGGACCTACAAAGACAAACCCATAACAATTAAGAAAATGGTCATAGGAACATAAACACCAATAATTACCTTAAACGTGAATGAATTAAATGCTCCAACCAGAAGACACAGGCTTGCTGAAAGCATACAAAAACAGGACCCATATATATGCTGTCTACAAGAGACGTACTTCAGACTTAGGGACACATACAGACTGAAAGTGAGGGGATGGAAAAAGATATTCCATGCAAATGGAAATCAAAAGAAAGCTGGAGTAGCAATGCTCATATCAGATAAAATAGACTTTAAGATAAAGACTGTTACAAGGAAAAGGAAAGACACTACATAATGATAAAGGGATCAATCCAAGAAGATTATATAACAATTATAAATGTATATGCACCCAACATAGGAGCACTTCAATTCATAAAACAACTGCTAACAGCTATAAAGAGGAAATTGGTAGTAACATAATAAGAGTGGGAGACTTTAACACCTCACTTACACAAATGGACAGATCATCCAAACAGAAAATTAATAAAGAAGCACAAGCTTTAAATGCCACAATAGACCAGATAGATTTAATTGATATTTATAGGGCATTCCATCCAAAAACAGCAGATTACACTTTCTTCTCAAGTGCACATGAAACATTCTCCAGGATAGATCACATCTTGGGTCACAAATCAAGCCTCAGTAAATTTAAGAAAATGAAAGTATATCAAGCATCTTTTCTGATGAAAATATTATGAAATTAGAAATCAATTACAGGGAAAAAACATAAAAAAACACAAACAAATGGAGGCTAATCAATACATTAATTAATAACCAAGAGACCACCGAGAAAATCAAAGAGGAAATCAAACAATACCTAGAGACAAATTACAAGGAAAACACAATGATCCAAAGCCTATGGGCTGCAGCAAAATCAGTTCTAAGAGGGAAGTTTATAGGAATACAATCCTAACTCAAGAAACAAGAAAAATTGCAAATAAACAATCTAACCTTAAACCTAACGGAACTAGATAAAGAAGAACAAACAGCGCACAAAGTTAATAGAAGGAAAGAAATCATAAAGAACAGAGCAGAAATAAATGAAATAGAAACAAAGAAAACAATAGCAAAGATCAGTAAAACTAAAAGCTGGTTATTGAGAAGATAAACAAAACTGATAAACCATTAACCAGACATCAAGAAAAAGAGGGAGAGGACTCAAATCAATAAAATTAGAAATGAAAAAGGAGAAGTTACAACTGACACCACAGAAATACAAAGCATCCCAAGAGACTACTACAAGCAACTCTATGCCAATAAAATGGACAACCTGGAATAAATGGACAAATTCTTAGAAAAGTATAACATTCCAAGACTGAACCAGGAGGAAATAGAAATTATGATCAGACCACTCACAAGTAATGAAATTGAAACTGTGATTAAAAATCTTCCAACAAACAAAAGTCCAGGACCAGATGGCTTCACAGGTGAATTCTATCAAAACTTTAGAAAGAGCTAACACCCATCCTTCTCAAACTCTTCCAAAAAATTGCAGAGGAAGGATCACTCCCAAACTCATTCTATGAGGCCACCATCACTCTGATACCAAAATCAGACAAAGATACTACAAAAAAAGAAAATTACAGACCAATATCACTGGTGAATATAGACGCAAAAATCCTCAACAAAATGCTACAGAATCCAACAACACATTAAAAGGATCAGACACCATGATCAAGTGGGATTTCTCCCAGGGATGAAAGGATTCTTCAATATATGCAAATCAAACAATATGATTCTCCATATTAACAAACTGAAGAATAAAAACCATATGATCATCTCAATAGAGGCAGAAAAAGTTTTGACAAAATTCAACACCCATTTATGATAAAAGCTCTCCAGAAAATGGGCATAGAGGGAATCTACCCCAACATAACAACAGCCATATATGACAAACCCTCAGCAAATATCATTCTCAATGGTGAAAAACTGAAAGCATTTCCTCTAAGATCAGGAACAGGACAAGGATGTCCACTCTCACCACTCTTATTCAACATAGTTTTGGAAGTCCTAGCCATGGCAATCAGAGAAGAAAAAGAAATAAAATTAATGCAAATTGGAAAAGAAGCAGTAAAACTCTCACTGTTTGCAGATGACATGATACTATACATAGAGAATCCTAAAGAGGCCACCAGAAAACTGCTAGAGCTAAGCAATGTATTTGGTAAAGTTGCAGGATACAAAATTAATGCACAGAAATCTCTTGCATTCCTATACACTAATTATGAAAAATATGAAAGAGAAATTAAGGAAACACTCCCATTTACCATTGTAACAAAAAGAATAAAATACCTAGGAATAAACCTACCTAGGGAGACAAAAGACCTGTATGCAGAAAACTATAAGACACTGATGAAAGAAATTAAAGATGATACCAACAGATGGAGAGATATACCATGTTCTTGGATCGGAAGAATCAATATTGTGAAAATGACTATACTACCCAAAGCAATCTACAGATTCAGTGCAATTCCTATCAAATTACCAATGGCATTTTTTACAGAACTAGAACAAAAAATCTTAAAATTTGTATGGAGACACAAAAGACCATGAATAGCCAAAGCAGTCTTGAGGGAAAAGAATGGAGCTAGAGGACTCAGATTCCCTGACTTCAGGCTATGCTACAAATCTACAGTAATCAAGACAATATGGTACCGGCACAAAAAGGGAAATATAGTTCAATGGAACAGGATAGAAAGCCCAGAGATAAACCCACGCACCTATGGTCAACTAATCTCTGACAAAGGAGGCAAGGATATACAATGGAGAAAAGACAGTCTCTTCAATAAGTGGTGCCGGGAAAACTGGACAGCTACATGTAAAAGAATGAAATTAGAACACTCCCTAACACCATACACAAAAATAAACGCAAATGGATTTGAGACCTAAATGTAAGATTGGATACTGTAAAACTTTTAGAGGAAAACGTATGCAGGACACTCTATGACATAAATCACAGCAAGATCTTTTTTGATCTATCTCCCAGAGTAATGGAAATAAAAAGAAAAATAAATATATGGGACCTAATGAAACTCAAAGCTTTTGCACAGCAAAGGAAACTACAAACAAGACAAAACGACAACCCTCTGAATGGGAGAAAATATTTGTAAATGAATCAATAGACAAAGGATTAATCTCCAAAACATATAAACAGCTCATGCAACTCCATATTAAAAAAAACAAACAACCCAATGCAAAAATGGGCAGAAGACCTAAATAGACATTTCTCCAATGAAGACATACAGATGGCCAAGAAGCACATGAAAAGCTGGTAAACATCACTAATTATTAGAGAAATGCAAATCAAAGCTACAATGAGGTATCACCTCACACCAGTTAGAATGGGCATCATCAGAAAATCTACAAACAACAAATGCTGGAGAGGGTGTGGGGAAAAGGGAACCCTCTTGCACTGTTGTTGAGAATGTAAATTGTTACAGCCACTATGGAGAACAGTATGGAGGTTCCTTAAAAAACTAAAAATAGAATTACTATATGACCCAGCAATCTCACTACTGGGCATATACCCAGAGAAAACCATAATTCAAAAAGACTCATGCAGGGCTTCCCTGGTGGCGCAGTGGTTGAGAGTCTGCCTGCCGATGCAGGGGACATGGGTTCGTGTCCCAGTCTGGGAGGATCCCACATGCCACGGAGTGGCTGGGCCCGTGAGCCATGGCCGCTGAGCCTGCGCATCCAGAGCCTGTGCTCTACAACGGGAGAGGCCACAACAGTGAGAGGCCCCCGTACAGCAAAAAAAAAAGACTCATGCACCCCAATGTTCATTGCAGCACTATTTACAATAGCTAGGTCATGGAAGCAACCTAAATGCCCATCAACAGGCAAATGGATAAAGAAGAAGTGGTACATATATACAATGGAATATTACTCAGGCATAAAAAGGAATCAAATTGGGTCATTTGCAGAGACGTGGATGGATTAGAGACTGTCATACAGAGTGAAATAAGTCAGAAAGAGGACAACAAATATGGTATACTAATGCATATGTGTGGAACCTAGAAAAATGGTACAGATGAACCAGTTTCCAGGGCAGAAATAGAGACACAGGTGTAGAGAACAAAGGTATGAACACCAAAGTGGGAAAGCAGTGGGGGGGTTGGTTGTGTGAGGAATTGGGAGATTGGGATTGACTTATACACACTATTGTGTATAAAATGGATAACTAGTAAGAACCTGCTGTATAAATAAATAAATAAAATAAGATTCAAGAAAAAAGAAAATAAGGAAAATACCTTAGTTATCTTGATCATAATTGTATAACATATTAAAATATATACATATTATATAAAAATTCATGGTCATGTTACTGAAAAAGTAACATCATCTTACTGAAAGAGTTCTATTTGTAAGGAAAATGTTATGTTACCAAAACTGGCTTAAGAAAGTAAAATCTAAGTAGATCAATAGAGCAATATGAATTAACAAATTTGTGGAATAACACCACCTATGATAACGACCATATGCAGATGTGGTACAGAATATTTCCACCAAACTTTAAAAAAATGTATTTCCTGTGATGTTTAAACTATTTCAAGGCACTGGAAAAAAGTTATCTAATTTATTCAGTGAGGAAAGCAAAAGCAATATTCTAAAAAGAGAACACAGAAAACTACAGGCCAATATGAGGTACCCGTACCATCATGGTTCTCCTACTTTTTGTATAATGAACTGTGTGTCATGTTTTTATATTTAAAAAACTACTTGGATTTTGACTGGCATTTTTTTTTTTTTTTTTTTTTTTTCCCAGTACGCCGGCCTCTCACTGTTGTAGCCTCTCCCATTGTGGAGCACAGGCTCCAGACGCGCAGGCCCAGCGACCATGGCTCACGGGCCCAGCCGCTCTGCGGCATGTGGGATCTTCCCGGACCGGGGCACGAACCCGTGTCCCCTGCATTGGCAGGCGGACTCTCAACCACTGCGCCACCAGGGAAGCCCCTTGACTGGCATTTTATTTAAAATGATAGATTGACCTTTGAATAACAAATTCATTTACTTGAATTACTTGAATGTCAAAATAAACATTGTGACAAAAATATCAAAGCAAGAGGAATTTTAGAAGAAAAATGTATATATATATGTGTGTGTGTATATATACATATTATTCCAAAAAATATGTATTTGCATCTTAATCATTTGATGTTAATGTGACCACTGAGTCCATTTGCTTAAAACAGACTTTTTCACACCAGGAAGGAAGGAAGATTGAACACTTAAAAGATTCACTTTCAACACCAATCCTGTGTCTGTCCAGGGATGCTGGGTAACAAACATCCTTGAAATCTCAGGAGCTTCCAGTGGTACAGATTTCTTTCTCACTTATCCTCTCAGCGCATTGTAAGTTGGCTGAGGCTCTGTTCCATACAATCTTCACTCTGGATCCCAGATTATGGAACATCAAGTTTCTGGACCATGGCTGGTGTAGCAGGTTGAATCGTGTTTTCCAAAATTCATGTCCACCTGGAACCTCAGAATGTGACCATATTTGGAAATAGAGCCTTTGCAGATGAAACTAGTTAAAAATACTGAGATAAAATCATCCTGGATTTAGTCTGGGCCTTAAATTCAACTCCTGGTGCCCTTATAAGAAGAAAAGAGAACACATAGACACAGAGACGGTGATGTGATGATGGAGGCAGAGCTTGGAGTGATACGTCTACAAGCAAAAATTGCCAAGGATTGCCAACAACCACCAGGAGCTAAGCAATAAGCATAGATGGAATGGTTTCTCCGTTAGAGTCTCCAGAAGGAATGAACCCTGTTGACTCCTTGACTTTGTATTTCTGGCCTCCTAAACTGTGAGATGATAAATTCCTGTTGTTTTAAGCCACCCATTCTGTAGTAATTTGATATGGCAGCCCTAGGAAATATAAATGGCAGGTGACTGAGGCCATGGGAAAGAGAGTTCTGGAGTGTCTCACTTTGACATTAAATGTTAAGCTGGAAGTGGCATGTCTCCTTCCCACTCATAACTTACTAACCAAAACTATTCACACAGCCCCATGCAAGTTAAAGTGAGTCAGGAATTGTAATCCTATCAGGTGTTGAAGAACAGGGAACCAGAAGTATTTGGCAATGACACTAATGGCCATCCCTGAGCCCACTGTACTACTTTGCTTTCAGAGGCAGAAGTACAGGAAAAAAAAAAAAAAAACAACTTTGAAAATGTATGCTGATGAAAATAGATGGCATTCAAATGTTCTTCTCTTGTTACAGAGAGATATTTTGCCCCCAAAATCTCCAAAGTGACATTCCATATATTCTTTTTGACGGTTATATCAAATTTGAATTCTAAAACCCCTCTTAAGATCTGACAATGACTCAACATTAGTAAGAAAAGTCTTCCTCATAACCTTCTAAATGGCATTTTCAGGAGCAACATCAGGAAAATATTGCCTTAATTCATCCTGCAGAGATTGGATTTGGATATTCTCTTTGAAATAGCTTTTAAGAGCCTTGTCTTTGTAAACTTCATTAAGACAAGAAAATGATGAAACATTTTAAGAGACAATTTGCTGGATTCTGACTCTATGTTCAAGGTACATCATAAAGAGAAATAATGCTTTTGTTTCAAATATAATGTATTCAATACTTTAATTTTGAAGTTTTCAACAGAAAACTATACCAAGCTTTGCTGAAAGTTATACTTTTTTTATAATTGAGGCACTTATTTTTCAACTTAGCACTTCCTGGTTTTAGGAAACAAAAGGGAAAATGTGTTTCAACTTTTAAATCCAGCAGCCAGGCTGTCTCCTGTTGACAACTGAAGAACCTCAGTACAAGACAAAATACTTCATGAGTGCATTCAGATCTTCAGAGAGCAAGGCAAATATCTGGTTTGCAGTGAATATTTATTCACCTAATTGACGCCCCTATAATGCGGTTAAGGTCTATGGGTTACTGGTCTTTTTGTAAGTCAGTGCATAGAGGTGGTGAGGCAGGTGGGCCTGGTAGAGGGTGAGATCCTCCCCTTCCAGGGGACCCAGAGCCACCCCTTCCACCAGACCCCAACAAGCAGCTGATCTGTGCTGGCCTGCCCTCGAGCTGTTCGAATTTTGAGTTTTATCCACAATGTAGACCAAGTCAGTGGCCTTGTGGTTGAAAAGAAATGGAAGATAAGGAACGATGTGACTGATTCCATTTGGTCCTCCTGCAAGAGACTTGGTTGACAATTGCAGAGAGGAAATACAGGAGGAAAAGCTTCTCAGAGTTTAAGAGCAGCTAAAATTGGTAGAAGTCCTAGGCTGGGAGGAAGCTCTGAATCACTTTAGTGAAAAGAAGCCGAGCCCTCAAGGTGGGTGGTTATGTGCATTACACTTTAGGATCTGAGTTAGTCGTCCTTCTGTAGTTTCCTTTACAAATCAAATGAGAATTGACTCACCCTTTACCTCTTTAAATAGTTGTAGCCCACTTTTCTCCTGTAATCTTGGAAACTAAAAAAGGAGGGGAAATAAATGTCATAGCACAACACTGTCACCAAAGTGGTGGTTGCCTCAAGGCAGGTGGGCAGGCAAAGATGGCTCTTTCAGATCACTGGTCGTGGCAGGTCTGAGAGCTGCCCTGCAAGCCAGACTTCCTCCAGCAGCAAAGCCAGCTGGCACTGGAGCCTGAGCAAGCTTAACACCGGATGAAGCTGAGGCTTTGAGGCTGGAGTGTATGCTTACAGCTGCACTTTTTCTGTACATGTATCTTCAGTCTGACAAGGCTATTGTTTTATGCTGAGTAACAGAAGCCATAAAGCAGCCACAGCATTTATGTCCTCTCAGCAACAGGCCCCAGTCTCTTCTGCCCCATTTTCTACACCACACCAGCTTGGCACCACAGGGAGCTCTTTACCCAGCACAATGACATTCCAGCTACCACCAGCCAGAAGCTACAGCCAGTCTGGCCGACTGTCACAAGCAGGACCTCAGGCACTGGCACTATTGATGACAGCAAACAATTCCCTGGTAAGAGATGGAAACTCCCCTCTGCAAATCTGCTTGGGCTTGTGCAAATGGCACTTCAAAGATGTCTCCATGCACTTGGAGTCCATGAGCCAGTGGCATTATGCCAAGGCACTTAAACATTTCAAGGCTCATTTCTCTGTCCATGTCCAATTCTGGTGCTCTGGAACAGGAACCCATCCTGATGTCCAAGAGGCACAGATGCTGGCAACAGTTTCTCTGAATTTTCCTTCATTGGAGAATGTCATTATTTCACTTGCATGTGTGAAGGATAGTTTCACTGAACATAGCCTTCTGAGTTAATAATTTTTTTCTCCCATCACTTTTACTGAGTCCAAGCTCATACTGCTCACCACACAACAGGCGGACAAGTGGAGAGACAACGTGTTGGGGCAAGGAATATAGACTTTATTCTGGAAGCCAGGAAACTGAGAAGATGGCAGACTAGTGTCCTAAAAAAAACCTTAACTCAGAATAAAATTCAGCTTTCTTTTATGTTAAGAGAAAGGGGATGTGGGAGGGTTCAAGATTAAATGGTAAAGCTCAGTGCAGACTTTTTGGAGCCACCAGGCCTTCAAGGGAAGCATAACATTTCCTTGTTCTTCTTGCTCGTGTAGGCTGGATTGCAAGTCGGCAAAAAATTCAAATTGTTAGCAGTTACTTTTACTCTGCCATTCTTAGCTCTGCTTATTAGTAAGGTTTCTGGGCTGAAAGCAAACTTGTCTATAACAAGTAGTAACCATAACTAGCTCGGGACCATGGGATGGGAACTTTCTTCAGGGAGCTGACTTCAGGGAACTTAATGAGCTATTTGGGCACAAGCAGCAATTCTCTAATATTTAACTCTTTATGTGCAGGGCTAGAGTAATAAAGTACATAATATAAAGAGTGAGGGAGGCATTTCCAACATGGTGTTAGTTCTGTTCTTCCTCTGTTACAGCACTTTAATGTGTGGAACTTCCTTCTTGTCTCTATGGTTTCTGATTTGGAAACTGAACTCATTTGCATCATTGCTTCCCTATAAGTGATATCATTGCTTTCTAGATTTTATTCCATTTTAGTTTGTTTGTTTTTAGTTTTTAGCAGCTTGATTGCCTGAGCATGAACTTATTTCTTTTCTCCTCCACCTGGTTGGGCTTTACTGAGCTTCTCGAATTTATAGGTCTTTGCCAAATTTGGGTAGTTTTGATCCATATTTCTTCAAATATTTTTTCAGCACCACACTCTTCACTCTTTCTTCTCTTCTTCTGAAACTCTGACTAAAATCTTAGAATTTTAAAAATTGTTCCACAAGCATCTGGATGACCTGTCCATATTTTTTAATTATTTATATCTCTATTATTCACATAGAATAATTTCTATTGATGTAGCTTCAAGCTCAGTGACTGTATCTTCTCTCATCTCCATTCTGCTCTGGAGTATATCCAGTGAATTTCTTTTTTTGGGTGGAGGGATAATTACTTTTTTCATTTCTGAAATTTCCTATTGGTTCATCATTTCTTCTCTTTACTGAAACTTGCTTTCTTTTCCTTCTTTTGAAAACTGAACTGATACTAGAACCACAGCAGAAAATGGGTCAAAATTTGCAACCTAAACTTAAATTAACCACAACATCTGCTTATTAAAACAAAAATATCAATATTTTCATAAGATTTATACAAAACCCAAAATCTCATAACATAATCAAAATGTCTGGGATACGATAGAAAATTGCTTGACAAATGAAGAAGTCTCAACTCACATGAGAAAAGGTAATAATTAATAGACACCAAATCCAAGGTGTTAAAGATGTTGGAATTATCTGACAAAGATTTGGATACATGTTATAACAATGCTCCAACAAAGTAAAGCCAAAATCTCTTCAAAAGAATGTACTCCCATGAGTACAAAAAGAATGATCTGTGCCATGAGTGTTCAGTCTGGGACTTGGATGATGCTCTGTTATTTAGGTCCTCAGTGTCTTTGGTAGGCTTATTAGAATTAGACCCAGGCATGACAGCTTCATCTGTGCCCAAGAGTTCATAAACAGTTTTATGAAATCACCTTCCCAAGTTTCTTCCTCTCTGTGATATCCCAGTACTTCCCACTCCTCCAGTCAGTATTTACCCTAATCTTCCACACACATCTACAACTGCAACTCTGCCTGTGAACAAGCAGTGGGAGACCTGAAGAAAAAAGCATTAAATTTACCTGCAGTTTGGCAGTACTTTGAATTCTGGTATTCCTCCCCAATCCATCTGTTACTGTTTACTTCTCAAAGTTATCAAGTAGCCTCTCCATGCCTTTTGTCCTGGTTTTATATCTGTATTCATTGGTAGAGACAGAATGGACTGTGCTTACTCCATCTAACTCATAGCCAACACATGAAACTTATTTTTAAATAAAATAAATGTATGGTTTCAGAAAGAATGTATTTACATATGCAAGATATGCAATAGAAATGACAGTATAAATAATACTGAACACATTGGGAAACATTTCAGGTAACTAACATGTATCCTACACTGCTCACTCTGAATTCTTTCTTACTCTATCTTCTAAGTATGCCTGCCAGCTATGATAACACAAAGAGAGATATGCTCTTTGTAATTTGCATTATACAAGCAAGAAATTTCTTTTTCATTTTTCAGACATAAAATTATGTTAAAATATTAAATATTTTCTTTCAAGCTGCACCTGCCCCTAATGTTCTGTTGTGCCCTTTTCACTTTATCTCCCAATTCAGAATTGCTGTCCTAACATATACTGACTGTGTGCAGGTTGCAGATAGCCTCAAAGTATATGCTGGTTGAATAATTGGCATTTGTGGACCAGGTACTGAACAAGTAAATGCAACTTGAAAATTAAAATGTGCTTCACAGAATCTACCATGTAGGTGTTCTGCATAAGAATACTTGAGAATCTTCTCTAAATAAAATTTCAGATCATATTTAAGGTCTTGGGTGTACAAAGTTGTCCTTATAAAGTAAAAAAATTACTCCAAATGGTTACTTTTTCACATTTCACATGGTAGCACAATAAATTACTGGTGGAAAACAAGATCATTCCCAAGAGTTTAATCTGTTCTAAGAATCCATTCTCCTATTCCTATCTCTGCCTGGTGAAATATTTCTCACTCTTTAAGTTCAAGTTGGATATTACCTTCACACTAAGTCCTTCATTGATATCCCCAAAGTCACTTGTTCTCTTTTCTGTATTCCTACAGCACTTTGTTCATGCCAACATTTTTATGCTGTCTGATATTTTATATAGCTTTGTCTTTTAGACAGGTATCAGCTTCTTGATGGCATTGACCTAGGACTATTTCATTTTCCCATCCCCATCCTCAGTTGCTGGTAAGATCAGGGTATGTATCTTTTTTAAATAAAGCTCCAAAGGTTCTTTGCACAGCCACATAAGAGTTTATATGAGATAAAGAATTTCTAGAATAAAAACTCTTTCTATGAAAGTTGAAAACATTGACTAACAAACCAGATGTAAATTCAGCGGAAGAGAGCACTTGAGATATGAGTTATCATTAGTTCTTATCCTTTTTTATCATCTTCTTGTCATTATTTACCAAATAGATTTTACCACCACCAAGATACCTCACTTAGGAGCTGTAATCGCCCTGGGCTCTCTGGGTAACATAAAAAAGGTGAAGGTCTGTCAGATCAACACAAATGGAAAGGAAATTTACTAGCTTCATGATGCCCACCAGCTTCATGGGAGCAATCAGTGTAATATCTCAAATATACTTTGAAAATTATGTTTTTAGTCAAATTTATATGGTTAAAAAAAGATATTTTTCCCATTGTACAATTGTTTCCAGTCATCTCTCAGTTCAACCATCTTTCATTTTCGTAACAAGCATCCCTTGTCAGGGAGAAAGAGCATTTTCCAGAGGGATAGAATGAGTATTTCAAACAAATAAAACCCTCAAGCAGAAATATTTCTGATCTGAAGTGATCAAGGTAAGAGGTCTGAAATTTATCACTTGATAGTCTGAAGTGAATTTGTTCAGAAATAAAAAACTATTAATGATTTCTGAGTAGAAAGAAAGGAAATTAATGTTTATTATCTGCTAAGTGCCAATCAATGTGTTTTCAGACCTGACATTTTTTGTAATGTTCTTTTGTAACCAACTCTGCTCTTATGACTTTAAGGTCAAAAGTCTTTCAGGGCTTCCCCTTATGGCTTTAGGGCATCTGAAGTTTCAAAGGCACCAAAGCCCTGCTGTTTTATTTTCTTCTATGGCCGCAGCTTGCACTGTCCTAGTGAAAATCAATTATTTCATATTTAGACCTTCTTAACTAATCAGAAGCTGTTACACTCCAATAGGTTGAGAGAGTACTTGCTAAAGTGTGACTCCAGACCACTGCCACCAGCAGTGGGTGTTTGAGATAATGATTGATTGTCACTCTAGCCACACTAATGCAAAATCTCTAAAAACCAAGGATCTATATCTTTACAAACACTTAGCTAATTCTTGAGTACTATTAAGTGGAAAATAAATGATTTGGAGGTTCATAAAAGCACAATTCATTAAGGATAAGATCTTCAATGAGATGTCTAAAGAGTCCTTTACTAAATATGCCCTGAAAAGTGGGATCCTCAGACCCATGGCCAACCCTCATGCCATTTACCTTTATAATAACAGTGTTTCAAGTTTATATATATATATATATATATATATATATATATATATATATATATATATACTCCCAAGTATTCCATTCCTTTAAACTAATCAATTGATTAATAATTGTTTAATTCCTATTCAGCAGTGATTGGTTCAACTCACGTCAAATAATGTCTATTTGTAACTATAAAGGACAGATCTGAACTCTAATACTTATATCACTTATTTTATTTATTGGATCAACAAACCTATTAGGTTTCTTACCACATTTGTTTACACCTATCACACAACTTTCAATAAATTTAGGAATACATACATACATATATATATATTCACATATTTGTTGTGACTTTTGTAGAGAGGAAATCCACAATGTCATCTCAAGCCACAAGTTTTTCTTGTAAACAAGACTAGCAATTTTACCTTCTGTTATCACTCTTGAACCCTGATGCTGTTCTATGAAAACAAGTGATAGGTATACATTCCCCAAGACTCATAGAGCACAGAAGCCTCTGACTATTAGAGTGGTGGACAGGGTCTGGGAGTAGTATCCTAGGGAGGTGGACAAAATGCTCTCCCAGTGTAAACAACAGGGCAGAGAGAGGAGAAAATAACGAAAGAGGGAATTCAAGAAATGTGATACCTCATTCCTTGGGAAAAGGAGAAAGTCAGGAAGGATGACCTTTGAGTCAGATGAGGCTTTCTTCTGTTTACTACATGCATAGGTTATCTTTTCCCATCCTTTCATTTTCAACTGATTTGTGTCTTTGGATCTAAAGAGAGGCTCTTGTAAGCAGCATATAGTTGGATCATGTTTTTTATTTTTTAATTCATTTTACTAATCTTTGCCTTTAATTGGTAAACTTAATTCTTTCACATTTAAAGTCATTATGGAGAATAAAAGACATATTTTTGCCATTGTGCTTTTACATATATGTATACATATACATATATAGATATCTTTTACATATATATATATATATATATATATATATATATATATATATATATATATATATATCTTTTGGGTTCCTCCAGTACTGCCTTCTTTTATGTTTGATTTTTTTCTAGTTCCCATTTTGATTCCCTTTTCATTTCCCTCTCTGTATATTTTTAATTAGTTTCTTAATGGTTACCAAGGAGATTACATTTAAAATCCTAAATTTATAGCAATCCAGTTTGAATTGATAACAATTTAGCTTCAATAGCATCCAATTAATCCTGCACCTATTTAACTTCATACTCTTTTATGGAGTTACTGTCACAAATTATATCTTTATACATTGTGTGCCTAGTAACAAAGATTTATAAATATTGTTTTATGCATTTGTCTTTTAAATCATATAGGAAACAAAAGAGGAGTTCCATACCAAAATACAGTAATATGGGACTTTACATTTACCTGTGTAGTTATCTTTACTAATGATCCTTATTTCTGTCTATGGCTTCAAGTTACCATCTACTGAAGAACTCCTTTTAGCATTTTTTCTTTTCCTTTAGCACTTATAGAACAAGTCTACAAGCAGTGAACTTCCTTAGTTTTTGTTGTTATGGTTATTGATAATAAGAGGCTGTTATCTTTTTTAGCATCCTATGTATGTAAAAAGTCACTTTGTTCTTGTTGCTTTCAAGATTCTCTGTCTTTTTATAGTTTGATTATAACATGTCTCAGTATAGATCTCTTTTTCAAGTTTATTCTGCTTGGAGTTTGTTGAGATACTTGAATGTGTAGATTCATGTTTTTCATCAAATTTGAGATGTTTTTAGCCATCATTTCTTTGATTTTCTCTTTTTTTTCTGGGACTCCAATAACATGTATGCTGGCCAGCTTGATAGTGCCCTATAGGTTCCTTAGGTTCTGTTCTCCTTTCTTCATTATTTTCTCTTTCTGCTCATCACAATGCTGATTCATTCTTGTTCCAGTTTGATTCTGCTATTACACCCCCTGGACTTTTATTTCAGGCATTGTACTTTTCAGCTCCAGAATTTCTACTTAGTTTCTATCTCTTTACTGATATTCCTTACTTATTCATACACCATTTTCCTGATTTCTATTAGTTCTTTGGTCATGATTTTCTTCAGCTCTTTAAGTGTATTTAAGACAGCTAATTTAAAGTCTATTAAATCCAATATCTGGGCTTCTTCATTGTTGTTTTTTGTCAATTTATTTCTTATTTCCCTGTGAATGAGCCATGCTTTCCTGTTGCTTTGTATACCTTGCAAATTTTTGTTGAGAACTGGACATTTTAAATATTATAATGAGGTAAACCTGGAAATCAAATTCTTCTCCCTTTCCAGTAATTGCTGTTGTTGCTTAATGAATACCTCAGCCATCCCTTTGTTTACTGATTTCTTCCAAACTATCTTTGCAGAGACTATATTCCTTGCCATGTGTGACCATTGAAGTCTCTGTTCTGTTATCTACACAGTCAGCCAGTGACCTGACAGAAACTTCCTTAAATGCCAATAATAAAGTAAGAAAAAAAGATTTTATATTTCTAAGTACCCTCAAATGACAGTGTTGGGAAGCTGCTTCTGTCTGTGAGAATTCAAACAATTGTCAGGTCCTGTGCTAGCCCCTCAGCAATCTGTCAGGCTGATCAAAACCTTAATTTTTGGAGGACAAGGGCACTATCACCCACCCTGGCACCAGCAAGCAACTCCAGAGTTGTGTACCACCATCCTCAGGGCTACCTGCTATAGTCACTACCTTTATAGTCACTATATAAAATACCAAAATTTGCCAAAATTTACCAGCCTCTTTCTTCACCAGGCACCACTCTGACTGCTGCAAGAATCTGACTCAACTCTGAAATTATTGATTCTGATGATTTTTGCCAACTCAATAATTGTTTTAGTGGGGAGACCAAGTCCTGGAACTTCCTATTCCACCATCTTCCATGACATCACCATGTCTTGAATTTTTGAGCATTAAATACTTTATCTATTCAAAGTATAGAAGAAAGAAGGAAAGGAAGGAAACCAAAGGAAGGGAGGAAAAAAGAAAGAAGGATTTTTCATTGTTCACTATAGCTTTCAATGTGAGTGAGTGCCTTATTGTAACTTAACCAATTGCTTATTTCATCATCCCAGACATTACAGGGTAAGTGCAGAATTCTCGAATCAAATCTCACAAAAATGAGAAAATGTTGACACCTGAGCAACAGAATAAAAAGTGACTGACTTGGGTGCTTGGATTACTTTGTTAGAATTTCTGCCACATGGACATTTGCTGTCCTGTGTCAGCATCACATTGAAAAAATCATGCAATTCCTGGAACAGTTGTATTGTTATAATTATATATTCATTTGCATTTTTCTGGAATTATTTTGCTTTCTCACAGTAACTGTTCACTATGATATAATTTACAGCACTGATTTTCTATCAGCTTCATTAAGTATTCTGGTCATTTTGCTTAAAGGATATTTTTTCTTAGGCTGTGTGATTATATGGTCCTAATGGACTGATGTTGGTGAGGGGCTTTGCGATTGCATTCTCTTTTTCATATCCCCTGCCTTTGTAGTTGATTTTTTAAATTCAAAAGAAAAATATCAAACTCCCCAAGCCCAAAACGATTACTACAGAGATCTAATTACCTTAAAATATATATGGTATTTGTGGGGGGAAGCAAAAAAAACCTTCAAAACTGTTCTAAGGAAAACAGCTTCAAATAGCATTTATTAAGCAATATGCTGAGCCCAGCAGGAGATTTTCTCCTACAGAGGTACAGACAGCTGTGAGAGATATGGTTAGGCATGCTGCAGAATGCACAGGTCTTCAAAGGGAGTTCCGACCTACTTTATTTCTGCCTTATCTTGTACTGGTTCTTTCTGCTGTGGCTTTCTGTGTCAAGTGGAATCAGTTATTGCCACATTTTTTAGTGACCAGTCAGCCCACTCGTGAAGCACAAGGCAGAAGCTTGTGATCTCCTGCCAATAATTAGGAGCATTATTATAAGCATTTCACTGGGAGTTGGAAGAGATTTCTGTTTTCATTACTTCAGTGTTTGCCTCCTGTAGATAAATAACTTTATTTAAGAATGGGGGGCAGTGTAACCTTTTAAAATATCTACCAAGGACATCATTTTAAGTAGTGATTTCTAAATATACACCTGAGAAATCTCATAGGAAGCTACATATTAATAGGAACCTCAGGGAACATTTTCTGCCATAACCTAATGAAGTTGATCATAAAGAAGCTGCCCCCAAATCAGGAACCTCATTGTCACATGCAATATGCATTGTGCCCCACTATTATCTAATTCCATGTATAGACTTCCAGTTTACCTAGAATATGAAGCTAAAGGGAGAGTAGAGAAGTCTAAGACTCAACTGCATGATAAGAGAAAATTTAAAAGACCAGCTTGATACTGAAAAAAATGCAGAAAGGTCATACAAAGCTTAAAAAGACTTTTCTGCATTCTGTTTCTCTCTGCCTTAGTCTTAGCTCCGTATTCTTTGATTTAACAAGAATATTTGGTTTCATTCATTGGTTCATTCATTCATGCAATCATTCTGTGGAACTATCTACCCAATGTCCAGGGAATTTGTAGCTCTTCTCATCTTCCTCTTGCATGCCCACCCCCTAGTCAGTAGGTATGACTTTTAATTAAATGTCCAATATGATTTAAAACATAACCTGAACTGATAATTGAAACAATTGCTTTAGGCAAAATTCAAGCTCTTCTTTGGATGACAATGTTTTATCTCTTAGTAATTCCCCCTCCCTTTGTTTCTCTCCCAAAAGAGTCATCTATTTATATATGTTGTAGAATCCTGGTTGACCCTTTTTGCATCATTGGAGGGAGGGACTTTCTTGTTTAGGCCAGTGTTTGAGTTTGATATCCTCTAGTCTCTGAGGCACTGTCCCTTACCCACATGGTTTCTGCTTGTCCCAATACCTTTGTGAGATAAAGTCTACTTTTTATCTATTCTCTGATGCATCAAACCATTTTTGCCGTGCATGCCTGGCTAACCTCTCCTGACCCTGGCTCTTTGGAGACTATGGATCTATATGAGGTCCTACTTTGACTTCTAATTGTTTCTGCCTAGAGAAATCTGTTCTTCAGCTTTCACTACATAATATTATTTGCCATGAATACTATACTCTTCTGGCAAGCTCCTTGGTTATTTTGGAGTCCTATATAGGATTTAGGGAAGCAAGGGGCTGCCAGGGAAACAAGCACCTCAGGATTCCTCCTTTCCTGGAGGAATAATGGATAATATAGAAATCAGAGTTTTCAGAAACAGATATTAAAATAAATATGATTGATATATTCAGAAACATAGATGTCATGGTAAGGAACTTCACCAATGAACTGGGATCTATGATTATCAGTCAAAAGGACACTCTAGAGCTGAAAAATGCATGTAGGGCCTGTAGATTGATATGAGCTTGGTAATTCTCTTTGAATCCCTTCTATATCAAATCTTAATCTTGGTTCAGATTCAGTGGAAGGATACCAAGATCACCATTCAGGAAATCCCCTAGACATCTGATCTCTTAGACTCTTAAACTAAATAATAATACCTATTATCAGAGTTTGAGTAGAGAACTGGACACTCTCAGGAAATAGTTGTGGGGCTATAGTTTGGGAATACTTCTAAAGGATATTCTAAACATTAATCACAAACATAATATGAGACTGAATAATGTAGGTATTCACAGAATGGGCTCTGGAGCAAGACTGCTTGGGTTTTAATCATGGCATGTCAGCTTACAGATTGTGTAAATGTAGGCAAGTTATGTCTACCCTCACTGGAAAATCTCCTGTAGTCCAGAATTTCTCCAAGGTTTTGCTCTCCTGCCAAATGGTGAGAGTCCAACATCTCCTGGCTTCACTATCTCCACACTTTTCCTCCAGTGTCTTTGTGACATGGAGGGTCAGAAAGATATTCACTGACCAGAATGACACAAACCATTTGCTCACAGCCCATTGGCCATGACTCCACGTACAAGCAAGGAGTCTGGGAAATATCGTCATCTTTGGACTTAGTATGGAAAGGAGAAGCAGATTTGCAGGAGCACTGGGAATCTCTCCCTTACACACAGGAATCATGCAATAAACTTAGCTATTAATATTATTAATATATATATATATATATATATATATATATATAATTGTATTCATTTTAACCCAGAAATTCTACTTTTTGAAATTATCCTAGAGAAATACTTGGAAAAATGTGCAGAGATGCATGTTAGAGGATTTTATTTACAATGTTCTGTATATTATTGAAAATTTCAAACTAGGCTACCATTTTGAAATCTTGATAAAGAGTTATAGTTAAAATAGAGGTGTGTTTATGAGTATTTCTGCATGTGTATGTGAACATACAAAAAACAAAAGTATGGAGTAAAGACATCATAAAAGTTGTCACACTTACATAAGTAAGTTTAAATTGTAGTGTTTGCCCTTTAGTGAGAAAATAAAAATACACTCTTAAAATTACTTTATCTAGTTTTTAAAAGCAAAAGTACACTTTGGTTTCCGTTTTCATCCTTTCATATATTTCACAAAGGAAAAAATGTATTATATCTGTAAACTCATCATAGAAACATGAGTGTCAGAATTAAAGTAAATATAAATCTGAAATGGGAAACATACTTCATTCACTATACACTGAAAACTTTAAAATACTTAGAAATAAAACAAGAAAGAAACATGAATTATATGAGAAAAACAACAAAATCTATTGTAGAAGATAAAATTATATCTGAACAAATGGAAACACATACCATGCTCTTTAAGAGAGAATTTGCTATCACAAACCTATTCTCCCTAAAGTAATAGTAGTTTAATGCAATTCTCATTGGAATGCTAACAGATGTTTAAGATGAATTTCATTAATAGATCCTAAAGTTCATATGGAAAAAAAAAACTATCTAAGATTAAGAAAAAGAAAGACAGTGAAAATAACGAAGAGGGAGTTGCCTTAACAGATGTCAAGATATGTCAAAAATTTGAAAGTTGCCAACAGAGTAGATCTTAAAAGTTCTCATCACAAGAAAAAAAAAATTGTAACTGTGTGTGGTGATGGATGTTAACTAGACTTATCATGGTGATCCTTTCACAATATATACAAATGTTGAATAAATATAATATTAATATCAATTATACCTCAATAATTTTTTGAAAAAAGAAACTATTGCTTGTCAAAGAAGAAAAAAAATCCTATAAATTAGATCAGTATGTCATTGGCATAAAAATAGATGCATGGATGAGTGAAATAAGATGTAGAAGAAAGAAATGGGCAAGAGTACACATGAGAATTTCTTATATACTGATACTAATATTTCAGTATAATGAAAAAATAAATTATTTGTAAGATTGTGTCACACTGGCTATTCAAAAAAAAGTAAAATTGTGCCCTAATATTACACCATATGCAAAATAAAATTACACATGAAGAAAAGGTTTAAATGTTAAAGAAATATTTGTGAGACATGTCCAATACCTTGGTGGTGAGAAGAAGCATACCTTCTCAACCAAGATAGGAAAGCAGAAGGTACCAATAAAAGTTAGCCATTCCTGCCTATAAAATATTTTAAACATTTGTATGGTCAAAGGTGCTAAAAGCCAAGGCAATAGATAAACAGTGGATTAGAAAGAAAATTGTAAAAATGCTCAACAGAAAAAATTTGCTATCATTAAGTTGAAAAAGAATTTTGCAAAAGTAAAATAATTTCCCATAATCCATACTTAATAAATACTTAACTAACAAGTCCTAAACAACAACCACTGAACAGTGTGAATGTATGCTGTCTTTAGAATCTGAGCACAAAGCCCATGACCAGTTAGGTCAATGTAACATTTAATTAATTATGAAGAATTCAGTCCTGAAACTTGTTTAAAAGCTTAATGTTATTTCTTCTTGTTTTTCATAAAACTTCTTCTACAAAGATGCATGCTGCATAGACTGAGTTACCTCTATGTACATGTTTTTGACATACAAATTTTTGACATAATTTTTCTTTAACAAAATGCAAAGCACTTAAATATTGACAAGAAAAAAGCAAATAACCCCCAAAATATGGGCAAGAGATATGAGAAAACAAATTCCTCAAAAGCAAATTCCATGGTCAAGAAATATATATTCAAACTCACTGATAGCTGGGGAAATGCAAATGAAATAAAACTGAGATATCACTTTACCACCATTAAATAGCCACACCTTAAAAAAGAGCAATAGCACATTGTTGGAGGGGATGCTGGTAAAGATGCCCTCACAGGAAGAAACAAAACTGGAATTGTTTACAGATTTTCTGGAAAGCAGTCAGGCAACATCTATTAAAATTAAATATACCATTTGAGCTATCAATCCCCCTTCAAGGATTATATCTACAAAAATAAAAACACAAGTATTCAAATATAAATACACATATACTTTATTAGAGTACTGGTCAGAGTGAGAAATGAAATACTATGCAGCAATAAAAAGACATAAATGAGGATTGTAACTGTTGACTTGAAGGACTTTCCATGAGTTATTCTTGAGTGATTAAAAAGCAGAGTCCAGAACTTTTAGGTACAGTCTCATATTGCAATAAAAGGGGAACCTCCATGTCTGTGTATGAATAATTTACATTTACATGTTATCAGAGGACTATAACCAAAAATTAGTAAGGAAAATTATTAAGTTGTTATTATGAGTTTTCTAAGCATGCAGGTAGGGAGGCCTGAGGGAAGAAAGAAAGAATGGACAGTGGAGGGAATCAAAAAGAAAAAGAAGTGACAGATTTTATGGGCTGTGATTTTCCACGTGGCTGTACGTGACTGATTAGGAAGATCCAGAAAGAATTGTCTCAGTTCATGCAAAGAGATTTCATAAACCACAGATGGAAATCTGCATAGTAGGGCAATACAAGTGTCAATCTGGGAATAAAACATCTCATATGTAAGGTGTGGGATCCTAGAAAATTTCATAATATATCAGATTTTCACTTTCCCCAACTTGTAACAGGATAATAATATATAGCAACTGACAAAGTTGTGAAGATATTAAGGTAAAGTATGTAAAATGCTTAGGAGAATATGGGCACACACTAAGTATTCAAAAATGTTAATTCTCTCCTTTTCATTTCAATCAAATTATGTCTCTTGCTAGTCAGTGGCAGTTACATGAAATCAATTCCTAAATGGAATAAGGCTGTTAATCCAACTTAGTTTTCAAAAACTAAAATTTTATACAATTTTTAAAAATAGGAATATACAGGTTTTGTTAGACACCAAAGAGTACACAATACTTCCCAGGGATTTAACTTATGTCTGCTAATATACTCACTGACAATTTCCAGGCATGGCTTTTTTTAAGGCCCTTACAAACTCTAGTTATCCTGCCAGAGCAGATATTGTTTCATTATTCAGTTGGATGCAGATGGTTGTTTTTCATATCTTTCCACAACTCTTGCCACCAGGCTTACAGAGAGTAAATGAACAAAATTGATTGGGGGAACAGGACAAGGGGAGAGCTGAACAAGTCAGGAAGAAATAAACTTTACCCAGGAAATACATACCATCTGCTACCCTTTCCTTATTCTGCCATGTGCTTAATCTCATTTGAACACAGCAATGTTTCTAGAGCTGGCATGCACAATATTACAGGAGCTGGACAGATGAAGAGAGGCAACAGGGTCAGTGTGGATCTGTACTCACACCAATCCTTAGCCATCCCTTCACTAGGGATCCCTTGGCCATCCCTTAGTTAGGGCTTGTAGGAAAAGAGAGTTTGCATAGATTTCCTATCTTCTTCACTGAAAATATCAGTAAACTGAGGGATATGGAAACAGATTTCAAATTTCACTCCTTGAATTAGTTCACAGTGTAACAGGGGAGAAAACTACACAGAAATTATAACACAAAAAATAAATAAATAAGAAGAATGAAATATAATAAATGAAGTGGTAGAATATGTAGGGCAATATGGGACATAGAGACTGTAATATAAGTCAAAGTGGATTACTTCTGGAAAGTTTGACAATTTTATATTCTAGAAAAATTTTATATTCTAGAAAACTGTACAAATACCCAGAAATTCTGGAAACCTCCATTCAAGTGCAAAGCTACACTTATGCAAAATTAAGGAAAGTTCATGTGGAGTATAAGTAGTACCAGCAGAGCCACAGGCTGCCTTAGGGATATCTGTTGATTCTTGAAAGCCTCAGTTTTTCATGACCTCCTGTTGGGATAGGAAACAAGGCTCTCATTCAAATGAGAAGTTGCAGCTAGGACCCATAAACTTGCAGTTGTTCCTACAAAGGAAAAACTTAAATTTTATACATCTTAAATGAAAGGACAGACTAGGAAAAAAATCTGTCTACAAGCAAAAGAAAGGTACAAGAGAAATTTGGGTTTGGGGACTGAGTAG